>NC_090933.1:921235408-921544857 GCF_040938575.1 Ambystoma mexicanum | reverse complement strand
GCTGTCACAAAATTCCCCCCATCTCACCTGAGATCTCCCCTTGTATGATTCCTTGGGGGAAATCCTCTTGCGCACGGATCGGGTTTTGTACCAGCCCGCCCGAGTCTCTTCTGACTTCAGCGTGCGTTCAGCGTTCCAGGATACTGGGATGCTCAGGACGTCCAGGAAGCAAAGAAGCGTACACGAAAGAGGTACGCGGAATCCGGGAACAAGGTAGAGGGATGAAGGAGGAGGGTATGGAGAAGTAGAGGATCCGGGAATCAGGGACAGAAGAATTGTACAGAAAGCTACAAAGCACACGTCTAGTCACTACCAGCGATAGCGTTGAGACGCGTGGGGGCGTGGTCTATTTGTAGAACGAACTACGTCCGACGTGAAAGCTGGTGCAAGGCGTTTCACGTTAGATGGCCATGTTGGAAGTGTCAATGGGGGCAAGCCCTGCTGCTAAAAAGGACCAGAAAGTCCAAAAGGGGTGCATTCTGTGAGTCATGACAGCATGCCTCCTCCGAAAACTTGTTCCACCAAATTTGCCCGGGTGTATGAGATGATACCTTCTGAGCAGTCGAGGGGTATTCAAATTAGAAAGTGGTTCCCAGGTTCTTTCACTTTGAGGCTATCCTTTCAACTCGACCAAATATTGAAGTTGACCCCGTTTATACCTGGAATCACATATTCTTGATACCTCATATTCCAGTTGATTGTCCACAAGCACGGGGTTGGGTCTGCAGGATTTCCGGGCGGATCGGATGTAAGGTTTTAGTAGGGAAGTGTGAAAAACTGGATGTATCTTCTTCCAGGAGTCTGGTAACTTGAGCTGGAAGGAGACTGGGTTCATGATTTCCTTTATGGAAAAAGGACCATAGTAACGGGGAGCTAGTTTGTTTGGTCGTAAATGTCGAGGCAGTAGTTTCGAGGACAGCCAGACCTGATCACCGATGGCATAAGAAGGTCCTGGTCTTCTTTTGGCATCCGCAAAATGTTTAGCGTGAGTTCGGGCCTTTTCTAGATGTTCTTTAGCATCCTTATGAACATTGATGAGAGTTTCAACCCAGGAATCGACTGTAAGTACAGGTGTGGGATGTGGTAGAATGGAAGGTAGAACTGAGGGGTGGAAACCTTGGCTGCAATAAAAGGGGCTGGTCTTGACTGCCAAATGGTCAGAGTTGTTGTAAGCGAATTCAGCCACAGGTATAAGGAGCGACCAGTCATCCTGCACCTTGGTGGCGAAACAACGAAGGTATTGTTCCAGGTTCTGGTTCACAAGTTCCGTAGCTCCGTTAGTCTGTGGGTGATAACCCGATGAGAGAGCATGTTGGATTCCTAGAATACGACGGAGATGTTTCCAGAATTGAGAGATGTATTGAGGCCCTCTATCAGATATTATCTTGGAAGGGAGTCCATGCAGGCGAAATATATGTTGCAGGAAAATGCCAGCGAGTTCTGAGGCTGATGGCAATTTGTACAATGGTGTAAAATGGGCCACGTGAGTGAACAAATCAATGGTGACCATGACCGTCGTATAGCCCCTAGATGGTGGAAATTCCACAATAAAGTCCATGGCAATGAACTCCCATGGTCTAGAAGGTAGCGTAGGTTGAAGTAGGAGACCTGTCGGTTTCTTGTTATCATGTTTGTTTTGATTGCAGACTGCGCAGGCTTGAATGTACCGTTGAATGTCAGTTTTCAATTTGGGCCACCAAAATTGCCTTTGTATGAGAAGAAGGGTGTTGGTGACACCATGATGTCCGGAATGAAGAGTATCATGGCAGAGGTTGATAATCCGTAGTTGCAGTCTCTGTGTAGGAATGACCAGGGCATTGGCTTTAACAAATATCTGTCTCTAGTTTTAAGACTCCATCGATTCTTTCCTGTGAATTAATTCCAGAATTCAGAGGACTGGGTTTGCGTTCGAATATCTTCCAGGAGACTGACTGCTTGGGCTACAAAAATTGTGTGGGGGAACATCTTTGGGTAGGCCCGATCTTCAAGAGTTTCATAATCAGGACGTCGAGATAGGGCGTCAGCGATTATATTCTGTGATCCGGGAACATGATGGATCTGGAACTGGTACTGGGCAAAGAAGAAGGCCCAACGGGCTTGACGGCTATTACTACATTCCATAGATTGCAGAACTTGAAGATTTCGATGGTCCGTACGGACCTGTACAGTATGTTTAGCTCCCAGAAGTAGATGCCGCCATTCAGTGAAGGCTTGGCGGATGGCTAACAGTTCCTTTTCCAAGACGGAATAATGGGTCTCACTGGAAGTCAGGGTTCGTGAGGGGTAAGCAATGGGGTGTTCTAGTTTATCCTCGAATTCCTGCTTTAACACTGCTCCTATGGCGTAGTTGGAGGCGTCCGTCTCCACTAGGAATGGTCGATTAATATCGGGTTGAGCAAGGACAGGAGCTTGAGTAAACTCTGTTTTTAATCGTTGGAATGCTTGGTCTTGGGCTGAGGTCCAGAGGAAGGGGGTATCTTTTTTCAATAAAGTAATGATCGGTTGAACTATCTCAGAAAAGGATGGTATGAATTTCCGATAGAAATTGGCAAGCCCCAGGAAGGATTGAATTTGTTTCACCGAAGGGGGGGTAGGCCAACATAGTATGGCTTTTACCTTTGAATGGTCCATTCCTATTCCTTCTGGACTAAGGACAAATCCTAGATAATGAACAGAAGTGACATGAAATAGACATTTCTCAGGTTTAGCTAGGAGTTTATGTTCACGTAACCGTTGCAAAACTGCCTTCACATGCCCTTCATGTTTTTGAGTATTCTTGGAGTAAATCAAGATATCGTCCAGGTAAACGATGATGAAGAGGAACAACATGTCAGAAAACACCGTATCCATGAAGCGTTAGAAAACTGCGGGGGCATTAGCAAGCCCGAAGGGCATGACCAAGTACTCGAAGTGACCAAAGGGTGTTCTAAAGGCTGTTTTCCATTCGTCTCCTTCCCTAATACGGATCAGATGGTAGGCACCCCTAAGATCCAACTTCATGAAGATTACAGCTCCTCTCACCACTTCAAGGATATCCGAGATTAAGGGCAAGGGATGGCGGTCCTTGAGGGTGCACTGATTCAATCCACGATAATCAAGACAGGGTCTAAGCTCTTTAGTGTCTTTCTTGGGAACAAAAAACAACGAAGCTCCAGATGGAGATTTAGATGGTCTTATGGTGCCATTTTCAAGGTTGGTATCCAAGTATTCTCTAAGGGCCTATTTTTCCGGTTCGGATAGAATGAACATCCTCCTAAAGGGAATTACTGCTGAAGGTTCTGTATCTATAGCACAGTCTTCAGGCCTGTGAGGGGGTAGGGCCTGGACTATGGCAGTTGAAAACACATCAGCGTAGTCCTTGTAGGCCTTGGGAACTTGTATGACATTGGAAACCATGAGTGGGCCTTGCTGGTCTGTTGGAGGGTTTCCGGAAGGTGTCAAGAAGGAATCCGGGAACAGGCAGTGTGACATGCAGAACTCCGAACCAAGAAACAAGGATCCTGCTGCCCAATTAATGTAAGGGTTGTGCTTCTGCAACCAGGGCATACCCAGTACCATGGGGTAATGGGCTGACTTGATGATGTCGAGTTTGATCAACACCTGGTGATGGTTTATTGAGAGTTGGAGTTCTTTGGTCTGTAAGGATAAAGGTCCATCGATCGCCTCCACAGGTTGCATGATACTTCATGCTTCATATGAAATGTGGTGTTTGAGGACCCACTCTTGATCAATGAATATTCCCATAGCCCCACAGTCCACCAAGGCCAAAATGGGGTAGGTCTCATTCTTGGATGACGATAGGAAGGCTTGTAGAACCACTAAGTTGTTCTGTCCAGGAGAGTTCAAGGATGGAATAGATGTGGAGCAAACATCTCTCTCCCGAAGCCTCGCTCCATCTAGGATCGAGAGCTGGCGTTTCCCCGAGCGCTGTGGAGGGGTTAGAGGACATTCTCTAACCAGATGTTTATCTGAGGCACAATACATGCACAAGTCCGTGTGGATCCTCCTCATCCTTTCTTGTGGGGATATGGGTCCACGGAAGACCCCTATTTGCATGGGTTCAGGATCGCAAACAGAGACTGGAGTAGGGTCAGGTTTCAGTGAAGTCTCAAGGGAACTCTTCTGGAAGGGCATCTTGATCTTTTTTCTCTCTGCCTTCCTTTCCTGGATACAAAAGTCTATCTACATGGCCAGGTCCATAAGAGCCTGGAATGAACTTGGACGAGCCTCTCTGGCTAATTCGTCTTTTATCTCTTCATTTAGCCCTCTTCGGGAATAGAGTAAAACTTGCTTCAGCAGACCAATCCGCTTCCTTGACCAATTGTTTGAATCGTGTGACATACGTAAGCATGTTCTGGGATCCTTGCCGAAAGTCAAGTAGGTGTTCCTGGGCACTATAGACCTGTTCAGGGCGGTCAAACATGGCCTTGAGGGCCTGTATGAACCCGTCATAATCATCCAGGAGGGCATCTCCAGAATTGACTAAAGGAGTAGCCCAAGTCAATGCATTCCCAGAGAGGTGCGAGATTATAAAGCCCACCTTTGCCCTAGGAGTTGAAAAATAATAGGACTTAAAAGTAAAGTGGACTAAACAAGAGTCAAGGAATCCACTAAGGGTTTTTGCAGGGTTATTGCAGACCCATCGTATTTGTCTACAATGCCAGCCAGTAGCACACACTCCTTTGTGACAGAATCGCAGAACAAAACAAGTTGTTTGAGTGCAGCGTTTTCCGCTTTTAAATTCTGCACCTCGGTCGTTAGTTCTTGCATGCCACGCATGAGATCCTGAACAGCCTTTTCCATGTTGGTTTCAACTTCGGTCGTTTGGTGTCTCAAACTGTCACGGAATTCCCCTGTCTCACCTGAGATCTCTCCTTGTACGATTCCTTGGGAGAAATACTCTTGCGCACAGGTCGGGTTTTGTACAAGCCCGCCCGAGTCTCTTCTGACTCCAGCGTGCGTTCAGTGTTCCAGGATACTCGGATGCTCAGGACGTCCAGGAAGCGAAGAAGCATACACAAAAGAGGTACGCGGAATCCGGGAACAAGGTAGAGGGATGAAGGAGGAGGGTATGGAGAAGTAGAGGATCCGGGAATCAGGGACAGAAGAATTGTACAGAAAGCTACAAAGCACACGTCTAGTCACTACCAGCGATAGCGTTGAGACGCGCGGGGGCGTGGTCTATTTGTAGAACGAACTACGTCCGACGTGAAAGCTGGTGCAAGGTGTTTCACGTTAGACGGCCATGTTGAAAGTGTCAATGCGTGCAAGCCCTGCTGCGATAAGGACCAGGAAGTCCAAAAGGGGCGCATTCTGAGAGTCATGACACGGGCTAAAAATAAACACAAGCAAATCGGAAATTCTTAACCTCACCCTCTCGCACAACCTCGAAAGGACCTCCCCATATAGATGGGTCGATCACTCCATAACCTACCTGGGAATAAAACTGGCCAATTCAATAGGAAGGCTATACCAAGCAAACTATTCGCCCCTCCTGGAAAAGCTCAAAACAAAACTGATAGACTGGGGCCCACTATCTATAACATAGGGTGCATAAATGTCTTAAAAATGGTGATACTACCGCAGCTACTATATTACTTTCCAGCCCTTCTGGTCTACGTCCCACCAGCCCATTTCAGAGCCCTCCACAAAATCACGAGTACATTTGTGTGGAATAATAGACCCCCTAGAGTGGCCGCTAAACTTATGAAACTTCCAACTGTGCGAGTGGGGATGGGGGGAACTGGAATTTAGGGCCTACTATACAGCCCCCCAAATGAGGGTCATCAGGGACTGGCAAAATGGCGTCTGGTGGAAGATCTGGACCAAGCAGTAGCCGGGGTGGACCTGGAGGTAATTCTATGGAAACCCAGGGCAGACAGACTTGCGCAAATGTACAGTAGCTCCATCCTATCACTAGTGGGTGACTCATCGGACGAAGTGGTGAAAAAGGTGCACATCACCACATTTCATTCTCCATACACACCGCTATTTCACAACCCTTAATTTACCCTGGGACACAAAACACCCACAATTGAAGCCTGGCAAAAGGGGGGATGCCTGAAGGTGAGAGATATGTTCAACGGGGACCAGGTTAAACAATTCGACCAATGTAAGACCGACTTTGCCCTGGGGGAAAGGGATATATACAGCTACGCCCAATTGAGGCATTGGTTACTCCATCCCTCCATGAAAGAAGCAGGAAACTGCCAACTAACCCCCTTCGAAAAGCACCTAAGCGAGTGGTAACAGCTAAATATAAAGATATAAAAGAAGACGAGGACCCGCCGCCAAGAGCATACATGAAAAGGTGGGAGACCTCCACTAGGTGCACAATCGAGGAAACGGAGTGGACGAAACTATGGGCACACATCCCCAGATTGACGAGATCCCTCCAAATCTGGGAGATCTGGCCAAAGCTACTATTTCAGTCGCACTTAACATCGACAAGGCTGCACAAGATGTACCCAGGGTCTTCGCAGCTCTGCTGGAGGGAACATGGAGTCACATATGGTGGGAGTGCCCCAAATTAGAGCAATACTGTGGGGGGCAGGTCCTAGGGGTTAAGAGCAAGGGTAATAAAGACCTAGCAATGATAGGGCTTAATGGGGCACTGGAGGAAATCACCTCAAAGCCGGGTCGCAAGCTCTGTTATTATGATGATGGCAGCGGCACTGGTTCTGGCGTGTAAATGGAAGTCCAGAGACCCCCCACAGGACCATGAAAGGGTGGCGAAAATATGGAATTTTGTCGTCTTGGAGTGACTTACCTACTCCATTGAAGGGGACTACAAAAGGTTTAATACAGACTGGTCAAGGTTACTGGGTTATCTAAGGGACGGGACACATGGCGCGTGGTGCCCTAGGAGCATGGGACTCCTGGAAATAACTGACCGACGGAAGAGGAAGTATGAAGGAATTGCCGCCAATGAACAAACACAATACGGTGACGCCGAGGAGAATGCAAACACCAGCATTGGCACATCCTAAGGGACCCTGCCGGCACAAGGATGACTCTCGGACCAAGGGGTAGGGGGAAGGGGATACATTCAAGTTGTAATGTGTTCTTGATTAAAAATGCAAATAAAAAGTAATGGGAAAAAAATGGGCCTTGCTGCTCATATACACCCGCCCACGATGTGGAAAAATGGGACCCTCACAAAGGCAATATCCACCTTGACAGAACTGCACACAAAAATGGCAGAAAAGTTGGAAGACATTGCAGATGGCTGATTAGACTACTTGTTCTCATGGATACCCACCTGGTTAGCTAACGTATTCAAAATACTGGTGTTCATACTGTTACTAGCACTATTAGTTCTGTGTGTCTTAATTTCGGTCCTGCAGCCAGGTGAGCAGCACTTGCTAGAGACCTCCAGTGCCCATAATTTAAATGTTGGTGCCCTCAGGCCCCGTGTGCACTGCGCTGCTCCCGCCCCCTCTCCTAGACTCGGTTTCCTCCTCCTGCTGGCTATCTTGCTTTTGTGCTTCAAAGAAAATATTCTTCCACGCTGTTTGCTGTGATATAATGTAGCTTTTATTTGTGAAAGTGGTTAGTTCTTCTTCAATTTATAGTACACATATAGTAATCTGGGGCTCTTGTATCCCCCTGTTGTCAGCTGACACGTGTTTCGATCCGTAGGTCTTTATCAAGGCTGATTCGTATTCAAAACCATGTGAGGTGATAAGTTGTGACATTGTTGTGACATAAATTATTTGCATTGGTGTAAAGTGAGTGGTGTTGGGTGATAGTGACGTGATTGAAAAAGATACATTTTATACATAACACAATATATTCAATACATTATGAGCCAATGTTAAAGCAGAGGGGGAGAGAAAAAAGGTTTAGCAAGAGGTTTGGTTGGTTCCAATTAAGTCATGTGTGGAGTTTTGGGCCTCTTCCCTATTGGTTCAGGTGTGGTGCCCCCTGTAGGGTCCTGGTAGAAACGTGAAGGTCGCTTGTCCTGTAATTACAGTGGCTCCTTTTGGGCCCTATAAAACAAAGAGGGGGGGGCTTAATTGTCATTGGTCAGTAGTGCTGTGTGGTACAATTTATAGGGTGGGATGGTGCCTGGGGGGTGTGGGCCCGGTTGCTGGCGGCATGTTGAGGGGTGTGTCCCTGAGATTGTTGGATCTGCGTGTCTAATTGTATCATTAGTACAGTTGTACTGAAGGCTCTGCGTGTAGCGGTGGGGCAGTGCTGTGCCAACCTCCTGGTTGCCTTGAAGAGACTGGTGCCTAATGGCTGTGTGCTGATTTGCCGCATGTAATGGCCACCGGAGGGGTAGTCTTGCATGCTGGAGGTGCCCACTAGGGAATTAACTATGGAATTGTGCCGGTGAGCGCGGGGGTGATCTGCCTGTCTGCCTAGGATTGTCTAGCGCAGGCCCTCCTGGGGGTTCTGAGAATTCAGAGTTGATGTGTGGTGCAGTAGTGCACCGGATTAGGGGCTGGCTGTCTCCTGTGTACGTGAGGCGGCCGGGCGAATTGGCTGAAGCTGGGCTCTTGGGCTGTGCATGAGGCAGCAGAGCCTCCTGATAAGGTTTGGTTGTCTGGGCTGAGACGCTCGCTCTTACCTGGCGTTCCGTAACGGGAATCCTGTCCTGTTCGTGCTGGGTGCTGTGCCCATAAACTGAATTATATTGGGCACGCATGTGGAATGTCGAGTCACGGGTGGTTGCCCGTGCGCATGTGCGAGGAGAGTAGTGCATGCGTGTCTAAGTGACGCGCATGGGCGATGAGCTGGTGGTTCCCTTGTGCGCATGTGCGAAGGGAGTGGTGGATGTGGTGGCCGCGCATGCGTGTGCCGAGGTTAACCAGGGAAGGTGATTAGTATGCAAATGTTGGTTCGTATATGATTGGCTATGTTTGTAGGGGAAAGGGAGGGAAATGCCATGGATTGACAGAATTGCTGACACATGTTGGGTGAGAAGTCTAATTATGTCATGATCAGTCTTGGTGACATGGTTAGGGCATGTTAATCTTGATCTCTAGGCATAAGTCCATATGCATAGCCTAGTTATATGGATGGGGTGAATTGTGGTCTGGCAGAGGATGAAGCTACCCGATGGATCGTGTGTAGGAATTGGGATGTCCTAACTGTCTGCGCACGCAGTTGGCCTGCTACGGTAGTCCTGGTGCAGGATTGGTAGATTTGCCCTGGGTCATACCATGGACGTGAAGGTTGGGCTAGTAATTGGTCTGGTGATTGTCGGGTAGGGTCTCCCAGAGAGCAGATTGGAGGGCATGTTATACAGAGTTTTGTTTACAAGAACACATTGAAATCATGATCACTGTTCAGGCCATTCTTGACACATCTATAGCGGCAGATGAGTCTTGCTTCTTTCTGTCGCAGCCTTTGTACTCTGTCGCGTCCTCTTGCTCCCATCTTTACTGCTTTTAGTCCAATGAATCTTATATGCCTTTTATCTTCCATCTGGTGGTTTTTCTGCCAGTGGTTGGCTAAAGGCAGCTTTGGGTCCTGGGAGTGGATGCTGTTTAAATGTTCTCTTATTCTCGGTACTCCCTTTGTAATTTTTGTCACATATACAAATAAGTGCATAAATTACATATTTTGTTTTACAGTTTGTGTTCCATGATTTTGAATGGTGGGCAGCCTTTAAATTTTGCACATTTGGTTTGCGTAGCGTATTTCCACATGGAACAGGTTCGACATTTTGTGAAGCCAATTAATGTTTGACTACGAAGCCAGTCTTTTGCCGAGATGTTTTTCTCGGACAGAAAAGATGGACTGAGTATGCTTCTGAGTGTGGGAGCTCCGCTGTATGATAGGCTTGGGTACGCTTTCAGACTGGGTCTAATGTGTTCATCCATTAGTAGCAGGTCCCAGTGTTTGACTAATATTTATTGTATTTCATAACTGTCCATGATATATCTGGTTACGAATCCGATTGTTGATTCTGTGGCCTTCTTTTTTGGGAGTAAGTAATGTCTCCCTCTTGATGGTAGTAGCTAGCTTTCTTGCTTCCGTGAGGTTTTTGTCAGATTAGTCTCTGCATTTGAATCTTTGGTGCAGAAGATCACATTCTTCTGAAAAGTGTTCCTGAGCATTGCAATTCCTCTTTGCTCAAATGTATTCTCCTTGTGGAATGTTCCGGATGACACTTTTCCTGTGGCAGCTTTTTGCATTTAGTACTGAATTGACCTCGGTCAGTTTGCGGAAGGTTTTGGTTATTATCTTGTTGTCTTTGATTGAATTTCTTTGGTCCAGAAAGTCAATTTGTTCTGTACTGATATGAGTAGTTAGCTCAATACCATAGCTGTTTTGGTTAAGGTAGACCACATAAAGGAGTATTTCCTCCTGTGTTCCTTTCCATATGAGGATGATGTCGTCTATATAGCGTGCCCTGGTGACAATTAGAGTAGTACATTTTGTCTCTCGCATTGCGTGTTTCTGTTCATATGAATGCATGAAGCAGTTGGCTAGTGCTGGAGCATGGCAGGCTCCCATGGCAAACCCCTTCGTTTGTTTGTAGTATTCACTGTTGAAGATGAATGTGTTGTTAGACAATGAGAATTTAAGAAATTCTTTTGTCATCTCAACTTGATCCAGATGTGATGCTGATTCATGTTTGAGAAGATAACCCAGACTGGTTATAACCAGTTCATGGTTGATGGATGTTACAAGGCCTTTACATCTAATGCGGCCATTATAAAGTTGTGTGTCTCAGATCTAGCTGTGTTTAGTACTGCACCCAATTGTTTGGTTAGAGGTAGGCCTCTCTCCCACTATACAGAACTCTCAAATCTAGCGGTGTTTAGTGTTAGTCAATTGTTCAAATGTGTCTCAAATCTTGCTGTGTTTAGTACTGCGCCCAATTGTTTGGTTGGGCGTAGGCCTCTCTCCCACTCAATTGTTCTGTTGGGCGTGGGCCTCTCCCCACTACACGGAACTCTCTTCTAGCTGTGCTTAGTCTTGCACTCAACTCGTTGAGATCAACTTGATTCACAACGGGAAGGGTCCACACTATGACAGTGCAGTAACTGCCGGCCCGTTGTACACCTGATAGTATTGCAATTGCTAGCCCGCTCTATTCTATTCTACCTAGTCTGTAGCCACTAGCCTGGGCCAAATTTCATTAAACTGGCAAATCAGTTGGGAATTACCTGACTTATATCAGGAGGGTGTCACATGGCGATGGCGCTGTGATTGCTGGACTGCTCCACACTATAACTGCTTACCTTCCCCACACTGTAATATCAGTGTAACTGCTGGCCTACAACATACTTCTATGGAACTGTAGCTGCTGTTGTGCATCCCACACCAAGGTCCCCGGATAACGGAGCGTGAGATTAACCTGATTCACATCTGGAAAGATCCACTCTGTGGCAGTGCTTTGATCTCTTAAAGTATACCAATCCTTAGGATTTCGATCATACCTACCTTAACCTAGACATCCATACCCTACCCCACTGCCCGAAGCCAGACCTCTCCCGCTGCCCATATACCTCAGATCTGGGCGCTGTATTATTACTCCATAAAACCTAGACCTAAAACCTCTAGCTACCAAGAGGTCCCGAAACCAGCTATCCAAACTACCACCTGAGACAGCTTGAAAAACGGCCTTCCCTGGCCGTCCAGGCACCCACTGAATCATTAATCTCTGCGTGCCACTATAGATCCACTGAAAGCAAGCCCCTGCATCCTGCCTATACCTTGAGATCTATCGTTATTTACCATAACTGAGTCTTAAAGCACCTGACAGCCAAATGCCCACTACCCCAAAACCCCCTGGCAAGTACACTCATAGGAAACATACCTGACCATCGACAGGAAGGACAGACAAAACCAGAGAGCACCCAAGGATACCAAGATTAAAGTAAACCTCAATACTGTCCTTGCACAATACATTACAGAGAACCACTTACCCTGCAACTTTTGCACCGTGAACCAAAATGCCCTGGCCTAGAAAGGGATGCCGAGAAAGAGAGCAAGATCGCGCAACTGTGGGTACGGACACACAAAGCCAACAGCACCCAGTAGAAGCCTTTAATGCAGGAAACACCCCGCCTAACATGTTATCACCAAAACAAACCATGTAAGAGAAAAATCCCTATATCTTAACCATACTTCGCAACGACCCCAGAGCTTCGTTACCTCAACAACACTGAAATCCCAAGAAGAAGCCATCGCTGATCTTCAACCAATCGTCATCACTGGAGAAGCACCACGACTGAACAGCCATGCTATCAACCTAGTGGACCGCTTCAATGAAGCAGCCGTCGCTGTTCTTCAGCCAATCAACATCAATACAGAAAAACCACGAACTACAAACCAAAACAAGGAACAACCCATAAACAAAACCACACCAAGAAAATCCACTGTAATTTAATAAATGCAAGGTCAATGTCCAAAAACACAACTTAAATATACAACTTTTTATCTGACAGAGATATCAACATCCTATTTGTAACTGAAACATGGCTAGAGGACAGCTACAAGATCACCCTCAACAACTGCCTGCCTGGGAACTACAAATGCATCCAAGCAAACAGGAAAACTAAAAGAGGGGGGGACTGACAATCATCCACGAGGAACAAATGGCCATCAAACTGGAAGATCCACTAAACATCGATAAATGTGAATCCTTAATACTGTGCCTATTGGTAAACCCCAAAACAAACCTGAAATTCATATTGATATACAGACCACCAACCTACAACGCAACTTTCGTAGATGCCTTCTCGGAAGCAATTACCATCCTAGCCATCAAGCACAATCATCTGATCATCCTCAGAGATTTCAACATCTGGTACGATGAAGAAATCTCAACCACACAAAAATCTTGAACCGCCCAACTAGCAGCAATGAATCTACAACAACTAGTCAAAGGAGCAACACACTCGGCAGGGCATACACTTGATGTAATCTTCACCAATAAAGAACTCCTTACCAGGGCACCCCCAATTCAAATATTCTGGAACAACCACCTCATCATTACATTCATAATTGCAATGGCTGCCCCAAGAAACAAGAAACAAGACAAACCACCGATCACCATGAAAAGAAACTGGAGAACCATCAAAACAGATCCGCTCATTTAAAAAGGAAATACAAAAAGCAAAGAGGAAAAAACTACGATAACAGATTCTTCAAAGCACCAAACATCCAAAAATAACTCTTCAAAATCATAAATCCACCGGTATGCAATACCACAACAACTCCATCGATGAAACTATGCAATGACCTAGGAGACCACTTCATCCACCAAACCATACATAGCAATCTCACTACAGAACCCACCTATCCTCACGAGGAACACCTGAACAAACTACAAAGCTTTCTCAAAATATCATTGGAGACTTTTGTCAAACTGGTACGTCAAAGCAACAAATCAGGCTCTCCCGTAGACCCCTGCCCCCCCGAACATATACAAATCAATTCCCAAACAAGGAATTCCAATGGAATACCATAGGAATCGCCTCAACCTTTCGATCTCAACTGGTAAAGTACCACACTCCTTCAAATCCATGTACATCAGGCAGCTACTCAAAGATTCAGCAGGAAACGTAGAGGACCTATCCAACTACAGACCCATCTCCAACATCCCTTACATAGCCAAATTGCTAGAAACATACATATACAAAACAACCCAAGAATTCATAGAAGAGCACTGCCTACTAGACCAGGCACAAGTTGGCTTCAGACCAATAAGAGGAACCAAATCGGCTCTCCTCTCAATATGGGACAACCTAAAAGCAAACGCAGACTCGGACAACAGTACTGCCCTGATTCTTCTAGACCTATCCGCAACATTTGACACGGTCAACCACGACAAATCGTTCCTAACAAACAGAACGGAAACCGTATTGATGAAACCTTTAAAGTCCAGCCCAAGAGACTCCACATGCGGAGTACCACAAGGATCACCTTTCTCCCTGCTTTTATTCAACATAGATCTATCTCTATTAATCAAAATCATCAAAAGACACAGCCTCACCTGCTACAACTATGCCGACGACACACAAATAATCTTCAAAGATTCCACCAGGGGACACCGAGATGCACTGATCTGTCTGCGTCGGTCTCCTCCCTCAGGTCTTTGAAAAGGGACTTGAGCCACCCCTTGCCCCCCTGGAGAGAAGCCTTATGCCCACAGGGGGCTGATTGATTCCCCCAGGCATCAGTTCAGAGAATCCCTGGTCCTTTGGGGGTGGTGTGATGCCTCAGATTCGCGCATCGACATTCCAGCATGGGTCAGTGCGACTCGGCCCCTGACTGCGGCTCCACAGTGGCTGAGCACCTTCCGTGGTGGGGGAAGGGATTGAAGCCGTCGCCCTGCTAACGGGCCTCACCTGACTATTTCTGTTGGAGCCCATCCCATCTACTGTAAGCTGTGGGGATCGGCGGGGGAACGGCGAGAGTTCCCATATCTACCCTTGACTCCTCTTCGCCGGAGCTCTTTCCCACTTCTCTCATCCCGCGGCCTGGGAGAGGCACGGGCCGCATGAGCCTGAGTGGAGCGCGACTGGGACGCCGGCTGCCGCCTGCTCACCAGCACGGGTGAGAGTGAATCCTGTCCTCTGCTTACCCCCAAGAGTTCCCATCACATCCGGAAGCCATGACGGCTGGACTCCGGAGGAACGGCTGCTGCGAGTGCAGCCCTGGGTACCGGAGTCGCCTCCGTCTCGGCCCCTCCAACTCTGCCAGATCCTGGAGGAGACTGTTGCTGCATAGGGGGCTATTCACGCGATGCCCGTGTCCAACCCCCGTGAGGCGAGCGCGGGAGGATTCCGCCCCTTAAAGCACAGAGGCAACGACCCGAGGAGCTGTGGAGCCCCCTTCAAACACAATGTTGGTGCTGAAACCCCCCCATCTTAAAGCCAGGGGAGATCCCCCTAGTCTTCTTCATTGTTCCTGAGGGGGGAGAGGCCTAATCACCTGTATTACGCTACTGTATTACGCTACCGGGGGGCTGCTGTGTGGGGAGGGAGTACTGACAGCTGGAGTCCTTTTGATCCTCAGAAATTGAGGGAGGTGTGCTCCAGCCCCCCCCAGGCCTGTTGACCCAGGAGGAAGAAATTTGTTTGGCACACAGCAAATCTGCATTTGGGTCCCCGGGGGGGTCTGGCCTGACGCCCCCCCCCCCGCTCTTGCCCCTATTGGTTGGACTGCTCTATCTTTGAGCTCCTCATCATTCTGTCACAGCTCTAACCTGGGACTCCGTTCTGCTCCCTCTCAGCAAAACTCTGTAGGAGGCCCAGAAAACTCCCTAACCTGCTGGAGCCTCTATGAACTGGGCTGATACTCTCCAGAAGTTCCGGCGCACCCCACCTTGCTTTCCTCCGTCTCCTGCCATGGTGGCTCCACCCCACTCGGAGCCAAATGACGCCAATTCAGTCACCAAGGGCATGACTGCCCTGCTGGAGGAAATCTGTGGCTTCACAGCAGACATCGCTGTAAGGCTAGACACCCTCGACAAAAAAGTTGATTCTATTGACGATCGGGTGCAAGCTCTGGGGGCTCATACGATGTCTGTCGACTTATTTGAGACCCAGTTTGATATGCGTTTGGCACAGCTGGAAAGAAGGGAGGAGAAATGCACCCTAAAGCTCGACGATTTAGAAAACGGGGAGTGCCGCTGTAACCTACCATTCCTGGTTTTTTCCTGGAACGAGAGGGTGAAACCCAAGCTGACATCATTAAAGCTATCAAAGCCATTGTCACATCCCTTTTTGACAACGCCAACACTAATGAACCGACCATTGACAGAGAGCACGGTGCTGGTGCTTCTGGTAGGGGCCCCAGATCCATTCTTGTTCAGTTTCACTACTTTTCGGAGAACAGCAAGATCCTGGAACTGGCACGTAAGAGAGGCCCTGTCAACTGGGAAGGTGCACACATTTTGATCTGTCGGCCCTCACCTTGGCAAGGCGTCGGCTTTGTTCCCCTTTGACGAAAATGCTTCAATCAAAAGGATCAAGGTATCAATGGGGATACCCCTTTTTGCTTTTCTTTGAACTTGATGGGTGTAAATATGCCTTGGTGATGGAGGACGATATTCACAGGGTGTCCCAGGAACTCTTGGGTGATCAGAATGGGGAACCCGCTGATACTGGTCGAGAGAGGGCGCCCTCTGGCCCCGCGAACTCTAAGCCATCCATGGAGGGACGCAAAGTCCATGGGCACAGAAAGTTCAGGAGAATTGCCCTGGCATCACCAAATGCGTCCAATCTCTAAGGACTCTCTCATAGCGACCGGGGAAGAATGTTTGGGTGGAACCGACGAGCCCCGTGCAAGGGGTCACGGTCCCGTCGGTGCTTGGTTCACTAAGGTTATGTTTTTGCTTTGTTCGTATCCTGTTTCAGGGGGCAGGGGGGCCTCTTGTTGATTATGTTGAGTTTGTGAGCCCAGAGGGGGGAGACACTGGTGGCCTGGTCTAGCGTCAAGCTGAAGTCGCTTGGTGCCCAAGCGAACAGGGGAAGGGAGGGTGAGGGGTGGGATGGATTGTTAAAGTTAGTTTTTTGGAGTTGTTTTTTAAGCTTGCCAGATCTCCTAGGAGGTATTGGTTCAATGTGATTTAACATGAGTGGTTATTGGACTCAGAGACGGGGGCTGGGACAGACACAAAGAGCTCCTTCGTAGGAGCTAAAATATATTTTCAGTTTTTTGATGGGGGATTCCTTTCAACCCCTGACGGTGGGGTCTTTGAACTCACCCACTAAGAGGTCAATGGTGGTGAGAAAATTCACTAGACTCAAACTACACTTTCTATTTTTGCAAGAAACACACTGGTTTAAGGGGAAAGAACCGAACTTTAGGGCTAAACCCATACAGCATATGTTTAATTCAACCTGCATAGCGAAGAAACGCGGGGTTGCACTTCTGATTTCTCCTAAAGCAAACTTTTCCCCCAAAACACATAGTTGATCCGGAGGGACGATATATCATGGTTAAAGGGGAAGTGAGAGATAGGCTGTTTACTCTGGTAAATGAATGAGGCGCAGGATCTTTTCTGTGAGGGGATGAGGGAGGTAATCATGGGATTCACGGAGGGGACTCTGTGGTGGGTGGGGATTTCAATATGGTTCTCTGTCTGGACCGGGATAGGAAGTCACCCAATCCATATACGGATTCATGTCGCCAGACAAAGCTGGCGGCCACATTTCCTCGGATAAATGGGGAATAGGGCTTATTGGATTCACATACCCCTAGACAAGATCAGGACCCATATTTCACTTTCTACTCAAAACCACACACAGCATTCTCTAGGATTGATTACATTCTGGTTGCCTCCTCGCTCCGAGAGCACGTCACTGAGTTTGTGGTAGAGGCTATGCCTTGGTCCGACCGCGATATGGTTAAAATCAACTTGGGCGTTCTTCCCTCCGTCTCCCCTGGATCCAGGTGGAAGTGCAACGACACATTACTGCAAGATAAAGAGTTGAGACAGTCACTTTTGGCTGTCATTAAAGAATATTTTGTCATCAACGATAATGGGGAAGTAGGTATCAGGGGAGTCTGGGAAGCCTACAAAGCCACAATCAGAGGTACCCTTATGGAGATGGGCTCGGGGAAGAAGAGGGATGGGGAATATGAGGAGAAAAAGCTGAGAGAGAAGATTGCCATTATTCAACCAGGGGGGAAACTAAAGACGCAGATGTTTCCAGGACAGTGGACGGAACTAAAAAGTCTTAGATCTAAACTTGCAACCCTCTTGGTGGGTCAGACGGAAAGGAAGTTAGCCTTTTTAAAGCAGAAATACATGGAAAAGGGGGAGAAAGCGGATAGAATCCTAGCGTGGAGGCTGAGGGAACTCAGGAACAGTAGAAGAGTTAATTACATCTCCTCCCCAGAGTGAGAGAACATTTTAAGTGATGGTTCTATAGCAGAACAGTTACGACAGTACTACAAGCGCCTGTATTCCTCAGAATACATAGGGGAGGGCGCTGACGTGGACCGATTCTTGAACTCCCTTCCCATCCCCTGTCTCTCTCCAGAGAGTTCTGGCCCCCGGGAGCTCCCTATAACCTCCCAGGAAGTAATAGACACGATTTCCTCCCTGAAAAGCGGCACTACACCGGAGGACGATGGTTTCACAGTTCGCTTCTATAAAACGTATCGTTCCACCCTGGCCCTGTTCATGGCCAAGATGTTTAACTCTGCACTCGAAACAGGAGCCCTCCCTCAATCCATGATGTCCGCCCTTATTGTGGTACTTCCCAAAGAGGGAAAAGATCCCTCCCAATGCCAGTCTTATCGTCCCATTTCCCTTCTCAACACGGATGTTAAAATCTTGGCTAAACTCCGAGCCAATAGGCTGACGAAACTCCTTCCAACCCCGGTGCACTGGGACCAGGTCGTGTTTATCACTGGTCGTCAAGGGTCGGATAATGTGAGGAAAACTCTGGACCTCATGCACGAAGCCTTGAGTCAAGGGTTGGATACCTATCTCCTTTCCCTTGATTCAGAAAAGGCCTTTGACCGTGTCGAGTGGCCATATATGGGGCAGGTGTCCCAAAAAATGGGCTTGAGAGGTAAGTTCTGTGGGTGGGTCTCTGCTCTATACAATTCCCCCCTGGCAAGGGTTCTGGTTAATGGCTCTACCTCAGCATCCCTGCACCTTTCCAGGGGCACCCGCCAGGGATGCCCTCTATCCACCCTTTTATATGCCTTGGCGATGGAACCCCTGGCCATCGCGATCAGGTCTGACAGTGGTATCTCGGGAGTTCTCTGTGGGGAGTGCAAATTCAAATTATCCCTGTTTGCAGATGATATTCTGGCATAGTTGACTAATCTCCAGGACTCCCGTCCTAGATTGCTTGAGGTTATTAGCCTCTTTGGCTCCTTTTCTGGGATAAAAGGTCAACGTATCCAAATCCTGCATAATGCCGATGGGTGTCGTAGATCGTGTAGTCAGCGAGAAATCTGAGGTGCAAGGAATGAGAATAGAACGGGAGGCCACCACGTATTTAGGCTCCACTATCCCTAGAGACCTAGGTAAACTGTTTGAAGCCATCTTTCCCGCAATTATGGCAAAGATAAGTAATGAACTTGTGCGCTGGGCACCCCTCACGCTCTCGTGGTTTGGGCGTAGGGTCACGGTTAAAATTAATATTCTGCCCCGCCTACTCTACCTCTTTTCGGCCCTTTCCTGCATTATCCCAAAAGCCTTTTTTGAGCAGCTACAAACTCAAGTCCTTCATTTCATCTGGAATGGCAAAAGGGCAAGAGTTAAATTCTCAACCTTAACACTGTCGTGTCATGTGGAGGCTTTGGTCTCCAGGACCTTGGGCTATACCATAAGGCATCCAAGCTACGGGTGATGTTAGAACACATGAGAGATGACCTAGGGACTTACTGGACCTACATAGAGGACATGCAAACTCACCTGAAAAACGTTAGGGATCCCCTTTGGGCTCCCCAAAAACCCTCCCTACACACCTCAGAACTTACCCAATGCTGCTGTGGGCATCCTGGAAGCCAAACAAAGAAAATAAAAGGCTCTCTTCTTCCCCCCTGTCATCTCTCTGGGGTCCCCCGTTTAATCTCGGAGCGAGGGGTTTCCACGATACCCAGGCATAGTCGGACAAGGGGCTGGAGAGAGCTGCTCATCTCTTCCGCCAGGGTGTCTTTATTGAATATAGTGACCTGTCCGAGGCAATGGGCGATAACCCCACCCCCATATTTGATTATCTGCGTCTCAAGGGGATCCTCACCCACCCCAATTGGCTGGCCGACATGACTCGCCCCTTGACCTTCTTTGACAAGATCTTGGTGGAATCCACGACCAGAAAGGTCTCCTCCTCGAAGATTTTTAAAGTTCTCATCATAGCTAACTTAGAGGGTAGACAGCCGTTTAAGCTGATATGGGAGGAAAGATTGGGTTTGGCCCTTGAAGAGCAAACATGGAGGGCAATCTTTAAATCAATTTTTTCGTGGTCTTTATACACCTGAGCTATGGAACACAGCTTTAAGATCCTTCCTTCTGGGCACCAACCTCCTGCCACCCTGTCTCGGATGTTTGAAAAAGTATCCCCACTATGCCCCAGGAAGTGTTCACAACGTGGTACTTGGTACCATATGTGGTGGGAATGCCCGGTAATTCAGGTGTATTGGGCTGAACTGCTCAGCTGGATCAAAGATATCGTGGGTATGAGCCCGTCCCTTCTCCCTTTGGAGATCCTCCTAGGTACGCCCATGCCTGACACTGAGCTGTATACCTTCCAGAAAGTGCTAATGGCGATGTTGAGAGCGGGGAGACTGGCTCTGGCCCAGAAGTGGAAGAGCGCCTCTTCTCCTTCCAAGGCAGAGTGGCTCAACAAGCTACTGGCCATCTTTATGTATGAGAAACATTGAGCTATAACCAACGATACAATGCCTTCTTTTTTTTGCAGGACTGGACTATCGTTCTTCTGAATGATGAATGTGAAGCCATGAGACTGTGACCCTGTGGTGCTCATTGAGCTACTACATCTCAGCCTCCGCTGTTCACTGCTTGTTTTTCTATAACTTTATGTCATTGATATAGGGTTGGACCCCACTGTCTCAATTACCCTGGAAAATGTTATTAAGTGTCTAGTTCTGTTTCTTTGCCTCCTATACCTATGGCCCGGTGGAGCCTGATTAATCTATGTGCGGGGGGAGGGGAGGGAGGTGGGAGTTGGGGACGACAAATGGCATTTCTTTTTTTCCTAGTTAATGTAATTGATGTTTTACGCCAGGAGCCTCCTGGCGTTTCTGTTGTATGATGCAATGCTTAATAAAAACAAAGTTTAAAAAAAAATATAATAATCTTCAAAATACAAGAAACCCAAGAAGAAAACACAACACTAGAGAACTGCCTTTGCGATGTATAGAATTGGATGAACTCCAACCACCTCAAAATTAACCGAGGCAAAACAGAGATAATGATCATCACAAAAAACGGAGAAGACAACAACTACATCCCTTAGCCAAGAGAACTTGGTATGACCCCAGTGCCATTGTCGATTGTAAAAAACCTGGGGGTCTTGATTGACAACAATCTCACTCTAGAGCCACAAGGAAACGGTCTACTTAAGAAAGGCTTCTTTCTTCTCCGTGCAGCAAAACGGATCCTGCCATACCTGTCATCCAACAACAAAATACTTACCATCATTGCTCTCGTCATGTCCAGAGTAGATTACAATAGCTTATACCTGAGTATGCCTGAATGACTTCTAAATAAACTACAACGCATACAAAATGCGGCAGCCAGACTCCTTCTCAAACTACCCCGAAGAGAACACATCACACCTGCACTAAAAATACTACACTGGCTACCAATATAATAACAAATATAATTCAAATCAATGTGCATCATGCACAGAGCAATACACAACCAACGCGCAGATTTCCTAAGGGATAAATTACCATTACATCAGCCAACAAGAACACTCAGATCAAGCAATGACATCTGCCTAGAACCGAAACCCTACAACCGAAGAAAACTTGGAGGTTCCTCTTTCTCTCACCAGGCACCGAAAAATTGGAATGACTTACCAAAGGATATATGGAACACAAAAAAATACCTACTGTTCAGGAAACTACTCAAATCTTGCCTCTTCACTGCCTAATTAGAAGACCACCCACAAGAACACACACACTGCTAAAACAATGATGAATGAAGATACCGATCCCGGTTCCCAACAAGCAATCGATTACAAGCAGTATCTAAGGAACGCACTCCATGACATACCATACGACAGAATGAGAGACATCCACAAGAGGAGGACACTGAAGACAGAATAAATGGACTAGACAGACCGAGACAGAAGCACCTGGATGACTTACCCATAGCATCCTGGCCCTGTACCACACCCGTAGCTCCAGAAGGCCAATTCACATGGATAGTAGGGAAAGGGGCCACCCAACCCCTCCTCCGATACCAAAGGAGGAGAATAGATACAGCAATCACATTATACTTAGTTCATTAGTATACAACAGGGAATGCGCTGCGCTAAAACCCACAACAGTCAGACGGTCAAGAAAGGATAGTAGCAACTATCCCCACCGTTAGTAATATAATTTAAACCGAACAAGATGTGCCACAACCAGGATTCTCACCCCACTAACCCCACCTTCAGATCTCTGCATACCTAACTCACCGGAAAATTCACACACCCTACTCTCGCCCAGCAAACCGCACACACTTCATCACACCATATGAACAACAAACTAACAACACATAAACAGCACCAACTGCACACGTGGTCTCGCCCCCGTCCAACACTTACACCAAAGTACAGCGCGCGCTGTATACCGAGCTGAGCCTGCCAACAGCACAACACCTCTCTCACTCTCCTACTCCCTCTTCTCCCGACTAACCCAACTCCGCCCCTTCTTGTTTACAGATCCGTCCAGAGCGCCTGGGGAACAACTCCGTTGGAGACGGTGCACAATATAAATACCTTTAACATTTAACTTATTGATGAAAAAGTTGCTAATAGAATTGCATTTGTCTTTAGACTTGGGGCTTATCGGATCAAGCAGTGGGTTAGAGTAGTGTTTGACTTCTGCGAAGATGGCTTTAGTCCTTTTGGTGGCCTCAGAGATAATTGATGAGTAATAAGTGGTTTTGGCTTTAATGGTGAGAGACTGGCTCCTAATCTGTGAGTCCTTGATGGTGAAGAGCTGCTGATTGTTCTTCTGCATTTTACCAGTGATAGGATGGGCATGCTTATTGTTGGTTAGTTGTTTAATGTTCCACAGAGCAAAGTTTATAACTCTGATGTGACATAGTTTCTTGTGGGCATATGTGCCAACCAGTTCCGTTATGATTTGGTTGAGAGTTTAGAAGACCGTTGAAGTTAGGGTTGATTTGAGATGCGTATTTGTGCTATAGTACTTCCAAGGGAAGTCCTAACGGAGTGACGGGGAGTGCAGTGAATTGCATGTTATTCAACTTTGCTGGCGGGTATGGAGATTTGTTATCGTTTTATTTGACATTCACTACAAGCAAACGGCAAATAAAAGGTTTACTGTGCGTGGCTGACATTAGGGTGGCAGCATTTCACCAAATAAGTGCGCTTATGGTGACCTGCATCATTTTACAGAAACTCTGGTAAATATGTTGTCATCCGTCACCATGGGGCGAGTGCATCTCTCTTAGGTGGAGTATGTAAACTAAGGAGCCTGCCTTGCAGGTCTAGTGGGATTTTTAAGAATTTGCAGGGCCAGAGGGACTCGACATAGTGAGCTTACCCTGTCCAATGTTGACATTGAAGCTATGTGTAAGGCGGATGGGGGTGGCAGAATGGCCAGCCCAGTAAAGTGGTATAGGGTTCAAATATTGTAGCAGAGAAGTAACTTTCTAGAGTGCATCTGATGATTTCTCCTCCTGCTTATTTGTGATTCCGAAGAAGAACAAGGTGAGGTGCTGAGAAACATTTTGGTTCTTCCGCATTTTAAAACGTTTTGGTCCAAACCCAAGTTGGACAATCCACCTCAAATCCTATCTGCTCTTCAAGAGAGGGGACTGGATCTTCAAGGTACATACATGTGCATTCCCATATGGGTCTCACATGGACAATTCCTCCATTTCATTTTCAAAAGCTATATTTTGTAAATCCAGGTACTCACTTCCGGGCTTGGGTCTTCCCCCAGAATATTCACAAATGTAATGTTGATGGTTGCAGCCTATCTTCGTCAACAGGGATTCACATATTCCCTTATGTGAACGTTTGGCTTTGAATAAAGTTCTCCTAGCCCAAGCTAATACTAGGTAACAGGCTGAGGACTCTTTGGAACCTGCCCACAGAGATGATTAAGGTGGGGCTTCAGCATCCTGAGGCCACCTCAGGAGCTTATAATCGAGTTCTGGTCCGCTAGGGTATTCTGCCATCCCCTGGGGTTTTTCTAAGATTTCTCTGCACATCCTCTTCCGGGATTCCTCTAGAGGGCTCCTTGATGCCTTGTGTTTCACTAGGCAAAGCAGCAAGACCTAGCGCTAAACACGCTGGAGTAGCACTGCAGGATGGTTCACAAAATGACCCCTTGTGTTAAGTCTCCCAAAGCCGCCATTTGGATCCTTCCACAAGTGACATGCAGTCCTTCCCGGTAATTGTCTCAATCGGGTTCTGGCTCTTTAGGACATATCAGGGTGATGTGGCCCTCAATGCTGGGTATAGTGGGAAGGATCACCCAATATTGCTCGCAGTGAGGATTTCTGTCCCCCCGCCCCTTTCTGGGACATCACAGCTGAAGACCCTTTCTTCTTCCCAGGATGTTGACAATAGTAATTATATGTATTCTGACAGTCTCCCGCTTGCAGTACTTGGACCCCTGTGTGCTGCTGCTACTTGAGGACTGTTTGGTTGCGCTCCCTTTTTCCGGGTGCTAATACCATTCAGGTTGCTCGGAACCCAGGCTGAATCTACCAATTAAGTGTGCGTTCCGAGGCACCTGCCAGCTATTTCCCCCCTCACTGCCATCTCCACCACCCTCCCTTGCCTAAATGTACTCCCGTCTCTCACACCCCCAGCCTCAGTTACCTGCTTTCTATTGTCTGCATCAGCACTGCCGCCACGTTTCTTTCTGCTCCTGCTTCCTGGCAGCCATTGAAATGGAAGAGGAGCTCGGTATTGTGCCCTGCCTTCCAAATCCATGGTGGCAATCTTAGTAAAGTATTTTGATTCAAAGTCCTGTTCACTGGATCAAAATACAATGCTTTTAGCACCCCAAGTTACCGGCTTGGCAACCCGGGATGCTAATAGTGTTCATACCCTCTCCGGCATGCCTGATTGGGAGTTATTGGCCTGGGGACCCTCTTTAAACGCCCTTGCTACGCTCAGGTTTATAACTCTGGCCCCAGGCCGATAACACCTGATCCTGCCCACTGTATCGGGTGTGAGCGCTTAATTATTAGCATGCAGGTTCCAACAGTACAGGTGAACAACTTTTGTAAATATTCCTTTTATCGGCCACATTGTCACCATATCTCGATGCTGGGTTAGCACCAAAGTATCTTTGGCACTTGTCATACACAGAAGTTCACAAAGCTGTTTATGAGTCAACTTTGCCATTCAACGTGGGTGGAGGCACCTGCACCTTAATGCACTGTTCCAAGTGTTTGGGAGGAAAGTGCGACATAGGGGTCCATTCAAGATTGTAAGCGTTCAGCCACCCTTTGCTCTCTGTAACAGCAACGTCTAGTGCACCCTTCATAGATTGTGTAGGGAAGTCTAATTCATAAGAAAAGATGCAGAGCAAGGAATCCTTTTAAAAACAACAAATAAGCTGCAGCCTGTGCTCACCAGTTGGAAAACACATGGAAAATGTTTTGCAGTACCTCAAATATGTGTACCATGGGACCTCCACCAAAAGTAACTCCAGGGAAGAAAAAGCAATCCAAGAAACGGAGCGTACACCATGCAAGAGGTAACAGCAAATTTATTGGACCCAAACAGCTGGGAAGCCCAGTTCAGACAGCCCTGTGGAACTGAATGAAATGAACTGTCAATGCTGCCCACTGCAGCTAAACATTTTATACCCAAATTACAGAATTCTTATATGACATTTTAGTTTGGGTTGAATGTTTTTTGGCAAAATAATCATACTGACACTCCTTATGACATCACAAACCTTCCCACACCTCCCCATAATTACGTGATTGTGCTGATCCGTCAAAAACACTTGTTTGCCATTGGTAGGCATTGCCCAATATATAAATGGATAAACTGCTGCATACTGTTTGAACATAACATCTTGAGATGGCAGGGGGGCAAGAAATTCACACTGAGTCTGACCAATGATGTGCCCCCGGAGATCAGCGAGGACACAGTACAATGTTGCACCCTAGGGACACCGAAACATCTCCCCACTGATCAGCTCCCTGCCGTGCCCCCCTTAATCCCTGCCCCATTTCTCTGGGCCCCCTGCTCCCTTCTCCCACCTTGCTGCTAAGTGTAGTCTGAAAAGATTATACCACACCGTGGCTAGATTTTAATTAACTGTTTGATTTCTATTTCTCTGCCAATTCTTCTTGCACACCCATGTGCCTTGTCCGTTGGCCTCGAAAGTATCTCTTGGAGTGACTTTGCTGGGACTGCATTCTCCTGGAAAACTTAGCCTTGTGATATTTCTGTGCACTGTTTCTGCTGACTATTCAAAAAAACACACTGCCGTCACCACAGCATGCAGCCCTTTTATTATGAGCTTTCCTAATGTGGTCCCACAATAAAATGACCTCTCTACTGTTCACATTTTGCTCATAGCCCCCCCTCATATACCCCCTATGGCACCCTGCACCCCCACCCTGTGTCCACACTGGGCAAACTACCCCACTGCTACACCAAATCGCCCAGCCTTCCTAACGTTCCACCATGGGAATTCTCGTGCAACGCTTCTTCTGTGTTCCCCTATGCACTCTGTGTTCAATGGCTTCCCCATTCCTGATGTCACCACCCACGTCACTCTTGACGTCACCAGGTTACTTGCAGAATTTATACATGTGCCCCTCCTTGGCAGTGTTGAACCTTTACAACATTCCCGCCGTCGATTGATCTATCGATCAACACATTTTGGACTGCGTTCTCTGTAGTCTTTTCCTTTGGTATCAATATCTTTGTTACCCTATGCAAACGCCCCCCTTGAGCCTCATACTCCTCTGGTGAGCAACCCATTATCATACGAGCTTCCCCATAAGCTGAACAGAGTACCCAAAAGGCCTCATAGTTCTCTATAACCAGGGGTGCCATTGTGAGCATTCCGGTGGACCATACTCGAGAATTTCTGTTTGTGTGCGTCATACACAGGTTGTCCTTTCCCTGGCCTTGTCAACATTCAGGGGCATCATATATTTCCGACCCTCCCCTGACAAATTCTTAATCCTAATTGGCATGCACAAAAGGTGATGAGTAGCAGAATGAGGATTGGGATTGCTTTCTTGAAAATGTTAGCCAACCACATGGGGACCCAAGTGAAAAGACTGTTGAGCCATTTGTCAGATGTTATTGTGCTGGTTTCTTTTGTCAGTCCCATGGAGTGTTTGCAGCAATGCGGTGGGGCCTGATATGAGTTGTTTCGAATTCAGGGATTCCAGGTTGTCAAGGAGATGATGGGTCATGGTGTCGAGCCAGATGTTAAGATCACCAAGAACAGTGAGAGTCGGATGAGGGATCAAGATGGCAGATACAGAGTCACTCGGAGAGTCTGCAAAGGTTCTGTTATAGCCCGGGTGTCTGTAAAGTAGGAGGAAGCTGGGGGAGAAAGGAAAGGATTTGAATTTGACTACCAGGGATTCGCAGTCATTGCAGGGTTGGTTCTTGACGTAAGGGTGTGAGGTGAGGTTTGTGGAGGGTGGCTATTCCACCTGCTCTACTGGATCTGTTGTGGGTGATCGGGAAGTAGCCAGGACGAAAGCCTCATGTGCAGAGGGGTTGGAAGTCGTTGGAGAGGCAAGTTTTGGTGATGAAAAGGATGTCTGGGTTTTCATCGCAGATGAGGTCAAAAATCATGTGTTTGTTTCTGGCTACTGATAGGTGTTGATAAGGATGGATGAGAGGGGTGAGGGGGGCAATGTCCTGAAAGGGAGGGGCTTAAGGAGGGAGATGCTGCAGGTAGGGATGGGGGCATGATATGATAAGTCATTTATAACGCGCCTGTACACAAGTGTTTCTAGGCACGACAAGACAAGGGAGGGAAGACATAGGGAGGACAAAACATCTTACTAGGCATTGTGTCATTCAGATCGTGCAAGTGCGGCAGCACAAAGTGCTGGGGGGAGGGAGAAAGGGGAAATGCTAGGTAGAGTGAAGGGGGAAGTGCAATCAGGGCAGCGCAGGTCTGGGTAAGTGCAAGGAGGCAGGGGACTGTAGGGTTACAGTTACTGCCCCTAAGTGCACGGTAGGCCCGGAGGCAGTGCAGGGGAGACTGGTCATGGAGGAGCCTGGTACCCAGTGAGACTCTGAGGGTAGCCATGCAACCAATCAGCGCAGCAGAAAGATAGGGGAGAGAGAGAAAGCAGCGGCGAAAAGGAAGGTCTTAAACTGCTTCCGGAACTTCAGGTGGCCCAGCTCAAGTTTGAGAGGGGTGGGGAGGCCATTCCAGAGGGAAGCACCTGCAGAGGAGAGAGATCTACCTCCCACTCTCTGCCTGGAGAAGCATCTGACCCTCAGAGAGTTTGAGGTGGCTGAGCGAAGGGCTCAAGAAGGAAGGTGTTTTGGAAGAGAGAGTTAGATGTAGTGTTGCCCCGGCCCCAGAAAGCCTTGTGGACAATGCAGAGGGTCTTGAACTTGATCCTTGCAGCCACCGGGAGCCACTGGAGAGATTTCAGGGCTGGAGAGATACAGTCCCTGAGCTTGTGGCCAAGGACAAGTCTTGCAGTCCTGTTCTGGATTAGTTGCAGAGGGCAGAGAGTAGAGGAAGGCATATTGAGAAATGCACTGTTGCAGTAGTCCAGTTTAGCGAGAACCAGGGCTCTGGAGACAGTGAGCTTCTGGGGGAAAGTGAGAAAAGGAAGAATAGCTCTGAAGGGGTGCAGCTGTTAGTGGGCCTTCTTGTCAAGGTCTGTGATGTGAGGAGAGAAGAAGAGAGTGGAGTGGAAGATGACACCAAGTTTGTTGCCTCACAGGAAGGCAAAGGAAGAGGGCCCAAGGAGGGCGGCCAGAGTGAGAGAAGGAAAGCAGGAGCAGGGGTCCCAATGAAAAGGATCTCAGTTTTACTGGCATTAAAGCAGAGATCGTTGGAGGCGTACCAATCCTGAATCATGGATAGACAGTCAGGGAGGAGCGAGAGAGGAGAGGAGGCTGAGGGGAGCCTGAAAGAGAGCGGAGTAATCCGCATAACACAATGTTAGAGGAGAAGGTAGAGATCAGGTGGGTCAAAGGGGCCAAGTAGACCTTGAAGAGCCAGGGTGAGAGGTTAAAGCCCTGGGGACCACCACATGTGTAGAGGGAGGTGTTGGAGAGAAAGGACCCAAGTTGGAGGGTCAGTCCAGGAGGAAGGAGGTCAACCACTCCAGGGCCTGATCCAAGATGCCCAGGTTCTCACAGAGTCGATTGATCAGGATGATGTGATTAACCATGTCAAAAGCAGAGGAAAGGTCCAGGAGGGTGATTAGTGAACAGATCTTCACGGGTGTTCAGGAGAGCAGTTTCCGTGCCTCTGGTTGCTCTGAAGCCAGACTGAGGGTCATGGAGACAACCAACAGATTCAGTGTTGAGAGTAAGCTGGGAGATGGGGGTGCAGCTGTTAGTGGGCCTTCTTGTCAAGGTCTGTGATGTGAGGAGAGAAGAAGAGAGTGGAGTGGAAGATGACACCAAGTTTGTTGCCTCACAGGAAGGCAAAGGAAGAGGGCCCAAGGAGGGCAGCCAGAGTGAGAGAAGGAAAGCAGGAGCAGGGGTCCCAATGAAAAGGATCTCAGTCTTACTGGCATTAAAGCAGAGATCGTTGGAGGTGTACCAATCCTGAATCATGGATAGACAGTCAGGGAGGAGCGAGAGAGGAGAGGAGGCTGAGGGGAGCCTGAAAGAGAGCGGAGTAATCCGCATAGCACAATGTTAGAGGAGAAGGTAGAGATCAGGTGGGTCAAAGGGGCCAAGTAGACCTTGAAGAGCCAGGGTGAGAGGTTAAAGCCCTGGGGACCACCACATGTGTAGAGGGAGGTGTTGGAGAGAAAGGACCCAAGTTGGAGGGTCAGTACAGGAAGAAGGAGGTCAACCACTCCAGGGCCTGATCCAAGATGCCCAGGTTTTCACAGATTCGATTGATCAGGATGATGTGATTAACCATGTCAAAAGCAGAGGAAAGGTCAAGGAGGGTGATGAGTGAACAGATCTTCACAGGTGTTCAGGAGAGCAGTTTCCGTGCCTCTGGTGGCTCTGAAGCCAGACTGAGGGTCATGGAGACAACCAACAGATTCAGTGTTGAGAGTAAGCTGGGAGATGGCCAGATTTTCCAGGAATTTGCCCAGGAATGGAGTGATAGAGATCGGGCAATAGTTTGCCAGACCGGTAGGATCAGCAGAAGGCTTTTTAAGGAGGGCATGCGCAAGGGAGTGCATGAGCAGAAAGGGGAAGTTCCAGTGGCAAAAGAGTGATTGCAGAAATCGGCCAAGGCTGAAGTGAGGGTGTTAATGTGGGCCTTGATGTTTCTGGAGGAGCAGGAGAGCACCTGTTTGGATAGACACTTTCATAGATCAGACTTGTCTAGAAAAATTGTCAGGTGTAGTCAGAGAGAAAGAAGAGAAAGGAGGAGGAGAGGGAGAGGCTGCCAGAGGGGGGCCGAGAGAGGTAAAGGGAGAGGAAGACGAGAGCGAGGAAAAGATGTCCTGAGTTTTAGTGGTGAAGTGAGAAGCCAGAGCCGGACAGAGGGCCTTGGAGGGAACAGGAGAGGTAGAGACTGCAGAAGGATTAGCCAGCTCCTTGCAGATTTTAACTTTGTTTATTTTAAATCAAGGCAGGATGGCAGATATACAAATCATGACATATCACAAGCAATGCTTATTCAGGTTCTTCGATCCCCAGTCCTCATTTCCCCCATCAGGCTTCCTCCCTCCCACCTCCCTTCGGCCTCTTCCCCCCTCAGGTTTGGAGGCGGAATTTTCCCTTCTGGGTTGTCCAGTTCGCCCCTTAGCGTCTATGTGTCTTCTCCAGGGTCCTCTTGGTGTTTCAAGATCCATCGGGCCCTGGTCGGTTTGTAGGTCTGGGCGGGGAAGCGCTGGTCGTATTCCAGCACCGGGCTCCAAACATTCTGAAAGCGGTGGAGCGTTCCCGCCTGTGCTGCCGTGACCTTCTCCGCGATCAGGATGTCCCAGAGTTTAGCTCCTTGCAGATTTTAACGAGTTTGGCTGTGTTGTTAGAGGCAGCAGGGATGCAGGTTTAGATGTGGACTCTTCTTGGACAGTGCAGAGAGTCTGTATTGCCTTTGGAGCAGGCGGCAGGCTAGTTTGTCAGAGAATGCACCTGATGCCCTCCACTTCCTCTCAGCTACCCTGCACTTGCGCTTCAGTGCGGCAAGGTCACAGTCATACCAAGATTTGCTCTTGGAGGTAGGCTTCAGACGGATTCTCACGACGCGGGCAAGGACGTCCAGAGTGTTGGAGATAGAAAGATGCAGGTTAGAGAGGGCTGTGTCAGTGTGAGTCAGCCAGAGGCATAGGAGGAGCAGAGAAAGTAGCGGCAAAGGCATACACTGGTATACGCTTCATGGGCCAAATGACAGAGAAGATAGGTGGCAGTGCTGGTGTGGGCTTAGCCTAGGGGACAGAGTTTCAGGTGAGAGGAGAGCAGAAAGTGGTCAGTCCAAGAGAGAGGAGTGGTGAGAGGGTTAGAGAGTGGAATGTCTGAGGAGATGAGAACATCCAAGGTATGCCAAGCAGAGTGTGTCGGACCAATGGAAAGTGAGAATGTCGCAGAGGTTGCGGATTAGAAGCATCCAGGTGGATGGTGAGGTCTCTGAGGAGAAGTTGAGAGGTAGAGGCAAGGAGAGAAGAGGAAGAGCGAGACCTGGCCAGGTGGCCTGTAGACGGTGGCTACAGTCAGAGAGAGGCCAGGAGAGATAGAGTGCCTGCAGACCAGGCATTCAAAGGAGGAGTTGGCCTGCGTAGGAATGACAGAAGCAGGGACCCACTCTGAAAACATCAGGGCTACTCCACCTGTGGGACGGTTGATTCTGGGTTCAGAGAATATCTTGTATTCATCAGGGAGGAGTGTGTCAAAACTTGTGACAGAGCTGGCTGTGGACCATGTCTTGATGAGAGCGAGGACATCCAGGTCAAGTTCTTCGAGGAAGTGGCAGATGTCAGAGGAGTATTTGACAGCAGAGCGAGAGTTGAGAATAGCAACATGTAGCAGGTTGCCACATTTGAGATACTTCTGCGGTGGGGTACATGCTTGAGGTACACCCAGCAGAAGTGGTAGAGGGGCCCAAGAGTGGGCAGAGGTGCTAGAACGAGGCGGCATAGTAGCCAGAGAGGATGAGGAGGGTGCCAGAGAGACAGCGAAAAAAGGAGGTGGCGGAGGAGCCTGAGAGGTGCTGGTAGGAGTTGCAGTAGAAGGAAGGAAGCTGATAAGAAGCTGGAGATGCCTATCAAAAAAGAGGAGATTGAGCTGAGGGCCCTGGAACAAGACGGTGCCATTCAGATGTACATTAATGATGGTCTTGGAGGAGTGGAAGGAGGCCAAGATGACCTCCCACTGAGTGCCACCATTAATAGGAGAGGAAGATGTAGGAGAAAGAGCAGAGATCATATGAGGGGTCTATAGGTCTGGTGAGAGAACGACAAAGAGGATTTTATTTATTTTCAATTTTATAACTCGCCGCTCACCCATAGGTCTCAGGGTGCACATAAAAACACAGCCAATGGAGCCAATGGTGTCAGACAGATCAGAAAAGTGAAGTTCTGTTATGCCAGGTTAAAGAGGTGAGTCTGGAACAAGACGGTGCCATTCAGATGTACATTAATGATGGTCTTGGAGGAGTGGAAGGAGGCCAAGATGACCTCCCACTGAGTGCCACCATTAATAGGAGAGGAAGATGTAGGAGAAAGAGCAGAGATCATATGAGGGGTCTATAGGTCTGGTGAGAGAACGACAAAGAGGATTTTATTTATTTTCAATTTTATAACTCGACGCTCACCCATAGGTCTCAGGGTGCACATAAAAACACAGCCAATGGAGCCAATGGTGTCAGACAGATCAGAAAAGTGAAGTTCTGTTATGCCAGGTTAAAGAGGTGAGTCTTGATTTCTTTTCTTGAAGTCCGTTAGAGAAGTTATCTTTCTCAGGTCGGGAGGGAGTGCATTCCAGGTCAGGGGGGCGTGAACATCAAATGATGTGCCACCAAACCCTTTCATTTTGAATTTGGGTTGTTGGAGGCTGGCCTTATCGGCAGATCGAAGCAATCGGCCGAGTTGGTAGACCCTGGTGTGTTTGCAGAGATAGGCAGCGGCTTGGAGGTTCAGGTATTTTGACTCAAAGTCAGGGCCCTGTGGGTAACCAGATGTTTCACCGGGAGCCAGTGAAGCTCCCTCCTCACATGAGTGATGTGATCTTGTCTGGCTAGACACTTGGTGGCCTGGACTGCCCCATTTTGCATCACCTGGAGTGCTGTTAGGTTTACCTGGGAGTTGCCCAGAAACAGACTGTTACAGTAATCCAGGCGTGAATTAACCAATGCTGTTGGGAGGGGGGACAAGAATGGATGGATATGACTGAGAACTTTCTTATTATAGACACGAGATGCTTGAAGAAGGGCTACATGGGGTCCCCACCCCACCAGAGGTACTGTTTGTACTGTTGAGTGCACCGGAGGATGTCGGTGAGAGTCTGTCTTGAGGAAGCACTGATGTAGATATAAACGATAGGGAGGCCTGGGTTGGAGACCAGGATGTTCCTCTTGAACTACTTCCTTCCAGATCTAGCAAGAGGAATAGGATAGGAGATAGAGTAGCAGTTAGAGAAGATGGGGAAGACTGAAAGCCCCATGGAGGGTGCAAGGAGGAAGTTAGAGGAGGAGGGAGCAAAAGAGAGGAGAGATCCAAAGCCCAGCGCCGTACACACGTACAGGATGCGCAGAGGGTGGTCATGCAGGTGGGGGACACACAGATGGGGGACACACAGATGGAGCAGGCAGGTACACTCAACAGTACAAACTGTACCCCTGGCGGTGTGGGGACCTACAGACTGAGATAGAGCCTAGTAGTGGGACCGTTTCACAGTACAACAGTAACCACAGATGAATGGGGAACTAGAGAGAGCAAGCGAGAGAGCCAGATGGAACACAATTCACAGTACAACAGTAACCACAAATGATGGGACCTACAGAAGGGACACAAAACACAAAGTACAGCTAACCGCTGGAAGGGAGAGCCTATGGTTACGCAGAGACAGAGTACGTTAAGTCAGACGGTTTGGTGGAAGTACATGCAAAAGCCGGGAAGTTTAGTAGAGAGCAGTAGTGGCTGCTCCCCTTTCCTGTACCTTTCAGTTGCTGATTGTCAATGGCTGCGCTGTGTGCTTGCACTCTGTGCTACCCCTTAATCGCCAAACACCTGCATCACACAACACTGCAGCCTTGTCCTGCGAGAGCTTTGCGCAGAGGGACTGATCCTCGTTTCTTAAAGGTTTGGATGCGTGGACGTACGCACAACGTATTGCGTATTGACTGGCAACGTCTCCTGCACCGCACAACACTGTGCCCTTGTCCTGCAAGGGCTTACTCCATGGGTGGGGTAAGCTATAGGAGAGGGTGAAAAAAGGGAGAGTATGGACAGAGTTGGGCATGGGTAGGGTTGTAGCAGAGTGGCGAGCGAACGGGCCGCAGATACACAGGGGAGGAGTGTGGCGAGTGGCGGCTGTGAGTATAAGGTCTTCTGTGCCTGAGCCGATGGGAGGGTGCCAAAGATGTGTGGGCGAGGGTGGAGGGGGGAGGGGTCTGCAGAATCTGGAGTATTGGCCAAGGCTATGCAGGCTGCACTTAAAGAAGTGAAGGTTGAGTGCCTAGGAGGAGGTGATTGGGTCAGGAGAAGGGGGGTGTTGCGAGCAGGCTGTGGAGGGTAAATGAGGGGTAAGGTGGTTATCCGGGGAGAGGGAGAGAGGACAGACAGGGGGCAAGAGTGTTGTAGAGAGGAAAGAAATGGGGCTGATGGGCTAGGTTGGGGGTGGATAGCAGAGTCGCGATGGGGGCTGTGGATGGAAGATCTTCTGATTCTGGGCCAGCGGAGGGTGCAAGGGGTGTGTGGGTGAGGGGAGTTTGGGCCAAGGTTGTGCGGGCTGCGCTTAAGGAAGTGAAAGTTGACGGTCGGACTGGAGGGTTTTGGGCTGAGAGAGAATGGAGGGTGGGTGGGAAGGACAAAGGGGCTGGTTGGCTGGTGGGCTTACCAGGGAAGGGGTTGGACAGGGCTGGGATGGTGCACATAGAAGGAGGGTGTGGGAAAGGGGTTAAGGGAGGAGGAGGGAGAGTGAAGGGGGTCATTCAGTGGGAGACGGGGAGGGGACAATCTGAGGGGTTAAGGTGGGGGGCACTGGAGGGAGAGAAGGTGGTTGAGATGGAGGAGTGGGCTTCTGATGCTCCAGACGGCTTTTCAGGCCTTGGAATTGTTCGGCATGGTAGAGGACTAGGTTAAGAGTGCTGGGGGCAACTAGATTCAGAAGGAGAGCAGGGACCAAGATGTGTAGAAAGATGTAGTGTGAACTGTTTTAGAAAGACACCTTATGGAAAATGGCTGTCCTACAAAATCTAATTAAAATGGCTACCCCACAAGTGTTACTAGTCTTTCCATCTAATTTATTTAATTGAACAGATTTTCCACCAAATTTTTTCCAACAAATTGTTTTTCATCTAATGTGGTTTAATACCACTTTCCATCGAAAACCTGTATAACGAATAGTTGTTTTTTTGTTATTTTTTTAATTGGGGGCGGGCCAAACCCTCGTTTTTCACTCTTTAAAACACCCTTTGTCAAATCATTTTTTTTTAAATTGGGGCTCCCCCCCAATCCTGCATTGTGCAAATGTAACCATTTAACCCTTTAGCCCACCCAAATACATTAAAAGATTTTTTCAATGTAAATCTTTCGATGGAAAATCTATCAATGAATTAGAATTTATCCCCTCACCCCCCACAAGATAATGGATTGTGGCTAAAAATAGCCAGCGCTGTGGGCTGCATACTCTTTGTCTAGCCAGTAAGCTAGAAAAACATTTGTTTAAAGTTTTGCTCTACTGTAACTCAAGTATCGTTATGGTTTATACCAAAATCTGGTTGAAAAAAGACAACACTGTATTTGAATCAGTAATGACCACTTGTCAGTGGCCTATGCGAAAATACAATGCCAATGCATTTCCGAAATGTTGTCCATCATTTGGGCAAATAGATGTACATACAAAGTAGGTGGCCACAAGGACCCAAAGAAATTCATAGCACCCAAGGAAACCACATTTGGATAAACAATATGTCATACAATTACATTGTGATCAGTGCGCAACAAGTGCGTAGTTAGACACCTGCCACCAACATAATACGCATGCAGGGGAAAGGGCGTGGGAGTTCAGCGTTGCGCAGGGAGTTCGGCAGACGGAAGAGAGTCACTATTGGCTTAACCAGGATTTATGACTGGATCAGTGTTCTGGGCAATGCTTCAACAATGGGAGAGCAGGTGAGGAGCTGCGAATGTTATTTGACCTCTTGCCTAAAAGAACCTTTGCAAAAGGAACCCCTCCCTCCCTCCTTGTAACTGTGACTGATCCTCCAAGGGCGAAGAGCAAGTAAAATTCCAGTGAAGAATTTTGACAGTTAAGCGCCAGATGGCGGCAGGAGCAACATTTCGTGGTTCTGTTAGCTGTGCTGTAAAGAGACTTCCTCTGAGTGCTACAAGAATCACAGGGGTGGCTTATTCCCTGGTTCCAGAAATTAACCAATTCCTGGGTTCTAAGCAACGGGTCAGTGGGGGCAACTTTATCACCATAAAGTTATGGGCAACTTTATGGAGCACTCTTGATGCTCCAAGGAAAGGGAGCATCATGACGCAGGAAGTGGTGGTGTGGGCAGAGTGGTGGCTTGGGATCCTGAGTAGATTGTCCACGAAAATAGACAATGAGGCCATAGGAAAGACTGAAGGCTCATCTCAGGGCCCCCCTCACAACAACTGAGACCATAATGTTGTGGCTGTAGGTTGAAGGGGGTAACGGACCTGTGGCCATCTCAATGCCAACTACCCCTAAGGAACTAGGCACCATCAAGATAATTACAACTGACCTTGACATGTTGGATATTCTCAAAGTGGACAAGTGCAAAAATGGGGCAGAGGCTGACAAACGGAGGAGCAACAATTGCTTTGGCCCAAGAAGCACTGAATTCAAATGAGCAAAAGTGAATTTGTCCAGTCACAAATGACACTGCTCCCCCTATTTCTGCAATGGATATAAGAAATCTAGTGTTGGAGCCCACATTAGAGTCGGCACCCACAGCTCAGAACTGTATTGTTGACGGCCCCGGAATCTGTCCCTGGGAAAAGGGATACTATCAAGGGAAATCCCAACAAGAGCCAAACAAAACATAAAACTCTCCCAGGATAGTATTGCTCTAACCCAACGGGGTCACAACTCAAACCCAAATCTGCTGGATCTACATCCAGAATTGATTAGGGTTTGGCACCAGTGAACTTAATGGATTTTGAATGTGTGGAGCCCAAACAATGCACTGTGGGAGCCACTGCTTCTATTACCAGCCTCTCCCCAATAGGACCTGACCAAAAGAGGAACCGTTTTAAGAATTGACTTTTACTTGGTTCTACTTATCCATGTATCCCAATATGAACTGATCCATCTATCCAGCATTCGACTGCCCCAGCTGTTGAGGGGGCTTTAGCTCCCTGTAGATGTGATTGCAGTGCCATCCTGCTGAACTAAGGATGTAAAGAGGCTACTCACAGCTCTTATTGAGACCCAGTGGAGAGGGGAAACACTGGGTAGACTCTCATTGGGACTGGTGGGTGCCATTGAGCCTAATCAATTAGCTGAGGTATTAATTCCCTGCAATCTGGATACCACTACAAGTATCACAGTTCCAAAAATAAAGCGGGCAGGGCCCACTTGTGTAAGTAGAGATATCATTGACTCTGATGAGCACATGAATACCCAGGTGCACCCGGCTCCAACTGATTGTATAGCCATGACCCCAAACACATACAACCCAGAAGCGCAGCTGTCTAAGCAGCTCATATTAAGGGAAGTAGATCAGGCACCCAGAATCAAAATGTTGAGTGACAAGACAGTTTGTGGGCGCAAGCATTTATCTCAAAAGCAAGCCATACACCCTGCTTGCTACAGAGCTGGCAGAGTACAGTTTGGGCAGGATCTACAGAGAGGTGTGGTATATCTGCACCAAGTCCCCAAATTACCCCCAAACAAGTGAGAACCTATGGAGGACCTGATGCATTGGGTTTGCGCTGCATGGGGTTGCCTTTTTGTTTCCAGAGAGGCTATCTTAAATTGTACCAGATTGTATTATCAGGGGGGCAAGGCCCATGATTCCAGCCGGGTAGATTTCCGAGATCAGAGCACAGCTAATAGTATCCTGGGAATCAATAGGAAAAGCTCCCCATTCCCTAATAATACAATTTTAATCAGCCCATATTTTGTTCACAACACTCCCTCTCTGGGTGCAATAAGGCCCGACATTTTTGTGCCATCTCTGGCAAATGTTGTACCGCTGGGAAATTGATCTATGGGGAATCATAACAGGACAGGGACATATGGTTAGCCTGAAATTGACGGACGATGGCCTTTGATGAGTTGTAGGGGTAATTGCTAAGATGATTTAACAAAGATGGCATGATGTACTGATTGTAGATTTTTATCTGTTATGCTCTGTTATTTTGTATGTCTCTATTTTGGTTTGTTTAGGAAGTATGAACTTTTAATGTCCTATGGCCGCATAAAGTTGATTGACTGACAAAATGTAATCATATGGCTCATGCAAACTGCCCAAGTTACAATGTTTAAGCCAAAAACAGCCACCGATAGGTACGGTATATACAACATGAAATGTATGTAAAGGAGAGGATCAAAATAAAGTGACCGAGAATTAGAAAGCTAGTGATTTCTGTTTGCGCAAACTTCTCTACCCTCTGTCTGTTGAGAGTGCACTATTTTATCCACTGTCGAAATGGTTAACCAAAACAGGAAGAATACAAGAGTTGATCTGTGTTGCTTGTCCATGTAAATGCTCAAATTTTCTTTTCCAGCACATTACACATACGCTAATCCTTCTGACTGGCTGGTGATTGTTGCTTTACTTTTAGTACGTGCATATCAGTCTGCGTGGGTTACGCCTAGAAGTTTGAAAGCGTTCTTGTGAAGAGCACACTCTTTCAGGTAAATGGAAGAGACAATTAAAAGGGGTTGATGGTGTATTACTGAGACAATGGTTCAGGATGCATGTTCATACCAGAATGTGCCTTTTACAGAGTGTTTGAGTCTGTTTAGTCAGATGCAACCATTTACACGCACAAGCAACACAGATCAACTCAAGCACCAACTGTGCCATGTTAGATACAGTTTTGTATTCTTTCTGTTTTGGTTAACCACTTCGACAGTGGGTAAAATAGTGCACTCTCAACAGAGGGTAGAGAAGTTTGTCCAAACAGCAATTACTAGCTGTCTGATTCTTTATCTCTTTTTCTCTTTTGTTCCTTTTTTTTTATCCTCTCCTTTACGTACATTTAATGTTGTATATACCGTACCTATCGGTGACTGTTTTTGGCTTAAACCTTGTAACCTGACCACTGTTTCCATGAACCATATAAATATTTCTCTTTCGTCCTCGCTCTCCCTCCTCCCCAACTGGGTGATTACGCCTGCATCCGCAGGCGGGCTAGAAAAAGCTGGCTGCAAAAGATAGCTGCTGTCACTTTAAGAAAATTGAAGGTGTGGGCCTACGTAATGCATGCGCCCCTCTGCGCCCTGGCCCCCAACGTCACCAACATTCCACACCCAGTTCCTGTTTTTCCACCTAAGTGCCTGTGCCTGTATCCTCTGTTGCAGGATTCACCTGAGGTCGACGCAGACTAGTGTTCTCTCCATGTCACAGCTGGGACAGGTAGCAAAGATGACCGAAGACTTAGTATGGAATAGAATGGAGGCCGATATTGGTAAGAGGCAGACCGTACCTTCAGGTGAGGTACGTGTTTCAGCACCGGTCTTCTGTGCCCATGGGAAGCCCGCCTCCTCAGTTCCGGGGTCTTCACAGGACCGTTTAGAGGGAAACCCCAGGTATTTTCACATGAGTACCTCTGGGTGGGAAAGTGTTTGTACCTCCAGATGGGAAAGGATCTGAAAAGATCCACCTGGTACCGGAATGTTTGTTTAAACCAGACAAAATCGTTATGGTACCGGGGAAAACCTCTTATGCCTCAGTAATCCGAACAAGCAAGGGTTCCTTCAGAGATTCGCATTCCTCCGGGGTTGACTCAGTACCTTCCGATTCGCCTGTATCTGCTCCGGCTTTTAGGGAGAATTCTCATTCTATGGCTAATTTCCCTTACCTAGTGAGTCCCCCAGCAGCTTTGCTGGATTTCTGGAGTTTATTTTTTCCACTTCGTGAGAGTGTGAGCTTTTCCCCCACTCTTACCTGTGTTTTGGCATGTGTATTTCATCTGTTTTTGTGATTGTGGACTCTGGAGCACACCACTTCAGTAGCCCCACTCTTTTGTGTGTTACACAGCACCTTCAGTGCGGTGACACAGGGTTGTCTTTTAGACTTCCCACCAACTCCATTTCTGGGGCTGACTACTGTCCCCCAGAAAAGGGTAAAGTTGCCATTAACCACAGATCCAGTACACCCCATCTTACATGGAGTATTGGAAAGGGTTAATTCTTAGCCCTTTTTATCTGTACCTCTTGGAGCATTGTTTCGCTCCCTTAACATTAAGACTTGGCTGGTGGCAGTGGTATCTACCCTAATTTTCCTACCTCGATTATATTACATAACGTGGTATTGTTTTAGGCTATGTTAGTAGCCTCGAACTTCAAACCCGCTAGCCCAAATACTTTCTATTTTTGCTCCGGTTGGTTTTAATAGCAATTTCTTTTTGTTAACATCCTTCTTGGGTCTTTCTTTGCGCGGCAAACCAGGTCTGCCTCCTTTGTTCGCCGACTTCTGGCGGGCTTCTGACCAGAAGCCCTCCTTTCGCGTCTGGGTGTCTAGGTGGGTTGAATGTGAGGGAGGGGTGTAGTCACCCCCTGCACAGGGTCTCCTTGGAGACCCAGTTGCACTTTGTGTTGATTGGTTGAGGTGGTTGTCCGGGCTGGACAACCCCCCTGCTGAGTGATTGACAGCCAGGCTGTGTGAATGGGGGATTTTGGCATAAAAGGCAGGACTCTTGGGCTAGAAGTCAGAGTCGCCACTGGAACTGCAAGGAACCAAAGAGAAGCAGAGAAGAGGACAGCTGCTGCAACCCCGAGTCCCGGTGAAGCCCTGCTGCAGTCCTGAGCTATCTACCCTTCAACGACAAGAGAAGATCCAGTCCGGAGTCTTCTTCCCTTGGGCCTGGTGGGATCAACCAGCTCGTCTTTTCTTCAGTCAGAGAATCCTCTCATGGGTTGAAATCACTGCTGTGCTGTAGTGGTCCGGATAGCCATCAGAAGAGCCCTCTCCTGATTTAAAGGAGCGTACCTTTTATTCATCGTTGTTCTTTTCGCTGCTGCTGGCCTCATCCCTGGGTAGTGCAGATCGCTCCAGACGTCGTCCTCCTTGTCCCCATGACTGAAGCTACAGGAACCGTGATTCTGCAGGAACTACCAGGAACAACTGCCGTGGCACCAGCTTTTCTCCAATTGAATAAGGTACTGTGCACACTTGGTCATTCTCTCCATCTGACCAGCCGGAATAGGGGTGAACCCTTTTCCTCCACGAAGAGTTGTTCTTTCTTCCCTCCTTCTTATAACTTTTCCTTCCATTTGACAATCTTACGAACTCTTGGCATCTCAAACTGTTCAACGTGTGATCCTCAGCAACTGAGCATCTGCTCCATTGACACTGGTGCAGGCCTATTGACTTTAATCTGTATCTTTGAACACGTCCTCGAGTCTCCTTGTCTAGAAAAAGTATTGCCTTTGATTTTTATTCACTTTTCTCTTGTTTGAAATTCTTAAGTACAAAGTGTGTTTTAACTTTGTGAGCATTTCTATCCGCGGTTACGCGTTAATAGCGCAAGACCGGTCTGTCAAATCCTAATGTACTTACATTGAATATTCTGGCCCAAGTGGAATTGGTTGTGTGTAGTGTATTTTATGTGTGGTTTCGAATTTATAAAAGTGAAGTGTTTTATAACAGATGGTTTAAAAATAAATGTACTTATATTTTTTACCTGAAACCTTGAGTCAGTGTTTGCTTGAGTCACAGTAATTATGGTCCCTTTGTGTAATCTCTGCTACTGGTCATATACTCTTGAGATAGGCCTGGCTGCTCTGCTACTGCTACCACTTTAACATAGTAGTACATGCTTGTACCAAAGGTGAACTTGTATTACCACTTGTGGTCTTAATTGTGTGTAGTGGTCCCTCAGGGAACTGCACAGAATTCTGCCTAACACTGGTGTACAGCGGTGAGGATTTGAAAGTGGAGTGATTACACCTAGAGTGCTGCTATTGCTTTGGGTCAACTAACCACAAGGCTAAAGACCACAAATTCTATTAACTAAGAAATCATGTCAAATATGGAAAGCTACACTGAGGAGGGTCTCTCAAACTACACTGCTGAGGTTCTGAGAACCATGTGTATGATATGATAGTTTGATATGATAGTTTATTTATATAGTGCCTATACACAATGTGTTTCAAAGCGCTTCAAGGCAAGGGAGGGAACAAGGGAAAATACAACCACATTCTTACAGGCCATGAACAGTAAGGATGTGAAATTAACTATCGTACTCGGCCTGACGACATTTCAGATAGTGCAAGAGCTAAGACATAGATAAGGAAGGGAGGGGGAGAGTGGGAAGGAAATGGAAACAGACAGGCTACTACCGTACTAGGCCTGACGACATTTCTGGTAGAGCTGGAGAAAAACAAAAGGTGAGGGAGAGGGGTGCAGAAAGGGAGAGGAGGAACAAAACAAGCGACTATCGTACTAGGCCTGACGACATTTCAGATAGTGCTGGAGGGGTGGTGGGGAGGAAAAAAACAGTAATGGGAGGGTGGAGGAAACAGACAAGGTTGCTATCATATTAGGTCCAGGGACAATTCTGATAGAGTAAGTGCATAGAAGAAAGTAAGGGGAGGAGATAGGAAAAGGGAGAAGGGAAAGGAGGAGAGAACAGAGAGTAAGCAGTCAAAAAGAGTGGAGAAGCAAGAGTGGAGAGCGAATACAATTGCAGAAGTCAGTAGTAACACATAATGTTGCAAGCCAGGATACAAGATGAAGATGGGAATAGCATGATTCAGGGCCACCATGAGTACAAGATGCAAAGGAAGTCCAGCATGAGAGTTGAGAAAGAGTGACGCACCGTGAGTGAATGAAGTCCATAAAAGTCAAATCCAGCATTGGCCACAAGACGGTGATGGTGAAGGAAGGCACCAGGTGGGCGGGGCTTGCTAAGTGGTGAAAAAGAGCAGGAAGCAGGAAGGCACCAGGTGGGCGGGGCTTGCTAAGTGGTGAAAAAGAGCAGCAGGCAGGAAGGCACCAGGTGGGCGGGGCTTAGGCCAGGTGACCTAGATCCACTTGCACCTGCTCCCCATCTGTGTAGGGAGAGGAGTCTCTCTGGTAAAGGAAAGAAATCTGAACTGATTGCTAAATTATTGGGAAAACAAAGTCTGGAGAGTGGGTCAGAAGGGCCTACCCCTCCAGCAAATGTGGATACTGATGTTTCTGATTCTGAGAGTGTTGAAGAAGAAGTAGATAAACCTTTGTTAGGAGTTCCTACCAACCCCTTGCCTGCTCAGCAACCACAACCTCTGTCCACAGGGACCCCCACAGATCCTACACTTACTCACGAGTTTCTTGCACTAGAAAAAATGAGTCTTCAATGTGAAGTGAAACGTATTGATCCACAAACTGCCATGAAACATCAAGAGTTAAGGCTCATAGAAATGGAGCTGAGCCATGAACTAGAAATGCAGAAAATGCTTCTCTCCCAGAGTCTTCTATTTTTTTTTTTTATTTGTATCCGGTTTATACAAATTAAACCTTTACAAAATTTTAAGTAAAATGTTCACGGTATTAACAGAAAAAGAACAATTACAACATTATTCCAAGTATAAAACTCATCAGACATAATACAGGAGAATATTACAGTCCATATTACTTTATAGATATCCTTTCTTTTTAGAAACCCTCTACAGTGTTTTCCATATTTCAAAACGTATACATATTAATAAAACATGAGAGGGAGAGAGGCCCATATCTGTCTTCAAGAGATAATTAAGACACTAACATAGATTCTTTACAATACTAGTTTGTTCTTTCTAAGGTTTCCAAACCACACACTTCTACTAGAAAGATAACCACAGCTAGCTTTAGTGTGTTTGACTTTCCATGTAACATGTGCCACCATAATAATTCAGTATGAACCCTGGAGGGGTCATGGACAAATTTTCCAAACACATTTAATCTCTGCTGGACTATTGTTGTGCAGTGTAGAAGAAAGTGTTCAAGTGATTCGGTCGTATAATCGCAGTGACAAAAGCGACAGGAGATTTTTTGGCCCGTGGCAGATCTAATCTCAAGAATTTCTCCAGTAAGGAGCACATTAAAACGAAAGCATAGATAGATTGCTCTCCTTTTTGGATCTGGAAATTTGGTCAGATAGGACTCCAACATACCTAGCTCTTTCCCCTCTGCGACCAGTTGTTTATAGATCTTGGAGGCCGCCACCTTTTCCGTGGTGGTGGCCCAGTCAAACCATTGCAACCGTTTTTTCACACCCATTGGATTGGCAAATAGCATTTCATGTGGAACATCAATGGTATTGAGGAGATCTTCACAATCTTTCTGTAGTTTCAGCATCCATACTGATTCACTAATTCCCCTTCTCAGTCTATCTCCCAGTAGTGTATAAAGGAAGTTGTTTTTAGATACCATTAGGTTCCGATATAGGGCAAATTTTTTCCATTTCACTCTCATATTTAGTGAGATAAGGCCTAATTCATAGCGAATTGCAGATATAGGAACACTCTGGGGCAGGTAAAAAATAATTTGCCGCCAGATCTTAGATTCCATTTTTTGTACCAAACGAGATGTTTCAAATGGTAAAATTTCCAGGCCGTATGTCAGTTTTGGTACAACTTTCAAATTGTAGAACCTAATCAATGGAGTGATAGAGAATTTACAGTATTTGCCGGAGATCTTCCTCATTTGGAGAATGAGCTTATCCGTTTTCTCCAAATAGAAATCCCAGTAAGAATGTATTGAAATGCTCCCAAATATCAGGAATCCCAAATAGCACAGTGATCTTACTTTTACTAAAAGACATGTATTTATTCGCCATTTATATTTTGCAATTCACTTCCTGGTGGTAAAAGATATAACGACAGACTTCTTTTCATTTATCACCAATGCATTTTCTTGCGCGATTATAGATATTGCCGTAAGTTTTTGCTGTAAACCCACGGGGGTATTATCGACCAAAAGCAGGTCATCAGCATAGGCGGTCCAACATATTTTAGTACCCTCTATCTTCGGAGAAACCAAAGAAAAGGTCGTGAGGGGGACATTCGCATCAGTAGTGTAGAGATTGAAGACAATAGGGGCAAATAAACACCCTTGTCTAAGACCATCATGAGTTTGGATTATTTTGGAAAGATTACCAGACATATTTAGTCTCACCTGAAAAATGTAGATTAATGAGGACTGTCAGTAGATGAGACAGCAGCCCCATTTGGGCTAGTTTTGTCCAGAGCCTCACACTGTCCACTTTATCAAAGGCAAGCGAAAGATCTACTGATGCCAAATATATAGGAGATGCGGTTTTTTTACATGCCTTTTCTAAAAGCAAACAAATAATCAGTCCTCCTATTTCAGTTCCCATCCCTTTGCGAAAACCGAACTGCTGGGGGGCTAAAATGTTATTGTGGTCTGCCCATTCCTCTATTCTCTGCAGTACTAACCCTGCAAAGATCTTGGAATCAGTGTCCATAATTGAGATCGGACGGTAATTTGTCGGGTAGGTTCTATCCCCCTTTTTATATATGGGCACGACATATGATATCCTCCAGGACTGAGGAATTGTCTTAGACTGTATGATGGAATTAAAAAAGATAAAGAGCGATTTTGCCCAATATTCCGGAGTTTTCTTCAGGGTATTATTTGTGAGCCTATTAGGGCCTGCTGCTCTTGAATTATTTGACCTCTTGATCTGGGATTCAATATTCTCAATCGAGAAGTCGAAACCCCAGGACCCCTTTTTTATGAGCAAAGGTTCATGCGTCATAGCCATTTTGCCTTTGTAGAGGACTGCAAAATATTTTCCCCAGGTATCCGCCTGTACATTAGCCGATTGAAGTACAACCTGTCTTTTTTCAAGAGCGTTTATTAACCCCCAAAATGCACGACCCGAAATCCCTTTTAGAGCTGCTAGCATATCGATATTGTCATTATTTTGCAGGACACACATGATTTTTCAACCAGTTTTATTTTGTTTGTTTAATTTGTAGGATTTCTCTCTTTTTTTCGGTCTGAGTCAGATTGGTTTTCAAAATGGATCTAATTTGACGATTTGCAAGATTTATTTTTTGCCTTACCAAAGGGTCGTACGTGTGTATGTGGATGGGTTTCAGAGTGATATGTTTACTAGGTTTAACTGATCTCCTAATCAAGTTTTTAATATGCTCAGCAAAATCCAAAACCTAATAGCACTGGATTTTGATTGGCAGAGACATTCTGTCATGGTCCTGGACGAAGACAGTGTTGAGTTTATCAACATTTCCTTCGTGCCAAATTATGCGATTTCCACCGCATGACACTATCGAGTGTATCTGCATTGTGCTTCGTTTGGAGACTCTGTTATTTAATACAATTTTGATTTCCAAGAATCTGTGGTCACTCATATTTGTGTCAACTATGTGGAATTCTGAACATATTACTGAAAGAGATTTTGACATGAAAATATGGTCAATGTGTGATTTATAAAAGCCATTCGACCAAGTATGCTCATACATAGAGGAATTGAATAGGCCATTAACGTGGTCCAAACCCCAATAGTCAAACAAGTTCCTCTAAATTTCACCATTAATTGACTTTTGCTTAATGGCACCAGAAGCCACCACCCCCTTGTCCGCATTCAACGTAGACCTTAATACTGATACGCCCATCTTTTTCCCGATCCCTTGACCATATTTGATTTCAGAATTGAAATCAGCCGAAATTATGATACCAATTCCTCTATATTTGAGCAACATGGCGGATAAACAATTGTTCAAAAGCGAAACAGCATTACCCAATGGTACTTGTGAGTTCCAGTAAATATTCAGAACTAACATCAATTCAAAGTGCAAATCACTTCCATATTCCACTACAACAGCAAGTGCGAAATTCATTAGTTCAGTTGATTCTAGAATACGTGTGCCTAGCTCAAGTTTGACTGCAACGAACAAACCTCCAGCGGGTCTTCCACGTAATCCCACTTTAGCTAAGAGATGTATACATATGAAACCATCAAGTTGTATCGGGGCAGTCAGCCACGTTTCCTGTATACAAAAAAGATCAAATGATTTAAGTTTTGCACATAAGACCCCAGAATTCATCAGATTGGAATGGCCCCTGGAGTTCCAGGAGAGGAATTTCCAATGGTCCACTACTTTAGTGACATTAAAGCTTTTGTTTAATTTTTTGCATTTCAGATATTGATTCTCTGAGTGTTTGGGCTAACCAAGTCAAGTCCTGCCCCTCCCCTCCTTCGAGAGTCGGAGTATTTTCTTTTCGTGTATCTGACTCATCCCTACAGAGATTAGAATTTACTTTTTCCATTTCCTGGACAGTTCCTTTCTCCCAACCATTACTGAAAATCAGGATATCGTAACCCATTCTATTGAATTGTTCTGTCTCCTGAATAATCATTTCAAAAATCTTTTGTGAGTTTGGAACAATACGGACATGGTCATAGCGAGAGGGATGGATAAAATCTGACAAACAAATATCCGCTGAACCGATCATCCTAAGTCGGGGGACCTCATTAAATAATGACAGAATACGAGGTCTATTCAGCGAGGATGGGCCTCCAATGCCACACAAATTGTAGAGAAGGATACTTGGATATTCCGGGAATGAGATGTTTCTCCACATTATATTCCTAAAATCGCTATCCTTCACATTTAAGGGTCTAGCCGGTTCATATTGTGTAGGATTCATCCTATCCTGTGGACCGTTGGGGTAAAAGTGTCCTTGTACAACCGGCACTTGTATGGAACCTCTTTCAGCTTGCTCCCACTGTATCCCCCCTCCTATGAGTAAGGAAGAAGTGTGTGTCTCATTCATAACCCGAGGTCGGCTTTCTTTTGTCTTGTGCGCCCCCCAAATCCTTATTACCCAACCGTGATGGGTCAGGAAGGAGGTCCATCATGATCTTTTTTATGGTATCTGGGAGATTCGCGATTGCCCCTTCAATCCCAGGCCGGGGTTGTTGGATTTCCTTCAGGGATAGTTTTGGGCACTCATTCACAGTTCCATCTTATAGGGGGATCCCAGGATCAGAATTAATTTTCATCTCAATTGCATCCACCCCAGAGGTCTTTACAGTCTCCATTGGGGTGGGTGCTAAGGATGGAGCTGGAGGTAGGGAGGAAAAACCTAATCTATTAGATTCTGCTGAGGTCGTGGGATGTTCAGCCAAGAGGTTGGAGCTATCTTGTGGTAATGCCTGTCGGTATGTCGACTTCTCCAAAACCTTGTAAAAATTTGAAAGTTGTGACTGTTTTATCTCTTTATTTTCCCCATCCATTTGTGGGGGGTGTACTTTCTCATTCTCAGTTCCTTCTGTCTTATCATTTGCCTTTGGTCTAATATCTTCCTTCTGATTTATGTTTATTTTGCCCATTTTTTTCAAATTTTTTCCATTTACGTTGTTTCTCTGAATTTCTTTTTTTCCTTGTTAGATTTTAAGGTATCAGTACCATTAATTGCAAGGCCATCCTACTTTCCTCGTTGAGTTGTCTTAAATCAGATAGTGCAACTTCATTCGAGGTTGCCTTGGGTTCTTTCTGAAAGGTTTCTGACTTTGTGGAGGTCGGTCCCTTTTTCAACAGCCTTTTTTTTGCCTTTAAAGCCAGTCGTTTCTGTTTCCTTGACAGGAAGAAGCCATTTCCTATCGGACTCCCCTCCTCCTTTTGCTTTTTTATGTCATCGTCTCTGACCCCTGCCCCGTCAGTTGATTCCATCAGTTTTATCAGAACTGAAGGGCTGTCAAGGGTAACAGTGGGAATGGGGTCCTCATCCTGGACGGACCTTACCGGTCTCAAAGGCATTATAGGTGCAAGTTTATCAGGTAGCTCTGACATACCCTTTTCTAATGTTGAGATTTTCACTGATAGCTCTTTCAGGAGCTCCATGATCCTTTTTTCCCCCTCTGAGTCAGGTTTCTGTTTATTTTTCTCATCATTTTTTTTTCCTTTGATAGATTCATTGCAATCCCCACAGGTATCACACTGGCATACGTCAAAGCTTCCTTTCCACCAGCCAAGGTTTGAGATCCTTGTGAGTTAGTTGTTTTAGGAATTTGTATGATATCTATCTTTTTTGAGGTTACCGTCCTATCATCTTTGCCCATGAGAAAGCCTTCCACTTTGGTTAGTTTTAGTTGGGTATCCAGAGCAACCCTTTTCAAGTCTCATCTCCCAATGGGTAAGCTCATGGCCTTTATCTAGAAGATTTAATATTCTAGATATTACTGGCAATGATTCCTCAAATCTAGCATTACTGTCATTAATAGGGGAACTTGTGAGGGAAGCTCCTAAAATTGGGGAAGTGTCAATGTGAGTTGGCAGAGCGGGGATCGGCAGATTCCTCTTTGGTATGTTGCCCCCCCTGCACCTCTATAACATTATTGTCGTCCACTCCCCAGCCCTCTTGTGTATTTGTAAATATTGAGGCAGATGGTAGTGGAAATTTAGCATTTGATGAGAATACTCTGTGTGGTATGGTAGAACTCAATCGAGGCAGTGTATTAAATAGGTGCACTTGATCAATCCCATTTCTAGACGCATTTACAGGCGTGGAGGGGCCCCGTGAGAGCCTAGCTCGCTTCCCCAATTCCATTCTTACTGCCTGCCCCATCATGGATACATCCGTATTTATCTCTTCTAACATATTTTCTGTCCCCTCAGTTAACTTTTGACTGAGTGATTCTCTTATACTCGGGAAACTTGATTGAATTGGGATTTGGGTATCGAATGACAGCCCCGCAGGCACAAAGGAAATGTCCTCTTCCCCCAAAAATTGGGCACCCATTTTTGCTTGTATTTGCGAGTACATATAGGAGAATTCCACTTCCTGTTTAATGACGTCCATTTTTTCCCTTACATCCTCCTCCCCTTTTCCCCCCCTCTAAGTTCTCCTCCTGGGTAGTGGTATCTGGGTGGGGGGGTCACAATTCTGGTCTTTGTGTCCCTCTCCCATAGGAGTGGTTTCAAATGGTACTTGCACATCCACACTAGATTTTATCTCTGTACCAACACACTGAGCGGCCTGGATATTTTCGACGGCCAGTATAGGCCCGGGAGTCTTTATAGCACATATTTTTCCATTGCGCAGCACCGTTGCCATAATGTCCTATAGGGGGTATTTTTTAAATTTTTTTATACCCTACTTACCCCAGAAACAGAATAGTAAAGCAATCTCTGTCCGCCTCCGCTCCTCCGCCAGCCCAACAGCCCACTTGCGTGCCACTTCCAGGTGCAGATGCGCGGGAGGAGGGAGGCGGGATCCAGATAATAGACACAAAAAACGGACTCTATGAGAGGATAGAGAGAGAGGAGATCAGTATTGTATTCAGTTCCCCTGGACCCCCAATCCCAGTCCCAATCCCAGTCCCAAACCCAGTCCCAGTGCCAATTCCCAGGCAAGTCCCAGAACAAGTCCCCAAGCGCTGGGCTGCAGCATTTCACCAGGAGGCTGCGTGTTACGCAGCCAAAGTCCACTTGTGCTTCCTATTGCTGACTCACTCACTTGATTAGCAAAGATCCGCGCCCACTGCAGAAATGAAGGGCAACGTAGCACCAGAGTCTCCCAGCCCAACAGCCCACTTGCGTGCCACTTCCGAGTGCGCGCGCGGGTGCGCTAGCACCAGTGGTTAAATGCTGTGCGCGGGAGGAGGGAGGCGGGATCTAGATAATAGGCACAAAAAACAGACTTTGATTAGCAAAGATCTGCGTCCACTGCAGAAACGAAGGGCAACGTAGCACCAGAGTCTCCCAGCCCAACAGCCCACTTGCGTGCCACTTCCGGGTGCGTGCGCGGGTGCGCTAGCACCAGTGGTTAAATGCTGTGTGCGGGAGGAGGGAGGCGGGATCCAGATAATAGACACAAAAAACGGACTCTTAAATGTCTCCGAGAATTAGGGAGTTGTAGTCAGGCTCGGCAGTGTTCCAATTCAAGTTGCTGCCACTGTAGTCCAGGGCTGAAACTAAATGTGCAGTATTGATATGGACAGCGTCCCTCACCGTCCTCGTCTCGCCGTAGACTACCAAGACTGCAGACACCTTGCACAGAGCTCCTCCAAAGTCTTGTAGGTCTTCAAGCCCTAAGAGACCCGTATGCCAAAGGAAATGATTGGTATGTATGAGACTAAACCTGATGTTTTGGATTGGTTAGCAACGTTTGAGTACAATCATGGGATTCAAGGTATCTCAGGGAATCAGTTGATTCCTTGGCTTTTCTCTAGGCTTCCCCCTGTTGCAAGTGATGCTGTAATGGAGTTGGGGGAGGAGGATAAACAGGATTATGAGTGTGTGAAGCTAGCATTCATAGCTAGATTTGGGAAGACCTCTTCCCAGTACCTTAAGAGGTTTAGAACCCTCAAAAAGCATGATGGTACCCCCTGGGCTACCTGGGTGTGTGAATGTTTGAAAAACATAGATGGTTGGTGTAAGGGTTACAAAGTAAACTCTTATGAAGGTTTGAGGAATCTTGTAATGTTGGAGTCTATTTTTGATGTCTGCTCCCCTGACAGCATTTGGCTGATTCAAAGGAGATAGATCCTAAGAAGTTAGCTAAGGCTGCTGACTTGTGGGTTGCCAACAGGGCTACTCACAAGGATTCTGGGGCAACTCAGAAAAGGGATGAGGGAAAGCAGCCAAAGAAAGACAACAAAGAGAATTCCAATAATTCCAGTCCAAAAGAAGGCCACAAACATAACCAGGGTAAGCCACAAGGGAAACCGAATCAGGCTAGTGTACCATCTGGTCCCAAACCAGATGGAGGTCAGAACAAACCTTCATTCAATAAAGCATTTGGTAAATGCTTTATTTGTGGGTCAACTGACCATGTGAAAGGGGATCCCAGATGTAACGGTAAACCTTCAGGGTTCCACACTGTCTCCTTAGCCTTCTCCCAGGTGGATGAAATACCTATAGCCAGTGGAAACATTCAGTTACTAGCTGATGAGCCCTTGAGAGTCTCAGCTAGTGTTTCTTTAGTGTCCTTGGATCTTTGGGAACAACAGAACTTAGATGTCTATAACTCAATCCCAGATAATACTAAAGAGTATTACAAAGATAGTGTTCTTGTGAATGGCCAGGAGACCCCTGCCATCAGAGACACTGGAGCCAGCATAACTGTGGTTGATGAATGTTTTTTCAGGGTGGAGGATGTTGCTAAGGCACCCAAACACCTAACCAAGTTAGCTGGAGGCCCTGTGCAAATTGTTCCCTAGTTACCAGCTCTCATCCAGTGTAATGACATGATTGTCAGAATACCTGTAAGTGTGCAAAATAAAGTACCTGGGAGGGTCCTGTTGGGTAATGACCTGTAAACTCTTGGAGTTGTGCCTAGTACTCCTTGGCCCCCCAGCAGAAGGAAGCTGGAGCTCACAAGGTTTGCAAGGGAGAGAACCTTGAGAGGCTCTCCTGGGGACATGATGGAGGAAACTATCACCCCAAGTCCACAGGACTTACTTACTGCTATTGCAGGACAGGAAAAGACCAAGGGGAAACCAAAGTCTGCCAGCAAGAAACCAGCAAGCACTCCTGTGCCCAGGACATCTCCATGACTGTCCAAAGTCACGCTTGTGACTCCTCCACCAGCTGAGGCTGAGTGTGAGGTTCAACCCTGTATGGTTCAACTAGATACTGAGGAATCAGATCTAGAAGATCTTACTCTGGTTGGAGATCTTGACCCTGATGACCATCCTGAGCTGCAGTCTTTACTGGCAGAAGGTGGACCCAACAGGGCAGATTTCAGCAGAGGACAAAGAGAGTGCCCTACTCCTGAAGATCTTCACCTACAGGCAGCTTCTCAGCTCAATGGGACTGAGCCTGGAAAGTATAGGCTGCACTGGGAAGATGGCCTCTTCTACAGTGAACCGACTGAGTCAACCACTGGAGACTGCAAAAGAATTGTAGTACCTCTAGTGAACCGACTCCAGTTTCTGCAGTTAGCCCACGAGTTACCTTTAGCTGGTCACTTAAGTTTTAAGAAGACCAAGGAAAGGCTCTCCCTTTACTTCTACTGGCCTAAGATGGGTTCAGAAGTAGACAAATTCTGCAGGAGCTGCCACACTTGCCAAACTTCTGGCAAGAGTGGAGCCAACAATGTGGCACCCCTGGTGCCTCTCCCAGTGGTGGGATTTCCTTTTGAGAGGGTCGGGATTGGCATTGTTGGTCCTCTTGACCCTCCCACATCTTCAGTCAACAGGTTTATCCTGGTTGTAGTGGATCATGCCACTAGGTATCCTGAAGCCATACCTATTAGGACTGTTATGGCTCCGGCTGTGGCTAAGGCCTTACTTGGTATTTTTACCAGAGTAGGTTTTCCTAACGAGGTGATATCTGACAGGGGATCAAATTGTATGTCCCACTACATGCAAGCCATGTGGACAACCTGTGGCGTCACCTACAAGTTCTCTACTGCCTACCACCCCCAAACCAATGGACTGGTAGAGAGGTTTAACAGAACTATGAAGAGCATGATAGGTGCTTTAGAAGAACCCCTTAAAAGAAAGCGGGACCTTCTACTGCCATGCCTTCTCTTTGCATACAGAGAAGTCCCCCAGGCGGGAGTAGGTTACAGTCCCTTCAAACTTCTCTATGGCCATCCAGTCAGAGGTCCATTGGCCCTGATTAAGGAGGGGTTGGAGAGTGCTCCTTCCCCCAAGCCAGTCAGAGTGACTGACTATGTGATAGGTCTCTGGAGGAGAATGTCACACATGATGGCAGAAGCAAGTGATAACTTGAAGGCTGGTCAGGCTCTGGTCAAGCATTGGCATGACCAGAAGGCTAACATGGTCGAGTTTACTCAAGACCAGCTTGTTCTTGTTATGGTCCCCACAAGGCAGAGGGCCTTGGAGGACAAATGGATAGGACCCTTCAAAGTTTTGGGTAACCTTGGAGAGGTAAACTATCTGGTGGACTAACGCAATCCTAAGGAGGCTCCTAGAGTCTTTCACAGCAACCGTTTAAAGGCTTATGTCTCTAGACCTGACATAGGAGCATTGCTCTTAGCTTCAGCTCAGGAGGAGGAGGAGAGTGAACCTCTGCCTGACCTCCTCAGAGGCTTACCTTTAGATGAGCAAGTTCTCTCTTCCAGTCTCACATCTGACCAGCAGGATGAGTGCAAGTTACTGTTAAATCAGTTTGCATCCCTGTTCTCACTTTCACCAGGCTTGACCCCTTGGGGCCAGCATGATATTCTCACTGGTGACTGTCCGCCTGTCAAAAGCAGGGGGTACAGAATGTCAGACAATGTAAGAACTCATATAAGGAATGAGGTCAACAAGATGCTTGATCTCGGGGTTATAGAGCCCTCTACTAGCCCATGGTCTAGCCCAGTTGTGCTTGTACCAAAGGCAGGATCTAAGGAGTTGAGATTCTGCATGGACTATAGAGCTCTAAATGCAGTCACAAAGACTGATGCCCATCCTTTGCCTAGGACAGATGAGCTGGTGGACAAACTTGGTGCAGCCAAGTACCCCAGCACATTTGAGCTAATGTCAGGCTATTGGCAAATAGCCCTGACAGACCATGCCAAGGAGAAAACTGCATTCTCCACCCTAGCTGGCCTCTACCAATTCAAGGTAATGCCTTTTGGATTAAAGAATGCACCTGCTACATTTCAGAGGATGGTCCATCAAGTTCTGAATGGGATGGAGGTCTTCTGCATGGCATACTTGGATGACATTGCAGTGTTCAGCCCTACATGGAAAGAACATATTGATCACCTAAGATATGTATTGCAGGCTCTGGAACAGGCCCATCTGACCATAAGGGCAAGTAAATGTCAAATTGGTCAGAGTACAGTGGTCTACCTTGGACATGAGGTAGGAGGAGGTGAAATAAGGCCATTGCCTAGCTAAGTACAAGCTGTACAAAACTGGGCCACCCGTACTACTCAAACCCAAGTGAGAGCCTTCCTAGGCCTCACTGGGTATTACAGGAACTTCATTGAGAACTATGGGACCATAGCTTCTCCCTTGAATGTCATTTCCTCTCCCAAATTCCCTAAAAAGGTCAGGTGGAATGAGGAGTGCAATCAAGCCTTTGAAGATCTAAAGAAAGCCCCTTGTCAAGCTCCAGTCCTAAGAGCTCCTGACTATCACCAACCCTTCATTGTACAAACTGATGCTTCAAATGTAGGTATAGGTGCAGTCCTTAGACAACTGGATGAGAAAGGTAGGCAACACCCCATTTGTTTCATCAGCAGGAAGTTAAAGGATCCTGAGACAAGGTGGGCAACAATAGAACGTGAATGTTTTGCTATTGTGTGGTCACTGAAGAGGTTTAGGCCATACTTGTATGGATCTACCTTCATTATTCAGACTGACCACCAAACTTTGAGATGGCTGATGCAAATGAAAGGGGAAAACCTCAAGTTACTGAGATGGTCAATCTGCCTGCAAGGTTTTGATTTTTCCATTGAGCACAGAGCAGGAAGTTACCATCAAAATGCTGATGGTCTCTCTAGGATGTTTGTAACCGACTAGAGGTATGAGATCCATCCAGGAGTGGATTAAATCCTCCTGTCCCTTAGTCTGGGGGGGGGGAGGAGGGCGAGTGTTAGGGAGAATTCTAATTCTATGACTAATTTCCCTTACCTCGTGAGTTCCCCAGCAGCTTTGCTGGATTTCTGGAGATTATGTTTTCCACTTGGTAAGAGTGTGAGCTTTTCTCCCACTCTTACTTATGTTTTGCCATGTGTATTCCATTTCTGGGGCTGACTACTGTCCCCCAGAAAAGGGTAAAGTTGCCATTAACTTTACATAGCCATTTTAACCACAGATCCAGTACACCCCATGTTACATGGAGTATTGGAAAGGGTTAATTCTTAGCCCTTTTTATCTGTACCTCCTGGAACATTGTTTCGCTCCCTTAACATTAAGACTTGGCTGGTGGCAGTGGTATCTACCCTAATTTTCCTACCGTGATTATATTACATAACGTGGTATTGTTTTAGGCTATGTTAGTAGCCTCGAACTTCAAACCCGCTAGCCCAAATACTTTTTATTTTGGCTCCGGTTGGGTTTAATCGCCATTTCTTTTTGTTAACATCCTTCTTAGGTCTATCTTTGCGTGGCAAACCAGGTCTGCCTCCTTTGTTCGCCGACCTTTGGCGAGCTTCTGACCAGAAGCCCTCCTTTGGCGTCTGGGTGTCTAGGTGGGCTGAAGGTGAGGGAGGGGTGTAGTCACCCCCTGCACAGGGTCTCCATGGAGACCCAAGTCGCACTTTGTGTTGATTGGCTGAGGTGGTTGTCCGAGCTGGACAACCCCCCTGCTGAGTGATTGACAGCCAGGCTGTGTGAATGGGGGATTTTGGCATAAAAGGCAGGACTCTTGGGCTAGAAGTCAGAGTCGCCACTGGAACTGCAAGGAACCAAAGAGAAGCAGAGAAGAGGACAGCTGCTGCAACCCCGAGTCCCAGTGAAGCCCTGCTGCAGTCCTGAGCTATCTACCCTTCAACAACAAGAGAAGATCCAGTCCGGAGTCTTCTTCCCTTGAGCCTGGTGGGATCAACCAGCTCGTCTTTTCTTCAGTCAGAGAATCCTCTCCTGGGTCGAAATCACTGCTGTGCTGTAGTGGTCCGGATAGCCATCAGAAGAGCCCTCTCCTGATTTAAAGGAGCGCACCTTTTATTCATCGTTGTTCTTTTCGCTGCTGCTGGCCTCATCCCTGGGTAGTGCAGATCGCTCCAGACGTCCTCCTTCTTGTCCCCACGACTGAAGCCGCAGGAACCGTGAGTCTGCAGGAACTACCAGGAACAACTGCTGTGGCACCAGCTTTTCTCCAACTGAATAAGGTACTGTGCACACTTGGTCATTCTCTCCGTCTGACCAGCCGGAATCGGGATGAACCCTTTTCCTCCCCAAAGATTTGTTCCTTTCTTCCCTCCTTCTTATAACTTTTCCTTCCATTTGACAATCTTACGAACTCTTGGCATCTCGAATCTCGAACTGTTCAACGTGTGATCCTCAGCAACTGAGCATCTGCTCCATTGACACTGGCGCAGGCCTATTGACTTTAATCTGTATCTTTGAACACGTCCTCGAGTCTCCTTGTCTAGAAAAAGTTTTGCCTTTGATTTTTATTCCCTTTTCCCTTGTTTGAAATTCTTAAGTACAAAGTGTGTTTTAACTTCTTGAGCATTTCTATCTGCGGTTAAGCGTTAGTATCGCAACACCGGTCTGTCAAATCCTAATGTACTTACCTTGAATATTCTGGCACAAGTGGAATTGGTTGTGTGTAGTGTATTTTACGTGTGGTTTCAAATTTATAGAAGAGAAGTGTTTTATAACAGATGGTTTAAAAATAAATGTACTTATATTTTCTACCTGAAACCTTGAGTCAGTGTTTGCTTGGGTCACAGTAATTGTGGTCCCTTTGTGTAATCTCTGCTACTGCTCATATACTCTTGAGATAGGCCTGGCTGCTCCGCTGCTGCTACCACTTTAACATAGTAGTACAGGCTTGTACCAAAGGTGAACTTGTATTACCACTTGTGGTCTTAATTGTGTGTAGTGGTCCCTAAGGGCATTGCACAGGATTCTGCCTAACACCGGCCATGGCAGCTTCTGCAAGTAAATCTTCCAGTACTTCGGTACCAAAAGATAACATCTTATCCTCGGTTACCGCAGTTGAGCCCTCAAGCTTCTCCGTACCGAATAAGGCACATTAGTCCCGCTCACAAGAGGCATAAACATTCTCACTCGAGATCCACTCCGGTAACGACTTCTCCAAAGAAGCACAAGAGGAATAAATCACCCATTGGCTCTTTCTCTGATTCGGTACCAGCGAAAGTCAGAAAGATAATTCCATTCTCGTTTCTGATTCTGAAGACTTTCATGCTTCAACAATTTTTACAGTTCCTCCGGAACAATTATTCAGTACTATTGTGAGAGTGAAATCTCCTCAAATTTTGCCACAATTTTCTCCTCAGCTTGAGAACAATTTGGCTCAACCAACTCAAGTCCCAGCATCTCAATCGGGACCACAGATGGTTTTAACTAATATTCAAGTACTTAGACCTGTGGTTTTTAACATTTATAATCCAAGCCATCAGTCTACCATGGTTGACTCTTTTACATCTCCTTTTAGGTTACAAGAGCGCCAACCTAATCCTTCACAAATGGCAAATGACATAAGCAACACGGTTCTAGAAACCATGCTCTCTAAGCCTTTCTTAGAAGTTCTGGTTCAATGCATTAGAGACAAAATGTCTCCTAATATACCTCCTCAGGGAACAGTTCCCACTGATCCAACACTTGCACCAATTGCTGTGTCAGTCGAGAATGAGGATACTGCTCCTCTGTCCAAGAAACAGAACATTTCCAAAGATACTGACACTGATACATATGATGACACCACTCCTTCACCATCTAATATGTTTAATGAGATTATAGCCAAAGCCATGCAGGCCTTGGAAATCATTCCTAAGGGTAAGCCTGAAATGGCTGGTGTTTTTAACAAACTGCCCCTCAGCAGTCTACAAATCTGCTTCCCATGGAATTATCTGTCCTAGAGCAAGCATTAGCACACTGGGGAAAACCTCATTCGGATCCTCACATCACAAAAGCTTTAGACACCAAGTATAAAGTGCCTAAGGAAGAGCCTTTCATACTTATGGGATATCTTCCAAACACAATCTGTGGTAGTTTCAGCTGCCCTAGGCACCAAGGGTAAAGGTCCCGCTCCATCTTCGGTTCTAGATAAGAATGCAAAGGCCTGGGAAGCCCAAGGTAAAAAGTCTTACACTAACGCTACCCTGCAAATCAGGCAAGAAAATGCTGCTACAGTTTTAGCAGTATTTAATATCCTTAATTGGGAGAACCTGGAGCACTTTACTGATCTGCTCACTCACGAGGCCGCTCATGAGTTTTCCTTTTGGATTTCAGAAGGTAGAGAGGCGGCTATTCAAGGCTATTCAACAGCTTCAAGTTGTTATGGACCTCACTGATACAACTGCAAGAGCAGTCACTAATGCAGTCTGCATGCGTAGACATGCCTACTTATCAGCTACTTCACTAGACCAGGATATTCAAGAGAAAGTTCTCGACCTTCCCTTTGATGGCAAAACAAGTTTTGATCCGTCCACTGATGAGGTCCTTCAAAAATATAAAGCCAGTGTCACTGCTGCTAAAACTTAGCTCAATTCCGGTGAAACAACCATATCACCAACAATTTTAATCTTTCAAACCACGTCCTCAAGGGAATAGTGGTCCTTCTACATCCATAAAATCCTATTACTCCTCTACTAGAAAGAGAAGATATAGACCTAAATCAAAGTCTGGGCCCTCCCCTTCTTCCAATTCTTCGCAAGATCAAAAGAAGTCTATTTGACTTCGTCTTGGGGAGCTCCAATTATCAAAGAGCATATATCCCCGGTAACAGGAAGGATTTCCAACTTTCTTTCTCATTGGGAGAACATCACTCAATAGGAATGGGTTTTGAATATTATTCGATATGGTTAACGTCTTGCCCTTCCTGCTATTCTTCCATCCTCTCCACTGTAGTTCCAAAAATCATCCCAAAGCTCCTGATAGAGATCCAAAAACTTCTATCCTTGGGAGCGATAGAATGTGTTCCTCAAGAGGAATTAGGTCAGGGGTTTTATTCCTGTTACTTTATAATCCCGAAAAAGACCGGCGGGCATCACCCAATTCTGTATCTCTCAGATCTCAACCAGTTTCTGTTTATCGAATCCTTCCAAATGGTTACAATTCCTCAGATTCTAACCTCTCTCCAATCAACGATTGGATGGCATCTATAGATATAGTAGATACTTATTGTCACATTCCCATCTTCAAAGATCACCGCCAAAACCTGAGGTTTACCATAGGAAGGTCTCATTACCAGTTCACATGTCTGCCCTTCGGACTTAATTCAGCACCCATTGTACACACAATCATTCTGGGAACAGTAGCAGCTTACCTTTGGATAAGGACAGTACATCTATATCCATAGCTAGATGACTATCTTTTGAAAGCCCAGTCTCCGGAGGAATTGCTTCAAAAGATGCAATTAACACCCCACACTCTTTTCAACCTAGGGTTTTTGATAAATGTGGCAAAATCCAAACTCATTCCTTCTCAAAGGATTCAATTTCTAGGAGCAGTACTAGGTACTACTCTACAGAAAGCCTTCCCTCCCCCGGAAAGGGTGGTAGCAATTCAGCAAGTCATTTTGGTGTTCCAAACACATCAGCCTCTAACAGCTTTGTTGTTTCGAAGACTCTTGGGGCTAATGGCTTCTTGTATCAACCCAATTCCCTTTGCTAGGCTTCTAAGAGAACAGTTCAGTGGCATTTTGCCTGCAACTTGAATCAACTACTACATTCTCAGGAAATGAAGATTCAAATTCCAAAACAAGTCAGGACTCACTAACCTGGTGGAACTCCCCAGAAAACATGTTAATTGGGTCTTCTTTTCAGCCTCTCCTTAACCAAATAGTTATTACAACAGACTCATCAGAGTACGGTTGGGTAGCCCATTGTCAAGGTCTAACCGCACACAGCCTTTGGTCTTCTCAAGAAAAAAGGGACCACATAAATGTCCTGGAATGAAGAGCTATATTTTTCGCTGTAAAATCATTTTTCCCTCCCGTCAAGGAAAGCTGTTTCTATGTCAATAAGCAGGGGGGTACTCGTCTTCTCGTAGAGAAGATTCAGAATCGCGTTTTCTTGTTGGCATCACATCTGGAGGGAAAGAAGAACCTGGTAGCATACAAACTAAGCAGGTTACAGTCTGCTCCGCACGAATGGGAACTGAAACCATCAGTAGCAAAGACGATATTTCAAAATTGGGGACATCCAGCAGTGTAGACCTCTTTGCCAATCAGCACAAAACCCTGTCCTTGGTTTGCGTCAAAGCTGGGTTAGGATCTTCAGTCCCTGGGAGATGCCCTAGACCTGGATTGGTCAAACCTAGCACTTTTACGCTTTTCCACCTCTCCCATTGATACACAAAACATTGCCCAAATTTAAGATGTCACAGAATCGAACATTGATTCTCTTGCTGACTCTACTTGCTACTGCACTTACTGCAACTACTTCAGCACGCTCGCATATTTTCTAGACAGGTGGAAGGAAGAGAAAAATGAAATTAACATGTGTATACTTCCCATCAGTCGGCCCCCCTCTCTTCTCCTGTAAGGGCAGCGATGGCCTTTTCCTGATAGACATCTATAAGATGGATCCATGGGTGCCTCTCAGCCACCTCTACTGTGGTTGGGTTGCAGTACGGCACAGTGAAGGGTCTGATAAATTGCATTTCTTTCCAAGTCCTTGTGAAGTTGCAAATGCAGAATTTATTGCGTGGATAAAGGGGGAGTTGTGCTGTACAACTCTGTGTCTTGTGCTGATGGAGGGTCTGTGCTTGATGTAGTGTCAGCAGACCTGCCTGGACATGGTTGAACCCGGTCCGAAATGTAGGTGAGAGATTTTGAGTTCACGCAAATACACTTTGAATTAATCTCCCAGGAGTTGGCCAGTGCTGTTACCACCTGAAATTGTACGTTCAGGAGTGAGAAGCTCATGCATTCTCCTGTTAGTGACAATTTCATGTGGAGTCAAATGATGATCCGCAGCAAGAGAATTGCATAGTGCAAACAAAGTGAGGGGCAGGCAATAGAGCCAATTATAGCCAATTGTCTCTGACAGTTTGGCAATGCACTCTTTAAGCAGGCCATTAAGGCGCTCAACAAGTCAGCTGGCTTGGGTATGGTACGCAGAGCACAATTTGTGCTTGATGCCAAGTAAGGACATTACTTCCTTAACAAGATAATTGGCAAAGTGTTGTCTGCTGTCGGACTACACATCACATACCCCACCATAGGAATACTTCACGCAACAAAAATGTAGCTGCAGATTTTACATCATTATGAGCACATGGGTCAGCCTCAAGCCAACGTTGAAAAGGACATGCTACAATGATCATGTATCAATAAGAGCTACATAGTTCTTTCATATTGACATAGTCAATATGCAAATGCCGGAACAGCCCCTCTGGGTGTTGAAATGTCACTTTAACTGTTTTGAGTGTGTGACCTGCAGTGAACCTCTGGCAGGTTATACATTTTTTACCATCCTGCAAAAGATACTTATTATGGCCCTAATGGGAATTCAAGGATTGACCCTTCTTTGGTTCTTGCGTTGGACTGCCACCAGGTTATAGGGTTTACAGTGGTTGACCGCCTTGGCAGCGATTATAGGCTGCTAGTTCTGACCCTTAAAGCGAGTGAAAACAAAAATATCAGGGGCTTTACGCCCACTTTAGATATTGTGACCACGTGCCATGCTTGCTGATCTGTGAAGTGGGCTACATTGATCCAGAAAAGCCAAATTTGAAATATTTATAGCTGTATAGTCTGGAACATTGAGCTGCTATGTTCGGGGGACTGTGTAGATGGTAACATCATGTGTAAATATGGGAAACTGATTGATAAAATTCATCCATTTGTTACCACCATTCGATCTTCAAATCCCAGGGGTGTAGAGAGAAGAACCATGGTTTGATATAGTCTCCAGAAATGGCAAATACAAATTGTTTGCTTACCTGAACTGTAAGGAATACTTAGATAGGGTATACCTCAGTGAATTGAGAAGTGAATATAAAATCCTTTTAAGAGTCAAGCAACAGGCATATGTGAAAGAGAAATGGGTCCTTATGTTGGATTTTGTTGAGGCTGGTGACTGCGAAATTCTGGATGTCGGTCACCGATGGAGATCTCAAGTGCGATGCGACTATGACTATGCAGGCTTGTATTATGCCTGACATGTAGCAACAGCAGTTTGGGACTCTCTACCGGTCCACATGTGGACATGGCAGAAAGAGCCTGAATTCCCCATTATTAGTACAAACTGGGGGTACCCACATCTGGTGTTCTTCTTTAAGGAGGTAGGTGAGGCACTCGGGCCAGTCAGCTGGGAAGTCTCCAGGCCCTGGCAATCTAGATCCCAGTGTTGATGAAGGTGTTTATTGCTATCCTGGCTGAAAGTAAGATACCGGAAACTTGGATTAGCAATGTGATTTTTCTAGTCTTCAAGAAGGGTGATAGGGCTGTATCCACAAACTATTGCCCTATCTCCATCCTTGATGCGGCTGGTAAGACCTTCACCAAAGCTAGCTTCCATGCCGGAAAAGTACAGTGGATCAGAGCTTCAAGTTCTACCTAATCAATCAGACACACTTGCTGTTAACAAAAACTATGCTGTACGCAGTGTTTGTGGACCTGAAGACAGCCTTCAATCCAGCAATTGTACTCTAATAACTCTGCTGATGTTTGCTGGAGTGTGGAGGGGGATGTGACTAAAACAATGTCACCACGGGTGTGTGCCAAGGATGTGTCTTGGCCCCTTTGCTATTTTGTATTTTTATAGATTCAATAATGGACGGACTCCTTACAGCCAAGACAGATTCACCAAGAATAGGAAGCGACAATGTGCCCGCCCTATTCTTTGCAGACAATGCAGTGTTACTGTCTGCGTCCTCGATGGGGTTGTGACGGGCAGTGACCTGCTTCTCGAGCAAACGTAATGGGTTTGGGCTGGAGATCAATAATAGTAAGACCAAGTCAATGATCTTCAGTCCAAGGAAAAAAGTGATAGACCTTTGAATGTTATGGTGGGAGACGTTGTCCTGGAGCATGTACAGTGGTATGATTACATGGGCATACGCTTCTCACCTGGTGCCAGATGGTCTGCCCAATGCTTTAAGGCTAAGACCACTTTGGAGAAATTGAGCGGGGCTCTGAAAAGGTACTAATGTAGCCACCGGGGAGGGGCAGTGCAACCAGCTTTGGCAGTCTATCATGCTCAGGCAAAGGGTTCGGCCCTCTTTGGGTCTAAGATTAAGGGTTATATGAATTCTGCCCCGCTTACAGTGATTGAGAGTGTTGGGAATCAAATTACCCCATCCCACCCCTTAGGCGCGTTAGGTTTAGGTGAGTCCCATTGGAAGACCTGTAATACGCCAGGGAGGAGGGGGGCATCCTAAGGAACCCCCACACAATGATAATATTATTCAAAATTTAGTTGTTTAGATTTAGTGTGCATATAAGCAGGTGCATTTTTGTAGCCAGAATCGCAGCATGGGGCCTGGACGGCCATGTGGTATTATTTGGTGTGTTAGATGCAGGCCACAAGTCGTAGAGAGAAATCTGAACAGACCCAAGCCCTTATGAGAGAGGCCTACGCTGCTAGCTTCCACTTAAACTCTCCCTTGTTACAATGTTGTTGCCAATATGTTTGTTCCAAGAAAGAATGTGCCCCACAAGGCCACGAGAGAGTGCTAGGTGCCGTGGTGCACGTGTTATCACAAACAGGTCAGACCAGGCCTCTGACCCCCACCCAGCCAACCATGAGTTATAGCCAAGATACCAGTTGACCCCAGACCACTAACCATAAACCCATCAGCCATAAAAGATCTAAGAGAGGAGGCATGGCCAGCCGAGGACAAGGTTGGATGTTATCTCATTGAGCTCCTCAGCCTGAGGCAGTCATCACATTCCCCAACATGAAAAATAAAACGGGCGCATCACCCTCCAACACTACAACACAGTAAAGTAGTTGGGACCACTAGTAAACCCCCTAGGAATGGCGCTGAGGGGCTAAAAACCGCTCCTCACCCCTAAACCCAGAAGAAAAGAATACAGTGGGAAGGCGGACTGGAGATCGCCCCCCAGGGGTAGCATAACCATTGGGACACAAAGGTGGAAGGCCATTGTCCCATCCTCACCCACCCCCTGTGTAAAAATACCACCTGAACTAAGTGCTACTCACTAAAATGGCAAAACAAGCAGCAAAACAGAATGGTCCAATCTTGGGAGAAATTAAGGCCCTGATGCAAGCCCAAGACACTACAAAGCGTTTCCAACAAACACAGGCTCAAATCCACACCTCAATGGAGGAAATACCACAGCTGGACATGGACGACCCACCCACGAGACGCTCGGACCTACAGGAGATGCTAGCGGAAATTAAAAAAAGAGATAAAGTATTGTGTCGTCAACTTCCCCAAATCTGTAACCGAACTGATCAAACCGATGCAGTGGAAAAAAGGGTGGAAGAATCTGAAACAGCACTATGCGAGCAAGGACATGAACAGGCGGAGCTGGCCAGGAGGATGGAATCAATGGAGCAACAAATGGAATGGGTCATGGCCAGATAGGAAGACGCAGAAAATAGATCAAAGAGAAACAATATTAGGCTTCAAGGCATACCCATGGCAATATCAGACTCCGACATGGCTGCCTGTGTAAAGGCATTGCTCCAATACCTTCTGGGGGATTCTACCGAGCAGGACATAATGCTGGGCCGGACCCACAGTGTCTACACTGCCTATCAACGGAAAACAAACCTAACCCCAGATGTCCTCACAAGAGTGCATTTCTACCAGACAAAGGAGAAAATTATGAAAGCGTCAAGGCAACAGGAACCGATTAAATTCCCGCAACTCCCACATCACCCTTTTCCAGGACGTGGCACAAGCTACACTGATGCAGAGGAAATGATTGAGGCTAGTCACGTGCGGACTACAAGTCAAAAGGATCAAATAGCAATGGACCTTCCCATGCAGATTGCGATTTACACTCCAGAATAAGTCATACCACATTACTAAGGAGGAGAAAATGACAGACATAATGGCTGAGGAAGGAGGAGTACAACCAAAAGATACTTTGACTGAGGAAGAGGGGGAGAAACGACCAACAAGTAACGCTTGTAGGAAAGTATGGCTACAGGGGCGTCCTTACCCAAAAGGAAGAGGCAGAGACGCCCACGACTGGGGGAGGATACTTGAACTAGGGCTGACCGAGCATGGGTCTACCAATAACTGAAATACAAGAACAGAATGGGAGGGAACTGACATGGAGGTGGAGATTTCAACTACAGGGCATAAGTAGGGGAAATCATAAAGATTCATGCCCCGATTGATAGGGAGTTGGGAAAGAGGGGAGAACTGCAGAGAATACGGCTGAGGAAAAGGCCTTACATTGCCAAAATGTGCTGTGATGCTCGACTCGGATCACAGCGCGGTATGTGGATGGGGATACTGTTGGTCCCCCAGTTTGTTTGTGTTTTTCAGGATGGTGCGTCTGAGAACTTTATTGTTTATTGGGGAAAACAAGGTAGGGTTAATGGGGGATAAGTGGAAAGAAATCCAATCTAACGGAGGCGAACGTGGGTTTGGATTGATAATCAAAACACGGAATGACAGAGTCCCGAGGGGAAGGCACCTGCTTTGATTTAAATGCCTGAAACACATATGGTTCACCTATGAAACGTTGTTGTCTGTGATGTCTGACTGATCTCAAGGCGTCATTGGTGTTCCTTCAAGAAACACATCTGCTACCTCAGGATCAACATTACATAAGATGCAAAGCATTCCCTAGACAATACTATGTGATTAGTGGAACCAAGACTAGGGGGGGTGGCAATATTAATGGCTCGCAGCTTAAATTTCCAGAAGCTATTCTCGTATGGTGATCCTGATGGGGGCTTCCTGGGGGACAACTATATAACCTAATAACCATTTACACGCACAATAAAAGGCAGGATCACTTCCTGATGGACACGCTCAAGAAAATTGGGTGTTGGTTTAAGGGACAGGTGATAATAGCCAGGGATTCTAACTGTGTGATGGATCCGGCCCTGGATAAGACACTGTCACCCCTCCGCCCCCGCATAACGATGCTACACTCCGGCAGACCCTAGGAACATTCTTTAGAGACCTTAACCTCATTGAGACATGGCGCTTCTTCCACCCAGCTGAAAAGGAGTATACACACTACTCTGCACCACATTGTGTGTATATTCCAGAATAGATATCCTGGTCTCCACAACTCTAATCCCTCAAATCATAGCGATAGACATAGGGATCAGCTATATATCTGATCATGCCCCGGTGTCTTTACAAATCAAAAACAGCCATACCACAAAGGGATCTCTCGAAATAATGGAGACTGAATGAGATGGTCCTTAAAGACCCGGCGATTTGTGAACAGGATTGGAACGGATTGGAGTGCGTGGAACTGATTGGAGTGCATGGAACGGATTGGCGTGCGTGGAACGGATTGGCGTGCGTGGAGGGGATTGGAGTGCATAGAACAGATTGGAGCGCATAGAATTGCGCGACATACATGGAATGGTTTGGAGTGCATGGTACGTTTGAAAGAGCATGTAAACCATCATATCACATCACCACGCTTACTCTCTTCTTTGCACTACCATTCAACTAGAACACAGCGGTACTATGACACCATTCGGTATAGCTGTTCTCATACCAACATCTGCCTCATACTCCCCATCACTCTAACTAAACACTGCTGGTTAGACACCCTCCAGCCAGGCGTTCTCCTCAGGCCTAACGCAGCCAGAATCGGTCTGGATAAAACCTACCAGAACAAACACATACTCTTGATCTCTCAACCACCACACCTACCGCTAAGAAGCAGCTATTACACAAATGCCACACCAGCTGCACACATATCCGGTGCTCACACGCACCTTTGACTCTCCCTATTCTCTCTACTGATTCGAACTTCAGTTCCCGAGGGCGTTCAACCTACCAGCGCCTTGAGTCCATACCAATGGGACATTAGGCGCTATATAAATGCAAAGCAACATAACATAACATAACATAACACATGGAAACGGTGATAACAAACTATTTCCGGGAGAATGACACAGGGGAACTGAACCGAAAGGCAGTGTGGGACGCCGGAAAAGCGGTGATTCGGGGAGAATTCATCTCTCAATCGTCAGCTTACTGGTGCACCATTCTTGTGGAATTAGAAGCCAAAGTGAAAACGGCTGAGGCTACTCATAAAGAAAAATAAACATGGAAAACGCTATGCAAATTACGAGAAATTAGAGCAAAATTGGAGGCGCACACAGCAGACCGCACAGCCCAAACACTATTACGCACTAAACAATCCTATTATATAAATGGGGGCAAGGCCAATCGCTTTCTAACGGCTAAACTGCGGAAGCAAAAAACCTCTAATTACATAACACATCTGAGGTATGCAGGGGGCAACTTATGTTGGGCGGACACAGAAAAAAAGTTAGTCATGGAAAAGTTTCACAAAAACCTATCAGAACGTGAAAAACTAGACCCGACTTCACAAGCAGCTTACATGGGAGGCTAACACTCCCGCAAATCCCAGACGAGCATAAAGCAGAGTTAGATGCCCCAATCACGACAGAGGAAGTGAGGCTAGCCATAAGCTCCATGCCCGCTAACAAACCACCAGGCCCTGCCGGTTTTGGAAATAATTATTATAAAACCTTTAGAACCCAACTAATTCCCCCATTGACTGCTCTATTTAATGAGATTAGAAGCTCCGGAATAGTCACTGACAACATGGGCAGATCCACTACAACGTTAGTATTAAAACCTGGTAAAGACCCCAGCGAATGTGTCAGTTACCGCCCGATATCCCTGCTTAATGGGGATACCAAACTGTATACCAGTATCCTGGCCAGAGGAATGGTAGGGGTTCTCACTCAGATTATCCACGAGGACCAATCCGGGGTTATCTAGGGGAAACATACATATGAGAACATGAGACAAGCCATAGACCTTCTCGACCTGGGAATGAGATGAGGCCAGACTTTCTCAGCCGCTGGCCTTGACACCCAACAAGCTTTTGACAGCCTAGATTGGAGGTTTCTGAGACAGGTGTTGGAAGCATTTGGCTGTGGCGCAAACTTTGTGTGCATGGTTTTAGCTAACTTCCAAATTCCCTTGACTAAATTATAGTCAACAGACAATTCACATAGCAAATAGATATTAAACGGGGCACACGTCAGGGCTGCCAATTGTCCCCATTAATATTTGCAATGGCAATGGAACAATTGGCGGCCAGTATACGAGATACAGACGTACTGGGGATACACTATGAAGGGAGGACTCATAAAAGAGGCCTATATGCTGATGACATCTTTTTATTTATGAAAGACTCCAAACACTCTCCCAAGAGTAATGGAGAGGTTAACTGACTTCACGAGAGTATCCGGCTTCACCATTCATTTCACGAAATCCAATGCCCTTAATATCACAGATACCCTAGGAGATATACAGGAATTAAGTAACAATTATCCACTGACTTTCGAGGCCACAGGAATAAAGTATCTGGGTATCACCCTGACAAAGGTATACAAAATGAATACCCCCTCTTTGGAAACAGCTCATAGAGGAACTCCACCGCTGGGATACCCATGAGATCTCATGGTTTGGCTGTATAGCTGCCGTTAAGATGACAATATTACCCCGAATACTATACACGGCGGGGCCCCTCCGTGTGGCAATCCCTTCCTGGATGATTTGGAACCTCCAGGCAGAAATCCTCTCCTTTATCTGGCATAAGAAGCCAACGGTCACAAGATCGGCTCTTTTCCGAGCACCCCTAATGGGAGGGTTGGGCCTACCCGAAATAAAACGATATATACTGGCAGCACAAATAGCCCCCACATTGAAATGGTCGAATGCTGTCACAAAGAAGGGCTGTGCTAATGTGGAGCAAGGAGTCACATCTATCCTCCTGAAAATGTTACAACATATTAGACTGGCGGCTTGGGCTACTGGTGGTCCGCCGTTGGAGGCAAAATTCTCTCAGTTGGTGGGATCAGGCATTACGATGGAAGGGAGTGAAAGTGGGCTTGGGGCCTTGTAGTCCAATGTCTCACAACCCCGATTTCACGCCGGGATGGGACCCCTCTTACTGGGAATGATGGTGAGGCCCAACAACATTGACCCTAAGGGACTTCTTTCATGAAGGTGCTCCATTAATTTTTGAAGATTGCAAATACAAGTTCCAAATCGCTGAAAGGGAACGGTTCCAATATATCCTAATATGACACTGGATCACGCAGAGAGAAGTGAGGGAAGCAGCTACGAAGGCACCCGGGGGCCTTGAACTGTCCGCCGGTAGCGGACTCACAACCAAGGGCATTTCAAGGCTGTATCACTTACTAGATAGGAGCAAACCCAGTGATCGACTACCCTACATGGAAAGATGGGACAGAGACCTAGGCGTAACGATCTCAGAAGAGGCATGGGATAAAATTTGGAAGAGAGGTCAGAAAGCATCCAAAAACACACCCATAAAATAATCTTCCTACAAATTATGTTACAAATGGTACCTAACCCCACAACGCCTCCAAGAAATGAACTTGCAACACTCCCCACTGTGCTGGAGACTTTGTGGGGGATCTGATACACATGTGGTGGACATGTCCCGGTTCCATGTGATAATGTCCCCGCAAAAATGTCGCCATGCAAGAATGGAGCTGTTTTTTCGCAGCACCATTATCATATGGAACTTGCGGGGGACACCCCTGCAACACCCACATTTTTATTTATGTAGCGGGGGACACCCCCGCAACCCCGGCTCCCGTTTAACCCATATATTGTCCCCATAAATAATGTCACCATAGATACAGTCACCGGCGACTATATCTATGGCGACATTATTTATGGGACAATATTACCTGATACCCATGTCCCAAGGCCCAACACTTTTGGAAGGAGATTTTAAGTTGCATCAAAGAAATCACAGGGATATTACTACCAAATGCCCCAGAGATAATCTTACTGAGGGCTGTTGCTGAGGACCTTTATGCTCTAAGCAGACATAATGCAACACTTATCACCCACCTACTGACGGCGGCACAAATGGCGCTGGCCCAAAAGTGGAAAACAGTAGAAGGTCCAATTCTTGCATGGTGGTGGGTAAAAGTGTGGGGGGTACTAGCCATGGAGAAAGTATGAGCATTAACTAATGGATCATACCAAATATTTCTCAATGTATGGCTCCCTTTTCATGACATTGTTAAAGACAGGCAACACCATTACCACAAACCAAGACTACTCAGGAACCTCTCTACTATAATAATCCTGAGTTGAACTTACACCAAGAATAATTGTTAGCCCAAAGAGACAATTATACCATAACCCACGAGACTCTATGCGCCATACCTGTTATTTATTGTTTGATGTTTCTTGTTAAATTGGGGCAGGGTGGAGGGTTCGGAAGGGGGTATATTAAAACCAACAAAACCCGTTGTTAATAAGAAGATACGATTAGAAATAAGCAAGGTCATCTCGCAAAATTTGGAACTGCATTGTTTAGATAATGGCTTTATGAAGCCCACCATGTATTCGAAATACTTGTGACGGAATAATAAATAAAGAATAAAAAGAAAGATCTAAGAGAATTTCATAATGACATGATTTGTAATGCGAGGTACATGGAGGGATAAATTATAGTTCAAAAGCGACGTTGTAAGCCGAAAGATGTGATTGGGATGTGTGTAATGTGTGTGGGTCAGAGCGACCTCGAGACTCCCCCTGTACCAGCCCATGCCAGGTGCCCTGTATAATGATAGAATTGTATTGTTAGAATTTGTATATAATTGGTTCTCCCACTTTGGTTCCCTGGAGAAGATGAGCCCAGCCGACCACACGTGACGGAAGATGGATAGACGGGGCTTGGACCAATGGCCTGGCCTCCCCTCTAGAGTAGGCCAACCATGTATAGGGTCGCACCAACCAGCCACGCGGGTTGTTACTGTATATAAATGATGCGGTGGCCCCTTTTAAGTTTCTGCTTGCACCCTTTTTTCTCAGAACGTTCCTTGGCAGCAGAGTTCTTTGCTGAGACACTTATTTTTGGAGAAATAAAACGTGTTATCCTTGCAAGAGTTTCTTGGGCCTTTTTCCCTAGCGGGTTGTATTTTTTCTGGTGTGAGCGTTTAGGGGCGTGCCTTCAAGAGTATGTTCCTCAGGACTGCCCTATCTCTTTCCCAAAGCACTCCAAACGCAGCAGTGCGGATGGAGTATGACATCGGCTTCATTGGTGATGAAGCAGAAGTGAGGCCAGTGTATTATTGGCTGAGAGTATGGGGCACTCCTGGCCAAATATTGGGATGCACTCCCTTACATTATCTCCTTGGGGGCAGCCACAAAATCCTGTGGCTTTTACACGTGAAGAGATGGCTTTTCAGACTGGGCCTAAGCACTTGTTTGGAAAACTATCCCCATGGGTGCAAAGTTAACAGCCAAATCCACCTATTTTAGGTATTCGAGAAATAAAGTAAATACAATGTGATGCGCCCTGGCCAGTGGGCCAGACTATCTGCAATGTAAGCCACTGCCAGGCTATGAGGAATATCTTGATGTTATAGCTCCTCCATACACTCACTCATTATACATGACCCTACGTCTGGGCACCCTACGATTTAGGTCTGTTATTGCCACCTGGGACAAGTCAGAGAGTAAAAAATGCCCAATTTGTGATGCTGAGAATGAGAGCTCTGTTCACTTTTTGCTCCTATGTGCAGGCCTTAAAGATCTAAGGAGGAAGTATTTGATAATGATACCACGATTTACACGCCTTGGGATTTCAACAATTAGGGAAGCCATGCACCTATGTAAATCGCCTGAAAGTGTGAATGTTGTATTCTTTTTCTCCATCGTGCATGGTATAAGAGGAACAAACTACTGACTGTTACAAGTTGAACTTTATCTGCCTTCTGCACTAGCACTTTATAATCTTAATTTGGGATTTTAAACAAATTGTGATATATGGTTTTAGCGTGTTTAATCCTGAATGTTTCTTGTGTATATGGTTTTTTGATCTATAACCTATTGGGTCAATGTGTGTTTTATGAACGTTTGTATCTTACACCCGATGGCTCACGCTGAATAAAGTTTTACAACAAAAATAATTGTTTAGAAACTCAGTTACCAATTTTTGTAAATTATGCATGAACCATTGTTCGTTAATCTCTGCAGCAACATGCTCCTTTGATACATGTGCTGGGTAACGCAGCTGGTCCAGGGCTGTTTTGAGCAGCCCCATGGACATTACCAGTTTCCCTGCATAGTTCTGGCTCCACATCAAATCCGTGGGTGACAGCGAGCAACCCATTTTTTCCATAGTTCCTGATTGTGTTGGGTGCACCCCCTGGAACTCTATCTCTTGGACAATAGGTAATGTGTTAATGGCTTTGCAAATGTAGGTTGCTGCTTTTGCAACAATGCCATTAAAGCCACCTGATCCTCTTTAGAGGGCATCAATAGTGTGTTGTGTAGCGGCAAATATGCTCAATTTTGATTCGATTTTGAAACATTTGTATAGCGCACCTGACAAATCAAATCACATCTGGGCACAGATTGATTACAAAACATCAAAAAGGGAGACCATAACATCTGTTACCATTGGACTTCATACAAATGGAATAACCAGTCTCTGTTGATAAATTTCCACCTGTCCAGATTACTTGAAGAGATGGGTCTTTAAAGCCTTGCGAAAGTGGCAGAGAGATTTAATGGTCCAAATCTCCAAAGGAAGATTATTCCATACCTTTGTCCCATACACAGCGACTCTGCAGTCTCCCCTAGACACACAGTTCGAACAGGGAATTTGCAGCAACAGTTTATCACTTGATCACAGCGATGGGTTGGTTGATGACTACACATTTGTTTAGATCGATATTTTGGGGCCAGATTGTTTAAACATTTGAAGATTAAGCATAGGACTTTAAAGTCAATTTGATCCTGTACTGTGAGCCAGTTTAAAGATCGACGTAGATTGGAAATCGGAGAGGATTTCCTGACTCTGAAGATCAGTCTCACTGTTGCATTTTGTGCTTTTTGTGTAAGTGAAAAGCCTGCAAGCAGACAATTGCAGTGATCCAGACGTGAGTTCACCAAAGCTCCCACCAACACTGGATGATCCTCTACCGGAATGAACAGAAGAGCCTGTCGCTAGATGCGCAAGGTGCCAAACACTGACTGCACCTTGGCACTCACATGGGCTTCGCTCCCCAGATTTTCAGGCCAAATGCAGTCTAGATTTTTTATTTTAATGTCAAATGGTAGGTCTGAGCCCAAAAAGCATGGTGGACCAGGGTGCCTACTACGCTGGAGAAGATTTTTAGGCCCAAACAGTGCTACTTTCATTTTGATGGCATTAAGTAGAAGCCAGTTGGATGACATCCACCCCATAACTTCTTTCAAACATCATTCAACAGTCTGAAATACCTCTTCCACATTCCATATTTTGATGAACACCTGGGTGTCATCCACGTAGGAGTGGAAGTTAACCTCATGCCTCCTCACTATGTACCTCAGCTGGCACAGGCATAGGTAAAAAAGGAGAGAGAGTGAGGAGCCCAGAGGGACTCTGCATTCCTTTGGGAGGAAGTTTGAGATGATCCCACCCATTCTAACCTGTTGCTGTCCGTCTGAAAGAAAGGAATCAAACAATTCTATGGCTTGATCAGAGATGTTTCTGGTCTCCCTGTGGCATCCAAGTAAGATATGGTGATCCACCATATCAAAAGCCGTAGAGAAATCCAACATAACCAATAGGGATAATTCTTCTTGGTCTGCCACCTCAAGGATATCATCCCACACAGCCATCAGCGCAGTCTCAGTCCCAAAGCCTGGGCGGAACCCAGACTGAAGAGGAACCAATAAGGATTCCTGTAGTTGTGATACTAGAATCTTCTCAAGTATTTTAACCGGCCATGGCAGGCCAGCCACCGGCCAGTAATTCTGCAGATTTTCAGAATCTAGGTTTGACTTTTTTAGCTGAAGCGTGACCATGGACTTTTTTAGCTTGGGTGTACAGACCGAGAGGTCAGGGATTTATTTATAAATTGTGTCATTAAAAAGGAGATCTCCGGAGCCAGCCGTTTTGCCTCACTCGCTGGGATAGCAAAGAGTGTATCATTAGTGGGTTTCAAATTTCCCTGTAGCAACTGTTGCATGTCTTCCTTAACTAATGAGAATGCAAAATGCTCCCCACCCGGGGAAGCTTGTAATTCCTCTGCTCCAGGGCAATCGTTAACGAGGTTTGCACTATCAGGTGTTGCTGTAAAATGTTTTCCTGGATCAGCTCAATCTTTCTATGAAAGAAAGAGGTTAAGACATTAGCCTGAACCATAGAAGATTCCAAGGAGGAAAAAAAAACGTTTTGGCTGCACAAAGTTGACAACGGCTCTCATATCGGTTTTTCGACACCTCTGTTTTCTTAATCATGAAATCTGACTTGGCTCTAAAGATTACATTTTTATATTATTTTTGAGCCTGCTTCCACCCTGACCACAAAAGTCGAGGTTCTATGTTCCCTCCACTTTTGTTCTGTTGCTCTGAGATGCTTATGTAAAGGAAGGAGGTCTGTGTTAACCAAGGTTTAGACATTATTTTAGACTTTCCTGGTTTAAATGGAGCCACTCTGGAACAGATATCCATAATCTCAGTCCCCTTATCAAAGAAATCATCACAGTGGCATGAAGTATCTATTGCCTCCAATGCATTTTTTTAACTCCTTTCCCGTGATGTTACTGGTGGATACAAACCCGCTCTCGGGGTGGTTGAGGGTAAACATACTCGCAAAGTGGTCAGACCATGAGACTGGCAAGGTGCCTGTCGATTTAATACTAGCTCCTCTACATAGGAGTACATCAAGACAGTGCCCCCGACTGTGAGATGAGGACAAATCCAAGGGTTTCAAGTCATGGTTAATTACAATGTCCCTGAGCTCCCTTACATCAGGCATGGAAGAATCATCCAGCCAGATGTTGAAATCTCTGAGACACAATATATTCCTGTACTTGCTACCTGTGTCTGTAAGGAACCGATTCAGATGTATTACAAAGGCTTTGGCTGGTCCTGTAGGGTGGTAGCCAAAAACAATTTTGTGGAACTGGTGGGTGACCTCCATATGGTAGCATGTCTTATCTGAGTTGTGTCGTCTCACTCTAATGACTCCAGATGTGAAATTGTTAATGAGGCTTTCGAAATCACTGCCACCCCCTCATTTATTGACCCAATTAATAAACCGGTTTGAATAATCCTCTGGCACTAGCCAGTGAAAAAGGGCCTGGGAGGAATCATTAAACCACGTTTCCGGAATAAACATGATATCCCTGCTGTCTCTTTGCTGATAAATCAACACCATCGTTCCCTCGTGAAATTAAATCTGTGCCGATGGTATGAGCGGCACATTTTATGATTGCCAATTCTGCTGGGAGGGGCAGTACATCTGTTAACCGGAACAGTAACTCTGCGTGTTGTACGTGCGAGCTATTGCTCCTCCAACACCCCCTTCTACTGCCTCTGGCCATTTCTGAGTGTACTGCAGAGGTGACTTGCCAGAATATGTTGAAAGCATTCCCTTCTGAAATTTTTATGGCTGTTGTCAGAGCTGTCAACTCAGTCGCCTGTGCTGAATACTGTAGTGGCAGATTTATCTGAGTCCACACCTTAAATTCTCCTTCATGATAACAAACCACTGGTGCACCCGTATGTCAACAACCCATGCTCGAATCTATCATTGATGATCCATCAACAAAGGCTGTCTCCCCTCCTTCAAAGGACTCTTCATGTGCCGTAGGTTCGCCCCCCATCTTGTCCATGTATGTGGCACAATCATGCACATAATCCCCTATCCCCTACCCCCTCCAGCTGAGCTATGAATGTTGCGGGGTTGACAACTAGACACCACACTACCTCAATTGCTGGATTGGATAGTATTACCTAATAACCTGACACTCTTTATGTTGTTAATGGTGATTTTGATTTTTCTAGTATTGCAAAAAGTGAATGCTCCACATAGAGCATTACTGCGCAGCCTATCGGTATTGTTGCTGATTTTTCAATCGCAAATGCTGCTGCGGCGAGCACCTGTATGCATGGAAAGTGGCCTTACATTACTGGGTCTAAGAGACCCATGTAATGGGCCAGGGTAATGTGCCCTTGTGGCTTCTTTTGAGTGAAGACAGCCGTCATCACTGTGCCATCAGAATGTGAAAACAAAAAAGAAAATTCTTTATAGTTTGGGGTCACTAAAACTGGTGCGTGTGCTAATCCTTCCTTCAGTTCAGCAAATGAGGCATTCATTTCAGATGCCCATTTTATGGGGCCTTTTACCTTCTGTGCCTTTTTTTAAAAACTGTAATTGTTATTGCCATTTTTATTCACACAGAACACTCCACTCATTTCAGTCATAACAACAGTAATCTTCCCCTCCGACCCACCCTGCCCCCGCACAAAATATTGTTTCATTAGCTGTAAAATGCACTTGCCCTTTCCGTATGTCCATGGGGAAGCACCTCGAGTCCATTGCTGTCCACTCACCAGGCGCAACTTTCCAAGTTCTGATCTTTCCAATCCTCCATAGGCTTCCCAAACAGCCACGCTACTTGGGCCATCCCCCACTTCACCTATCTCACCTCAGTCTCTCGGCCCGAACAGTGTCCCCCCACTGAGTCCTCACCCCTGCTGCATCCCTCAGTCACAAAGAGCTTCCACCCTTTTCCCGTCTTCATTTTATTTTTGGTTAAGGCTCAAGTTATCATCGCGGCTACCCCAGTCTCAAATCAGTCTCCCTTCCTCTTCCCATTTGGCAATCAGTGCCCCATTCCTCATGATAAATTCCAAGGTAGTTGTTAACTATGCTGCCGATTTCTCCATTATCATGATATCATGGAGTTTCTTTTCCCATTCTATTTTCGTTGGTAGAATGTTATCTTCCCATCTCTGGGCAATGGCTGTCCTGCCTGCTCTCAACATGGCCTCCAACATTTTAGGCAACCTGTACTCTACCCTATCTCTTGCCAGGAATCCCAACAACAAGGGGGTCTAGCTCCACTTGCTCCCTAGTAATGTCTTTGATCCACGTCTCAAACCGGGAACTTGTGACCTGTCCCTTCAACGTATCGTCAACCAATATAATGTTGATTCTCAAATAAAAGTTCTAAATCGGTGAATAGTAGGTAAATGGTCTGTCCCTTCCCCCCACCCCTCCGGTTCAAGCAATGAATCTGAAATCCCAAGCTCCCTGTTCACCCTACGACACCATGTGGAGATAACATCTCTGCCCTGGGGTATCGGAGTATTCACCACTCTCGCATTCTTTGGCAGGGTCTAGAACCAAGTTAAAATCTCCTCCAGCTGTGAGGGGCCCCTCCACGAACCCCTTCAGTTTATCCCTCACCCTTTTCCAGAAAGGCAGTTAGCCCACATTGGAGCAATAAACCGACCCCATTGATTGCGTTTTCCCACAATTTGCCTTTTATAAATACAAGTCTACCTTTCCGGTCCACCATCTCCACCTTAGAATTCAATTCACTAGACATCCACCACCCTTTTTTTGAAGTAGTCGAATGCCCTATGGATTCCACTCACTACACTTGCACGCACAGATGGCTCTTTTCCCAGTATCCAGTGTGTTTCCTGTACGCTTTGGACATCCAATTGTGCCCTCCGGAACTCCCTCAGCAGCAGGGACCTCTTAGTCGGAGGGTTCACCCCCTCGCATTCAGTGAGCCAATAATGATTTCAACCCTGGTGGTTATATCGTTGATTCACCTCCCCCCCACAGTCATCCACCTGTCTTGCTGTCCCCTGTGTAATCTGCCACTTCATCAGCGTTGTGTGCTACAGCTCTGAACCAATCTCAATAACCGAAAGAGTTGAATCCCCCCAAAACTTCAAACAACCCCCATTCCTCCCTCGCCCCCAAGCATCCAGTCCTGATCTACATCCAGTGTGATCTGAGACCGGACCACCAGCAGAAACCCCCCAGTCCCTGGCAGCTTCTACACTCCGGAGCCACACCTCAGCCCTCCCCCCACAACACCCACAACAATAACTACTGCAGCAACAACCACAACAGCCACCCAAGATCACCCGCTCCAGGGTCTCTCCGCCCCCCCATAACTCTCAAATCCCATACCCGGCCTCCCACCTTCCTCATGCTCCGTGCCCCCCTCCCCCACCACTAGTACATCCCTCTCCAGATGTCACACCAACCAGTATTCCCCTCTACCCCCACCCTGGCATCCCATAATTCCCTCTCTCAGAAGGCTAGCATCTTTAGAACATTACCACCCAATTGGCAGGTCACCTCAAGACCCAACCCAACATCTTAGACAGTCAAGTTGCCTTGCTGCACCCTACAGAAAGGCCCTCTAGGTGGAATATTTAACATCCTGTACTTTTGTGAGCCCGGCGCGCAACTCTTATTGGACTGTTTAATGTGCCATGGCTCCTCTCTGGCTCGATCTTCTTTCCCCTGCGCTGGGTCCTCTGATATTCCCGCCACTTCATCTGTGACACATCTATTGTCATCCTCAGTGATCAAATGGTACTTGTAACTCTCATTCTCCAACGAGATGGAGGTGGAAAAATGGAAGCCCCACCTGGACCGAATTCCCTTTCCATTGAGCCATTTTGTTAGTGGGCCACACATCTTGCGTCTCGCCAGAGTGAAGGAGGATAGGTACTGAAAGATGGTGATCTGGGCTTCTCCCTGTTGTATAGAGCCCACCTTATGAGTTTTCTCAAGAATGTTCATCTTCTCTGGGTAATGGTGAAAGCGGGCCAGCACTGAAATCGGACCCTGCGTTGTTCACCTGTCTCTGTGGGCCCTATCAATTCTCGGCTCATCAATAGTATCATCACCAAACAGGAACTTTGCAACATTATGGATAGGGATTATGGTGCCTTCCAGGTTATCGTTCTTTTGCCCACTTAGCAAGCTGTGTCCACCAGGTGCCTTCCTGGTTGCTGCTCTTTTCCCTACTTAAGGAGACCTCCAGCCTCTTTTCCTTTGCTGATGGGGAGCAGGTGCAAGTGGATCTAGGTCACCTGGCCTAAGCCCCGCCCAACTGTTGCCTCCCAGGTTGCCAATCTTTTCCCCACTTAGCAAGCCCCACCCACCTGTTGCCTTCCCAGTTGCTGCTCTTTTCCCTACTTAAGGAGTCCTCCAGCCTCTTTTCCTTTGCTGATGGGGAGCAGGTGCAAGTGGATCTAGGTCACCTGGCCTAAGCCCCACCCACCTGGTGCCTTCCAGGTTCCTGCTCTTTTCCTCTCTTAGCAAGCCCCGCCCACCTGTTGCCTTCCTGGTTGCCACTCTTTTCCCTTCTTAAGGAGCTCTACAGCCTCTTTTCCTTTACTGATGGTAATCAGGGGCAAGTGGATCTAGGTCACCTGGCCAAAGCCCTGCCCACCTGGTGCCTTCCATGTTGCCGTTCTTTTCCCCATCTAGCAAACCCCACCCACCTTGTGACTCCCTGGTTGCCGCTCTTTTCCCTACTCAAAGGATTAGTGCGCTCAAAAATATTATTGTCCCGAGGGTTTGGGCATGTGTTTTTAAGCATACCTTGATCGATCCTACAAACATTTCCTATGCACGTTACCATAGTTTTCCTCATTTTTACACATTCGAAATCAGGCAGCAGGGCGTGGCCATCTTGTGCTAATTGTCTCCGTTTCCGTATCGCCCTAAGGTGAACTGCCCTGGCGGCACTAAATCATATCCCCCGCCCCTGAGGCTGAGATCACTAGACGAGTACCGCCCATTTCACAACGCCAATGAACGTCTCGTGTCAACATTCTCTGCGTTTCAGCTAATGACGTGTCTTCATTGAAATGGCAGGACGCCTCTTTCCTCAATAAGTATAAACAGACCGCTTCCCATCAGACTACATCAGATTTGCTTTCCCAATCGTTTCACTGTCTTTTTTGAGTAGGCTTTGCCTTGTTTCTGTGCTCTGGTCAGCTACCTTCGTTATTGTATTCTGTGAGAACAGATACTAGTACTATCATTACTATCTATTTTTATTTTGTCCCATAATGGCAACAAAACAGCCCTACCAGTATGTGCCAGAGTATTCCGAGGCGGAATTACTCGAAAGAGAAAGATGCGGAAATGATGGGGCTTCGGACAACAGTTGGGAGGACGAATAAACCGATCAAGCGCCTGAGCCTAGTCGCATGGACGACGTCTCCACCTGGTGTACCTTCCACAAGTGCGCGGTAATGCCAACCAAGGAGGAGAACTGCTGCTGAGAAAACTCTGGAGGCTTGTTCTACATATCGGAAGGCAAGACACGGCCACAATGCGTTACCGAGCTGCATGACTTCAGGGCAGCCTGTCTCACATGGTCCGTGTTGAGGATTATGATAGTGCTTATGCACAAACTTCACGCAACAGTTCGCCCTCACAATCCAAGTAATGAGTAAGTGTACTCTAGTTGTTATGTCACTAAGGCCACTAACATTTCATATAGAGTACAAGAAGTTAGTTCTAGGTAACGAACACTCCTGTGCTAAGCTCTGTGTATAGTTCTCTTGGAGTTGATCTGTTGTTGCAAGGTCAGAGGTTGGGAGAGGCAAACCCAATACCTCTTACTGGGGAAATTCAAGAGAAAACGTCCTGGTTACCTTGCAGGATAAGTATTCTGACCCTTATTTGTGGAAGGATCTCACGCATTTCTGCTGTGGTTGTTACATGAACATTTTTATTTGCATTGTAATAAGGTTTAGATACATTGGGCCTCATTCCGACTCAGGCGTTAAGGGGTTTACGGCGCCGTAAACGGCGCCGACCCTTAACGCCTGATTACAAGGTTCCCTTTGCGGGATGGCTGTTTAACGCCTGCTTTTTGCAGGTGTTAAAAGCCATGCCGCAAAGGGACCTTGGCGATAATTACGGCACCGTAATTTACGGTGCCGTAATTATCGCCTTTCCCCATTCCCATTATGCCCTATGGGGCAAAAATGGGAATGGGGAAGGGGCCATTGGTGAATGGGGAATTACCGCCCCACTCACCTTGGAATGGGGCGGTAATTCCGCCATCCACCATGGCGGAATTGCAACCTTAGCGGCATGGACCATGGTGCTAATAGCACCATGGTCCTCCGCCAAGGTTGTAATGAGGCACATTGTCTAGTGGGTGAAGGTCAGCCGACACGTGTTTAAACCCATGAGGGTTTTTATCAAGGCTGAGTTGTTAAGAAATACATACAGTTACATATCACATTTCTATGGTGCAATATTGTCTGTGTTATTATTGTGTTAATGATCAAAGGATCATGAGAAATGGTGAGTAGTGAAAATGTGTTTGTGATATAGGTTTAGAAAGACAGGAAATGATCAGATTTAAGCATCAAGCGATATTTTAGGCAAAATAACATAGCAGTAGGTAAATGCGTCGAGGAGGAAGGGGAGGAAATGGGAGACAAAAGAGGGGGAGGAAGCAGAGAAGAAGATAAATTAGAACGTTTGTCTGGAGATGTGAGCTTATTGCTATTTTAATTGTTTATAGAATGAAAGTAAGGCCTGATGGCATCTTACCAATTGGCCTGCCAGGAACGTGTTGTGTACTGCGTACACAAGGTACGCATGCGCGAGCCTCTACGGAGCTCGCGCATGCGCGTTAGAATAATAAAGGCGGTGCCCGGCAGTTCGCGCCGGAGACTGGAGCCATCACACGTCTCCGGCGTGTGTTCTCTGCATGCATGAGTGCGTGTGGTTGCATGCATGTGTGACGGCCATCGGCCGACCCCGCGCAATACAAAATTGGCGACGAGGCGGGATCGGAGCTGTTCTTCCCGTTTTTCCGACGACGTCGGCGAAACGGAACACGACTCCGCAGTCGCGGACCCGCTCTAACAGCAGGCGGCCATTTTGAGTGCTCGTCCACTACGACATACGCAGTGGTTGCGGCCCGCTTCGGGTGCTCGTGCGCCATCTGCCCGTTGCAAGCAGTTGCAGCAATTTTTGGACACTCCACAGCCCAGCTGGTGCAGGGCTGTGACACAAGAAGTGACAGAAGAGCCAACAGGAAGACTCTGTCACAGTTGGGAGTCGGATCACCAGTCAACCTGCAAAGACAATACTGTGAGTACCTATTGTGATGGGTGAAGAAACAGATGATGAGGGTGCCGTTGCCCCAATACCAAGCAGAGTGCGCACCACTCTGGCTCCCATGCCTGAGTTTGACACCACGGGGCCTCCATCGAAACTTGGCCCAAAATGGCTCATATGGGTCAAAAGACTGGAAATGATGTTCAGAGCCTCTGGTGAGACAGAAGACGAAGCAAAGATCGCCATCATGATGTACTCCGCAGGCACTGAAGTCCAGAAAATATACGACTCCCTCGACATTCCAGTGGCAACGTATGACGCTGTCAAACAAGCACTTCGGGATCATTTCCTACCCTTAGCGAATGTTGACTTCGACAGATTTGTCATGGGGGCAGAAAAACAACGGAGCGAAGAGTCATTGGACCAGTTATGTGCCCGTTTGAGACACCTAGCGAGCTCCTGCAGGTGGGTCAACGAAGAGGAAATGGTCCGCAACCAATTGCTGCAAGGATGCTGCTCAGGAAAACTTAGGAGGCAAGTCCTGAGGGAACCAGGGCTGACCCTCGGGCAGATCCTGGACATGGGAAGAGCGTATGAGCTGGCGGAGGCCAGAGGATCGAAAATGGACGCAGCCACGCATCCCAAGAACGAGGAGGAGGCACTTGCAGTCGGACGTTTCGCACCTGGGAAGGCCAGATGGACACCGAAGAGGGGAGAAGGACCCACGACATCAGGTACCCCTCAGTCGTGCTCCTATTGTGGATATGACCTCCCACACAGAGGTGAATGTTCAGCCAAATCACGAACATGCGGCAGGTGTGGGATACCTGGGCATTATGCAAGGATGTGTAGGGCCGCCATGCCCGTGGCAGCAAGCAGAGGACCTGAGAGGGCCGGTAGAGGTGGCACTCGCACGGTGAGAGGCATATCGTCCCTTGAACAGGACGTGCACGACTTACACATTGCCGAAGAGGAGGAAGACATTTTCTTCATTTCCAGCATCGCAAATGGCCCTGGAACTCGACGAAGACCCATATGTATTGTAGACATTGGAGAGATTCCCACTCCAGTCCTCATCGACACGGGAGCTTCAGTCTGCGTACTGGCGGACAGACATTACAACGCACTGACAGGCCCACCAACCCTGTCGCCCTCCAAGGCTCAGATATACGCTTTTGGTGAGGACACTCCCCTACCCATCCAAGGGGTATTCGTGGCACCAGTGACCCATGGCCAGAACAGCATCAAAGCGAGGTTTTTTGTAACGAGTGTAAGTCCGCACTCTCTTTTAAGCTGCGCAGCATCTGAAGCACTGGACCTGGTTCATTTCACGTTTGCTGTATATCATACGGATCTGGACAGCCTGCTGGCACGATTTGAGGGACTCTTCAGGGGCATAGGGAAACTGAAGGCTGAGCCAATAAGGCTCCACATTGATGAGTCAGTCAGACCAACGGCGCTGAAACATCGTCGCATACCGTTTCATCTGAGGGCTCAGGTGGAAAAGGAGCTGCAAGACTTAGTAGAACGAGATATCATTGAAAAGGTGGAAGGGCCCACCCCGTGGGTCTCCCCAATTGTAGTGGCCCCAAAGCCCAAACAGCCTGGGGCTGTACGCATTTGCGTAGACATGAGACTTCCTAATATGGCCATAAAAAGAGAACGTCATCTCACCCCCACTCTGGACGACATTGTTGGAGAACTTCAGGGTGCGAAATTCTTTTAGAAAACTAGACCTGAGAGCGGGGTACCACCAGTTGGAGCTTCACCCGGAGTCTAGATATATTACGACTTTTACAACACACAAAGGACTGTATCGATATAAAAGACTCAGTTTTGGAATATCCTCGGCGGCAGAAATCTTCCAAAATGCGATCAGGGGGGCTCTGTCCGGACTAAAGGGAGTAATAAACATGTCAGACGATATCTTAGTCTTTGCCAAATCCGAAGCAGAACATATCAAGCGGCTGGAAAACACTTTTCACAGACTCCACAGCCTCGGCCTGACGCTGCACAAAGAAAAGTACGAATTCTTAAAGGACAGCCTAGAGTTTTTTGGATTTGTCTTCCATGCGGGAGGCATATCCCCAGATCCTGAGAAGGTGAGAGACATTCGAGAGGCGTCCCCTCCCACGTCCCCGGCAGAGGTCCGCAGTTTTTTAGGGATGGTAAACTACTGTGGACGGTTCATTCGAGATTTGGCGTCCCTTTCTGAACCCCTGAGAGCACTCACGAGGAATGAGGTAGCATGGACGTGGGCTGGAAAGGAACAGAGAGCATTCACGACCATCAAGGATGCTCTGTCTGAACAGGATACCATGGCATATTTCAACCCGTCCAGGGAGTCTGAAATTATAGTGGATGCCAGTCCAGTGGGACTCGGGGCGGTTCTCGTGCAGGCGGATCAACAGGGATCCATGCGACCAGTTGCATACGCCAGCAAGGCACTTACAGACACGGAGAGAAGATATTCTCAAATTGAACGCGAAGCCCTCGCTATACTACGGGGCTGCAAACATTTTAGACTATACATCCTAGGGAAGCCGGTTGTAGTAGTGACGGACCACAAGCCCCTAATTCCCATTCTGGCAGGCGCATCTTCCAAACCGCCTCCTCGGATAGAGAGGTGGATGCTATCCCTCATGGAGTACGGGGTGAAGCTGGTATACTGCCCGGGTACGCACAACCCTGCAGACTATTTGTCTCGTCACCCCGGTGCTGGACGACCCAGAGACACTACGGAGGTTGCCAATTGTGTGGACATCATTCACATGGTCGTCGACTCTGCGCTTCCCATTGCTTTGACAAGGCAAGAGATTGCCAACAAATCGAACTCGGATGAGGCATTTCTGAGAGTCAAGGGTGCGATAGCCTCGGGAGCATGGCGGGAGCTCCTTCTGAACAATGCCAGGAGAAATGCAGGAACGCAAAGAGACTTGCAATTGCTCTGGGGTGCACAACATGAACTGTCAGTGTTTGCCGATGGTCTCCTTCTGAGGGGACACCGAATTGTGATCCCCAGGTCACTTGTGCCGAAGGTCCTTCAGCTGGCACACAACGGACACCAGGGGATGACCAGAATGAAGGCACGTCTCAGACTCAAAGTCTGGTTCCCCGAATTGGAGAAGAGAGTGGAAGAGTTTGTGAGGGCATGCATCCCGTGCCAAGCCACGAGCCCGGCGGAGAAGGGACCACCTATTCAGGCCATGGCAAGGAGTGAGTTACCCTGGGGGACAGTACATGCTGATTTTGGCTCTACCGGAAGAGGACTACATTTCCTAGTGGTGACTGACCAATGGTCCCGATATCCAGAGGTGGAGCTGGTCGAGTCCCAAGCCACCGACCACACCACCCTGGCCATGGACAAGATATTTGCTACCCACGGTTTCCCCATCGAGTTATGTTCTGACAATGGGTCACCTTTTCAAGGACAATCGTTTGTTCGATACTGCGAAGAGAGAGGGATAAAACACCGAAAAGTCACCCCACTATGGCCAAGAGCCAATGGAGAAGTAGAGCGGTTCATGCGTACACTAAACAAGGTGTTTCGCATATCTGAAAATGGAGGTGAAGATCTTCGACGGAACTTGTTCAACTTTCTCCAGGAGTATCGCACAACACCTCATCGATCGACTGTAATAGCCCCTGCGAAGGCACTCTTCAAGAGGATCCCAAGAGGACTCATACCTGAATCAGAGGGGAGACAACCAGGAGTGATTGACAATGAACAAGTACTACTAGAAAGGTCATGGAGAAACGAGAATGAAACAGCGCGGAGAAGACTGCCGGAAAAACAGATTGCAGTTGGAGATACCGTGTTGGTGCGGAACAGAAGAGCAGAAGGAAAGCTGTCGACAACTTACGAGACCCAACCACTGGGTGTAACACATGTGAAAGGTACTATGATCACCGCAGCCAATGCCAGAGGAACGGTCACCAGAAATGTGTCGTTTTTCAAGCGCATCAGGGCCGCTGGAGATGAGACAACAGCAGAAGAGGTCCCGGAACAAGGGGCAGAGACAGGGATGGAGGACGCTACCCCAACGGCAGATCACGAGACTTCGGAATCTCCTGGTGACGCTGCCCCACGATACCCGAGCAGGGCCAGACGACAACTTCCCCAGAGGTTCCGAGACTTTATTATGGACCCTGCACCATAGGCGGGGAAATGTGTCGGTGCATATACGAAGAATGAACCAGGTTGTATTTTTGCAGTGAATTGTTAACTGTCGTTGTTTTTGCAGTAAGTTGTTAATTGTTTGTTTCCGGGGAAAAGGAGGGATGTTGTGTACTGCGTACACAAGGTACCCATGCGCGAGCCTTTACGGAGCTCGCGCATGCGCGTTAGAATAATAAAGGCGGTGCCCGCAGTTCGCGCCGGAGACCGGAGCCATCAAACGTCTCCGGCGTGTGTTCTCTGCATGCATGGGTGCGTGTGGTTGCATGCATGTGTGACGGCCATCGGCCGACCCTGCGCAATACAAAAGAACGCTGCCTCTCCAAACAGAGGATTGCATGTCTCGGATGCTGCCACGTTAAAGGTACTGTCTATGGGAAACCGTGCATTCCCACTAAATGTCATTGTTACCCTGCACCTAGATGACACCTGTATGAAGCCCTGCACCCGTTCATTACCTGGAACGTCACCAAAAGTACACTTTCTGATCGACACTGTAAACCGCGTCGCTCATGCCCACACACTATGCTGCCTTGCCTATTATCTACAGTCACTGCTGGCCATAGTTAGCCCACCCCAGCTTGACATTGTATTGCCTTTACCCAGTTCTTAGAGCCTGTGTTGATGCTGCCCTGCCACTACCTTTGTGGCAGGGCAGGGCATGCCGGCCAAGTGGCACAGCGAGTAGAGCACTTGCTTTGACATCCGAATCCCGGCAGGGCCAAACACAGCCTTTCATCCTTCCGAGGTCGATAAATGAGTACCACACACCGTGGGTAATAAATAAGCAGCGCTCAGATACCTGAGGGTTCGTAGCGCTATCTAAATGCTAAGTTATTATTATTTTTTATTATTACCTGGTTGGTTTTAAAGCATTCTGCGTACCTTTCATGCTGTGCCTCAGGTACACTCATCTAAAAGTCGATTCTGCCTACTGCCTATGCCAATTGTGATTTGTCTCAGAGCATTCTGCATAAATTGCCTACTGTGTTTCAGGCCCACGTAGCTAAAAGTCAAATCTGCCTATTGTGAATTGTCTCAGAGCATTCTGCATACATTGCCTAGTGTGTCTCAGGCCCACGTAGCTAAAATTCGAATCTGCCTATTGTGAATTGTCTCAGAGCATTCTGCATACATTGCCTACTATGTCTCAGGCCCACGTAACTAAAAGTCGAATCTGCCTATTGTAATTTGTCTCAGAGCATTCTGCATACATTGCCTACTGTGTCTCAGGCCCACGTAACTAAAAGTCGAATCTGCCTATTGAGACCCACTTCTTACTACTAATATGCCAGCCTACTGTACCCTACATATCCTTATGCTACTTAACTCTCTTCAACTGCTCATCAGCTTAGTAGTCCACCCTAACGGTACCCTTCTAGCTGAGAAGAAATCCCTCCCCCCTAACTCCCTTAGCATGGCACCTAAGCCCAGCAGCCTTGCCTATTCTAACCTCCAGCCTTTATGAGAATATACTACGATCCCTTGTACTACGACCATTAGAAATCTTAAATTACGCACCAGACTACCCAAAATTTACGAGCCTCTTACCAGATCTCTACCACCTTCCAATAAGAAAACGAATTGTTACCACATTACGACACCCACTAGTCTCAAATGGCCCACCACCCTACCCACCTGTCGTGTATCCGATACTCAGTCTCCTACACTCAACTCCAAGGCATTGGTCCCCAATAGCCCTACCCCTTGCCTAACTGCAGTTACTTAAGACAATCAATCCCTTAAAGGAGCTCTCCTCAATGCAAGGTCCCTGGTGGCTCACGCTATCGACATAGCCGATCTAATCACAGAAGACAGCCTAGACTTCCTAGCCATAACCGAATCATGGTTACACAATGCCGCAGGACCTGCACTCACGTTAGCTGTCCCAGAAGGATAACCATTTTCAGACGAGATAAAGATGGATCCCGTGGCGGTGGCATGGCTATCATATCCAGAGAGAGTTTATCTATGAGAATAGTCGCCCCACATGACCTGCAATCATGCAAATCCCTCTCTATCAAGTTACCACTAAAAAACTCACAATCACTCACTATACATGTAATTTACAGACCCCCTGGGTCTATTGGCACCTTTGAAGAGGATCTGCATAACTTAACTGCTAGCAACCTCAAACCCACCTCCCAAGTACTGTTGCTTGGTGACTTTAATTTAGGCCTGAATGATCCCTCGGACAAACAGGCCCTGCCAATAGTAAACTCCCTCAATGCATTAGGATTTACACAAAAGCTGAACGCTCCCACCCATACCAAGGGTGGAACACTGGACTGGGTAGCCGACCACAACTGTATAGCTACTATTACCTCTATTTCTCCCCTTTCCTGGACTGGTCATTTCCTCGTGTCCATGACACTGTCTACTACCAGACAGAGACTCATAGCTCCCCAAGCAGCGCCACCTTGTCTAACCAGATTAAAAAAGAATATTACAGTGGATAGCGTGATCCCTAATATTCTACCCACCCTAAATTCTCTGCCAGACAGCCTGGACCCAAGCACTTTGGTGCAAGAATATAATAAAATCATGCTCTCCACTTTGGACAAAGTCGCCCCTCTCAAACTGAGAGCTAGCAAGGCCAAACTACACCTCAATAAGTGGTTCACTCCACAACTAAAGGACTTGCGACTGCTAAAAAGAAAATGTGAAACTGACTGGCGGCTCTGCCCCTCCTATGAGAACAAAAAGAAGCTAGCGTCCACTGCCTCACATTATAAAAAAGAAATCTGACAGGCAAAAAGAAACTCCTACAATGAACGTATAGCCAACTACAACTCTAGTATGAAAGAATTATTCACAATCTTAAAAGAACTAGAGTCCCCCATCTCCTCACCTGATATCTGCATCAAAGATAAGAACTGGTGTTCAGAGATACAACAAGCATTAACCAATAAAATCAGTACTCTCCAAACCAAAATAAAAAATGAGAAAGACTCCCTGAACTTACCTCAACCAACTCACCATCCCCTACCAAATGCAAATGTGGTATCTGATCCAAATACCACATTCTGCTTTACTAAAACAACGATCCTCGAATTGGAAAAAAACTATCCTTTCTCTCAAACCGTCTAATTGTAACGGAGATGCCTGCCCAGCGCACATCATAAAAGAGGCTGCGTGAGACCTCTCCCCTTTCATCAAACTGATTAATGCCTCTTTTGCCTCTGGCACCATCCCAGCCAATCTCAAACAATCCTGGGTGCTCCCGCTTCTCAAGAAGCAAACCTTAGACCCACTTATCGCCACCAATTACCGCCCCATCACGACGGTACCATTCTTACTCAAAAGTTTGGATAAAATTGCATACTTGCAGATCCAAAACACCTTGAACAGCACAAACTCCTAGGGGTCCGACAGTCAGGATTCCGACCATTACATGGGACGGAAATTGCACTGATAGACCTGAAGACTCAGATCGATGAGCTGAAAGATCAAGGGAAGACAGCATTATTGCTGTTACTCGATCTCTCAGCTGCATTCGACCTGGTCGATCATAAGGTCCTCCTTAGGCATCTCGATACAGCAGCCCATTTCTCCATAGACGCTGGTAAGTGGATAGAATCTTTCTTGAGTGACAGAACTAGCAGAGTGTTCTCACCTTCTGCAGCTGCGGATCCTACCCCTATCATGTGCGGGGTCTCCCACTCTGTACAACATATTCACAAAGCCACTGTTCGACGATCTGGACCTTCTGGGTGTCACCTACACTAACTATGCAGATGACACTCAGATTCTCCTCCCACTTTCTGGGGATCATGGCAGGGACTTGGCATTGGTGAATAGCATCTATCTCATCATTCAGGCATGGATGGCCACTCATGGCCTATGTCTGAATGATGACAAGACAGAGTTGATCATCCTCGGCTCCCCTTCCAACATTTCCAAACTAGGTCATGAATACGCCTCCTTCATCATTGACGGTAATAACACCACTGTCTCCAAGGAGGTTAAAACACTTGGTTTCTACCTAGACGCAACAATGTCTTTTAACGAACAACTGAACTCTCTGGTTTGTACCACAGTCTACACATGTAAGCTGATTAGAGCAGGTAGGCCCTTCCTTTCTAATGACAGCTGCATTGTACTGGCTAGAGCATTCATTCTCTCAAGATTAGACTACTGCAACGCTCTCTACCGCAGTGCAAATAAAACCATTATCCAAAAACTACAAATACTACAAAACAACGCCATTAGAGCTGCACTAGGCATCAACAAAAGAGTGCACATCTCTGCAATCAGACGCCATCACAAATGGTTATCTACCCACCACAAAATACAACAAAAAATGGCCTCCCTGACACACAAAGCACTACACAATGTCGCACCTAGCTACCTAATTGACAGAATATCTAGAAGAACTTCCAGTAGACCCTCTAAAACTGTCATTACTAATTGCCTGCTAGTACCCAGATTCAAATCCTCTAAGATCGGCGGCAATAGCTTCCCTGTGAAGGCCACTAAACTTTGGAACTCCCTGCCACATAAGCTCAGAGCTGACCTTCCCTACTCTTTCTTTAGAAAGAACCTCAATACTCACCTCAATCTGACTGAGAATTAGACTCCTCTGAAACTTTTGTACTCTAGTACGACCTGCTTCTAGATTGCAAATTTTGTACATCCTTTACATACTACGATGTAAATATGCCTCTCTGCACAACTCGATTTGTATATTGTATTATCTTTTGTGTAATTTGACTATTCGTATATTGCCTGTACATTATGTAACCTTTGTAAGCTTTGCATAACCTTGCTGCGCCCTGCTTCTCCTGGGTCTGGTGCGCCTTATAAATTCAATAAACAAACAAACAAACAAACAAACAAATAAGGTTCATATGGCACAATCCAGTAGGTTTGTAGAGCCATTGGCTAGTAGTAATCCAAATATTGGGATAATGTAGGCTGAGGAAAGGATAAATGGAAATAATTGTTGTTGAGGACGGCAAATTATTGTGCAAACTGGCTAACTCCAGTTTATTTAGCTGGTAGCATTAATGGTCCTGGCAAGTGCCTAGGTGGAAAATACGTTTTTTAGTGGCCGCATGGTCAGTTTGAGGCACGTATTTGTTAACAATGGTAATGGGGGAGCTCTCAAACAAGGAGGGCCCTAAATGGCAGTCTGTTGCCTGTTTGATCGTAAATCGAGTTGTCTAAGGCACAAATTGTATTGTATTGTTTATTGTATTGTTTATTTATTTATAGAGCGCACCGGGCCCTTGGTTGCAGTGGTTTTAGCTGATAAAAAAACGTGTGGGAAAATAACTGAGAAATGCTTGGCACGTTGTTTAAACAATTTGCTTTTTTTCATCCATACTAAAACAAGTACTGTGTTACAGGGTGATGCTGGTACTTCTACTACAATTACATCATCCTTTGAAGCCGATCCCGAGCCTGAGGTATGCGTACTGACAGTTCCCTTGAATGAAAGAAAGTATATCGTACATCTGATACTATTAGACAGTGACATTATTATAAACGAGAATCTTTTGCAAAACGCTCGAGTGCAACATTACAATCATTGGGTTTCGCACAGTGATCTTTGATTGAGTATACTAGCCATCAATCAGGTGAAATTCGAAATGTATATTTTGACTAAATGACATACAGAGTGTACGAGGGTATCTATCTAAGCCATGTGTGCGAGGAAATAATTTGATTTCAAATACGATTGACTTATTTTTAATCAATATTCTATTCTAGGGATGTATACAAGTTCGGGAAAAGAAGAGGAGGCACGTGGATCCGAGGTGGTGGACCAATTGGCTGGTGCAGTCGTTACAGTGAAGAACACGGTTTCACAGAACATCCAGAAAGCAAGGGTAACTAACAAACAATTGCGATTACAAAACGTGTTTTGGGCTGGTGGCTTCATAACATGCTTTTTTAAAATCTAAAGTGCTATATACTGTATGTAGTTTTTACATTGAACATGTTTTACAACCCATCTCTAGAGGCCCAGAAGTAAACGAACTATGATGACACAGACACTGAAACCCGAGATGCTGCTTGTCAAACTGATTTCACCATGGAGCAACTATTATTTGAGGCTCAGCGTGTTCAAATCAATAAGCTGACTCAAGATCCTTATGCCCAATGGCCAGAAAATGAATTGAATGTGACTGGCAAAGCCAGCAAAATGTTGTTGAACCATTGCTACAATGCGAGAACTACACAAGATGAAGATGAAACTGAATATAATGATGATGCTTTTGAATTACTTGCAGACCACTTGGCACAATCGACACCAGCAAAAAAAGAGCCACCCAACAAACAATCGTCATTGATGTTTTCTCCGATTCGTGTTCAAATAACACAAGTTGAAATAACCGACACTGAAGCCTCAACACAATTGACCGAGGAACTTGCCAAAGATCTCGACTACAGTGCGTCCTGTTCATTCATGCAGGACGATCGTCTAATACAGGAGCCCAAATACATTGTATTCGACAGCTGCCTGGTGGAGATTATACTGATGCTGAAATGTGTCCATCCAGTGAGGGGGAAGTATGCAGGAAGCCATTGTTGAATGTGACTTGTGTATCACAAGGCACTAAATTGAAAATACAAGCCACCTGTGAACTGCTCCATGCAAAATTTTCATGGTCCGCTCAACCGATGCTGGGGAAAGGGGCAGCTGGTAATCTACTGTGTGCAGCAGGTTTACTGTTGTTGTCCAGTTTCTGTCAATTTGTGGGACTCCAGTTCCTTTATAAAATGCAGTACTACAAATATCAATGTGAATATTTATTTCCTGCTATTAGTGAAGATTGTCAATTGAAAGGACATTCTCTGACAAACGGTTCAGGCTAGCTGGCGATGGACAGTGTGACAGCCCCCGATTTTCAGCAAAGTACTGCACTTACCACTTTCAGGACATGGAAACTAAATGAATTGTGAGTTTGGTGGTCGTGCAGGTGTCCGAATGTAAATCCTCATGGCCATGGAGAAACATGGTTTCATCAAATCCCTGGAAGATCTCAAATTGAGGGGAATGCAAATAACCCTCATAGCCACAGACAGACATGTTTCAATAGCCAAGACCATGAGAGAGCAGTTTCCAAATATTCGCCATCAATTTGATGTATGGCATGTTGCCAAATAAATCAATAAAATAATCTCAGCTGCTGGGGAAAAAAAGGTTAGGTTCTGAAAATATTTTACAGTGGTCCCAGTCTTTCAGCAACCATCTTTAGTGGAGCTCCAAACCTTCTGGTGGGTCTGTGGAAATTCTACTAGAAAAATGGCAGTCACTAATGCACCACTGTTCCAACATTCGCTCTTGGACAGAAAACCAACATTTCCACCAATGTGCACATGGACCTTTGTCGGAGGAGCAGGAACGCAAAAAGAAGCGGTTGATTCCATCCTGACCTCCACACACAGCTCTTGAGAAGATAGTGTTTGATAAAACTCTATCAAGAGATCTGAAGGGACTCACAGAATTCTGTCACACAGGAGATTTGGATGTGTTCCACAATATGTGCCTAACGTACAGGCCCAAGAGATTGCATTTCGGCATAGACGGGATGCAATATAAGACACTATTAGCGGTATTTGCGCATAACGAGAACATAGGGCGTGAACAATCGAGGACTGCAGGAAACTTTGGGATGCTTCGTCACACAATGGCCTTTACGAAAAAGAAGCAAAAAATGGGTGGTCAAGCCAATATACCAGGAAATGGAATTCGATTTTGTGAAAAATCTTATTTTGACTGTCTTGGACATACATACTCATGGAATCGTGCATGATTTTATTCTGAGGACACATACATTGCCACAAAACATTGCAAACGTGCCCTGTCCACTGAAAGCAGAGCTCGTGGAACAGTTCGCTTCCCGGTTCAAATGATTAGCAGCTATTTATTTGTTCTACAATGTTTATATAAAGTGTACAAATAAAACGTCCAATTGTCTTTTGAAATCTATCCTCTTTGTCATTTTCTTTGTTGCAAGCGTTCCTTTTGGAGAATGACATACAGTGTAACGCTGTGCTTTCACACTTCCCAGTTTCGTCGAGCTCTTGTAGGTCCTTCACTAATCGTGGGAGGGTCAGATGGATAACAGCACCTCTCACCCCCACTGCTGGTAAATGACTGCTTGTTCAACCTTGTGCCCCTCCAAAGCTATTCTTTTGATGTACCAGGAGTGTGACCCCTCCTTGCTGACCACCCCAGTGTGCCTCCTAATAAAGCAAGAGCCCGGTCACAGTATATCCCGTCCTAAACTAACATGTGTCACTCCACCCCCTTCTCGCTCTGATGTGCCAGACCCGTCCGCTATCAATCCCGACCTCAGGGGCAAGATCCCCACACCCTTCCCCTTGCTAGTGACCCAAAGTGGGATAGTACAAACACGTGTCCAATTTATAGGACTCTAATATATACTTAAAAGGTATATTGATGATCATTATTTAATGCATGTCTAGGATAAGTATGTAGATCAGTGTGGGGAGTGAGCGCCTTCACTATCGGATGTCTACTCACAGGGGCCGATCTTTGATTTGCAGCCCTCAGAGTCTTATGATTTCAAACGCAGTGGGAGTAGGTGTCAGCGTTATCAGAATATATGACCAACCCAGAATAGGTATATGGGAGGTGAGGTTGAAGTGGTGCGGGGTTAGGGTCTGGAAACCAAATGCGTTCAAAGAGAACTGGGGTCATGGGTTCAGGGGACCACGGCCTGGCAGGAGGAGGTTGCACCAGGGCTTGCTCTGAGATTCTCATATGAGCAAATTTTGTCAGGGCTCGAGACTCGCTCCTTGCGAAAAATGTTTATGTGATTTGCCGTGTGAACAGGAGAAGGGCTGAGCTGACAGGTGGTGTGGGCTGGCTGTGAGAGTCACTGGGAGAGTGTGAAGTTCTCCAGAGGAACATTATAAATAAGGTATTTGGAAGTAAACAAACTGTTTGCATAAAAAAAAGTAAATCACTAGAAATTTTGCGCGGCATTGGTGGATGGCAGCAAACAATTCATTTGTTTTAAAAAAATATTTCTAATGCCAGTATGGTCTGAAGGGCTATTCTCTCCCATTCAGGGTGAAGGTCAGCACCTTTAAATGTTGCTTGTGAGCTGAGCAAACCCACACATTGTACACAGTATAACGTTCAATTGTATTTTTTGACCTTGGAAGAAAGGGAGGATTCTGAAAGGAATGAATGAAGGGAGGGGTGTAATACCGTCAAATATGATAAGGTTTACCATTCCAAAACTGGACAACGGAACATGTAATTTCATTTTATGAAAATTCGTTGATCTGAATGGAGTCTCTGAGTTACACCGAGAGAATGAAAATGCCGAATATTATGTAAGTTTTCCTGTAGACAATTTTATAGACAAACGAGTCAAGGTTTCATTAGCCGACCGTTATTGCTGGCTTACATTGTACTGGGTTGTTCTTTGTGGCATAATGCAACGACACGCAAAAACAACCTGTGTGTGTACTTGTCTTTGTCCCGGGCACATGGGCAGTCCAGCATCAAAATGCATGTATTCTACATCTGGGTTCCCTCAGGTTCCAAAAACGCCAAATTCTACGCTAATATTTAGTTAAAATGCCATCTATGTGTTCTTCGAATTGTAGCATGAGCTATCGCATCCCATTGCGAGCTAAACATACTCCATAGCACTGACCTCTCAAGCAAATTGTAGACTACTTTCCACTATGTTTTCTCTGTGTTCCCATTGTTTCACATTTGTGTTCATCATTAGTTTTCACACGGTGCAGAATTAATGGGTAAATGATACATTATAATAAAACAGCTACATCCTGCCTTTCTGCGATTTTCATCGATTCTAGATACCAATTGACGGCTTCTTTAACAGGCAGCTGCAGATACGCTTAAATGACTGGATCACCATGACGCTGTTTCGGGATGATCGCCATGGGCCGATATGCCCTTACGCGGTACCAGCGATAAGGAGAAACCTCACATCGTTTACTGTGGCCTAGCGCCAAGCTGATGCGGAAGCCTTGCGATTCATGGTGAATCCAACAATGCACTTCTTATACCCAAAAGGAACACTGTGTGACTCACGATAAACATTTGTGGATTGTGAACAAAGAACAAAGAAAAAAATTACCCATTTGCTTCAATATGGCAATCGCCAGATGTTCTCAGAGAGTTTATTGTGAAATAAAAGTACTTTACAATTGTAGAGTTTTGCTATTTCCTATAAAAGTATAGTTTTATATTCAAAATTGGGACGTGAGATGATGTGTGTTGATATTCCGGGTTCAACTTACGTTAACACTTACTTACGTTAACACGTAGGTGATGACTGGGTGCGTTTGGCTACGCTGCCCAGTAACGTCATGGAGATAGGCGGAGAATATCACTAGGTTTGGCGATGTCAGCCTCAGGGGCGGGGGATATGATTTAGTGCTGCCAGGGTGATGCAGCAACAGTGAAGATTTGCACAAGATGGCCGCACCCTGCTGCCTGATTTCACTTGTGTAAAAATGAGGAAAACTACAGTAGGGTGCACAGGAAATGTTTGTATGATCGATCAACGTATGCTTAAATACACATGCCTGAATCCTCTGGACAATAATATTTTTGAGCGCACTATTCCTTTAAGGAGCCTTCCAGCCTCTTTTCCTTTTCTGATGGGGAGCAGGTACAAGTGGATCTAGGTCACCTGGCCTAAGCCCCGCCCACCTGGTGCCTTCCAGGTTGCCACTCTTTTCCCCAGTTAGCAAGCCCCGCCAAATTGGTGCCTTCCTGGTTGTTGCACCTTTCACTACTTAAGGCGACCTCCAGCCTCATTTTCTTTGCTGATGGGGAGCAGGTGCAAGTGGATCTAGGTCACCTGGCCTAAGTCCCACCTACCTGGTGCCTTCCAGGTTGCCGCTCTTTCCCCACTTAGCAAGCCCCGCCCACCTGGTGCCTTCCTGGTGGCCGCTCTTTTACGTACTTAAGTAGGCCTCCAGCCTCTTTTCCTTTATTAATGGGGAGCAGGTGCAAGTGGATCTAGGTCACCTGGCCTAAGCCCCGCCCATATGGTGCCTTTCAGGTTGTTGCTTTTTTCCTCACTTAGCAAGCCGCGCCAACCTGGTGCCTTCCTGGTTGCCGCTCTTTTCCCCACTTAAGGAGCCCTCCAGCCTCTTTTCCTTTGCTGATGGGGAGCAGGTGCAAGTGGATCTAGGTCACCTGGCCTAAGTTCCACCCACCTGGTGCCTTCCAGGTTGCCGCTCTTTCCCCACTTAGCAAGCCCCACCCACCTGGTGCCTTCCTGGTTGCCACTCTTTTCCATAATTAAGGAGTCCTCCAGCCTATTTACCTTTGCTGATAGGGAGCATGTGCAAGTGGATCTAGGGCACCTATCCTAAACCCTGCCCACCTGGTGCCTTCCAGGTTGCTGCTCTTTTCCCCACTTAGCAAGCCCCACCCATCTGGTGCCTTCCTGGTTGCCGCTCATTTAGTTACTTAAGGAGCCCTCCACCCTCTTTTCATTTGCTGATGGGGAGCAGGTGCAAGTAGATCTAGGTCACCTGGCCTAAGCCCCGCTCACCTGGTGCCTTCCAGGTTGCCGCTCTTTTCCCCACTTACCAAGCCCAGCCCACCTTGTGACTTCCTGGTTGCTGCTCTTTTCCCTACTTAAGGAGCCCTCCAGCCTCTTTTCCTTTGCTGATGGGGAGCAGGTGCAAGTAGATCTAGGTCACCTGGCCTAAGCACCACCCACCTTCTTAGCCCTGCCTCTTTCTTCCTGCTCTTAACTGTTAGATCAAGGGTGTCTCTCGCCCAGGTGTCCAAATCGAAGGGCAGACAAAGAAAAGGGCAATTCCTGTTTGGACGTGTTCGGACCAGGAGGACCCAGGGCCCGACCCCCTTCTCAGACAGCAGGTAAGCATGCACCAATGTGTGTTTACTCCCTCTGTCCCCACAGGCCATACCTCCCCTCTGGTCCCCCGTGATGTTCCCTTGTGCCCCCCTTCCCATATACAGGTGTTGTCTGTTTTGCTTGATTCTTCTACCCTGCTCCCCACCAACCCCTCCAGCCTACTTCTGCAGGAGTCTGTCCTGATTCATTCTGGTTTCACCATCACCTTCTTGTGGCCAATGCTCAATTTGACTTTTATGGACTTCATTGATTCATAGTGCGTCACCCTTTCTCAACTCTCATGCTGGAATTTCTTTGCATTTTGTACTCATGGTAGCCCTGAATCATGCTATTCCCATCTTCATTTTTTATCCTGGCTTGCAACATTATGTGTTACTATTGACTTCTGCAATTGTATTTGCTCTCCCCTCTTGCTTCTCCACTCTTTTTGACTATCTACTCTCTGTTCTCTCCTCCTCTCTCTTTTCCTATCTCCTCCCCTCCTTCTCTTACTTTCTTCTATGCACTCTATCAGAAGTGTCTCTGGACCTAGTATGATAGCAACCTGGTCTGTCTCCTCCCCTTACTTATCCCCCCCAACCCTGCCCCTCCAGCACTATCTGAAATGTTGCCAGGCCTAGTACGATAGTCACTTGTTTTGTTCCTTCCCTCTCCCTCACCTTTTGTTTTTTCTGGCTCTATCAGAAATGTCGTCAGGCCTAGTACGGTAGTCGCCTGTCTGTTTCCATTTCCTTCCCACTCTCCCCCTCCCTTCCTTATCTATGTCTTAGCTCTTGCACTATCTGAAATGTCGTCTTGCTGAGTACGATAGTTAATTTCACATCCTTACTGTTCATGGCCTGTAAGAATGTCATTGTATTTTTCCTTGTTCCCTCCCTTGCCTTGAAGAGCTTTATATGAGCTATATAAATAAACAATCATATCATATCTCGCCTTATGTCCCTCTCTGTTCCGCCCTCCTTTTCTGGGAGGCCAGAAAATCACAGGGTTTTTCGTCTTTGCCTATTTTCGAAATCATCCATCTTCAAAGTTATTTCGGTTTCCCTCCTCTCCAACTCTGATAGTCGCATATCCATCTGGGTTTCCAGAGTATGCTGAGAAGACTGATTGTTCTTGACCTGCTGAATTCTCTCATCCATCTTGTCGACACTGGTTAAGCATATCCAGCCTGCTACCTATACCCGCTCTCGTTCCCCTTATTGCTTTCATTAGGGAGGCGATATCCTTCTTTGTGGATGCCTGGTCACCATTGTCCTCCGCCATGGTCTCTGGAGGGGCAGCAGAGTGTGGGGGAGAACCCTGTAAGTATTGACATTTCTGCAATGAGGTTCTCCAGTCCATCCAGGGGGAGGCAGGCCTTCAAACCTGTCACCTTACACACCAGTGACCTCTGCCAGCCCGCAATCCGTGTCGTCAAGTGTAAAGAGTTAATCCCCCAAGCCAAGAGTTGGTTAGTAGTCAAGGACTGGGGAGAGGGGCCCACAGTTCACTACTGGCCCCTCTTCTATAGTCTCACTTAAGATCTGGCCTAAGCACTGCTGCAGGGATCACTGCGGCTTCTTTTTCAACCCTTCTAGGAGGGTCCCACTGGAAATCTACACAGTCTGCCCACAGAGAGCGCAAGACCAAGCGTCAGCTCTCACAGAGTCCGGGACTGACTCTCCCCTCATGACCACAGGTCTTTGTTGGGCCGATTGGCCTGCAGAGTTCACTTTTCCCCCTCCATGGTGGACCTCATATTCTGTGTGTTATCCCTTTTACTCTAGAATCCTCGCCCTGTCCTCACCCTGGTTGGGCAGGCCGCCAGGCGACTCCAAACGATGCACTGACCTACTTCTCTGCCTAAAAGGGAGCCACTGTGCAGAGTCTGTGCTGTAAGGTGTTTTGCCCGAGGGCCGTGGGATACAGGAGTTCGGTTCCCAACATTTTCAGATGAAGTTCAGTTATTGAGGTCCCCAGGACTCCCCTCCGGAAAAGTTAATACTGGAAGCTTCCACATGCAAACAAGCCTGTAGGCTGGCCCGCTGCCTCTTCCCGTTATTCCGTGGAACCTCTTCCCCTCCTTTGTCACTGCAGCACTCCTGCTCCCAGACCCCCACTGGCACCACCTCTGCTCCACAGCTTCAGCAACTTTGAGTGGGTGCCCTGGGGCACGTCGTCAGTGCTGGCCCCCGACCTCTGTTTCAGTCACCACAACAGCTGGGGTCATCCACAGGGGCCTGCAGCCCATGCCACTGGCACGGTACCACCCCCACAGCCCTTCGCTGCCTTGGTCTCCAGGAGCGCAGACTGGCAAGCTTGCTGCGGGCTCCAGCAGGAAACCTCTACCGATTGTACAGGGCCGCAATGCGGGGGCCCCCACCGCCAAGTACCGTCTCTCACCCTTGTATCTCCTACGAGTGAGGCCTGATACACCTGCAATTTCAGGACTGTGGCCACTGCTCAGGGGGAGCAGCGGTCAAATCACCTCCCATTTTTGCCCGGGCCACCTGGAGCAAGAAGCTAAGCTGCCTTCATCAGCGCAGACCCTGGTGGCTTCCCTCTGTGCTTATTTTAGTCCCTGAAGGCAGGGCTTCATAAATGTGAAATAGTGGAAGACCCAGGCTCAGCAATAATTGCACAGTCCTAAGAACTGCTGCATCTGCTTGACCGTGTATGCCTGTGGTGTGATGTGTATTGCTTCTGCCCTCTCTGGAGTAATTCTCCTGCTGCCTACTGTTATTATCTGCCCTAAGTACACTACTTCTTTTTGGCAGTATTGTAATTTCCCCTTCTACACCTCTGCTAATAATGTCAGAAGTGTAAATGAATCTTTCCTTCACTGGTCCTCCGTTGTACTGCATACCGGGGAGGTTGGGGGCGGGGTTTAACCACATACTGCATGACTGTGCTGAGCATTTGCAAGTTGCTTAGGTCCATCTGGATCACCCGGTTAAACACACTAGGTGATTGGTAATACCGTTGTGGTAAACGAGTGTGCTGAAAGCCGGTTCCGCGATACATGGAGGCGATAAGATCCTAGGGCCCCCTGCACTCGCGTGATCTCAGTGTCACCTGGCCTAGTAGGATCGCTGTCTCTGTCTTCCTTCTGCTTCCCCCCTCTTCCCTCATCACGCCTTGAAACACTTGTGCATAGGCACGTTATAAATGCCATATCATATCATATCATATATCATATCATAAGGTTGGCGGTATGCCAGTGGTAATTGTGCCGGGATACTGCCAACGCAAATAGCGTTACTGCTACTCGGTCTGGCGCTATTAGCACTGGATCATGAGTAGGGCAAGGCAGTAAATCCTCATTCTCCATTGGGTCCATTGGACCCAATGAGGCTGGCGGGCGCTATTAGCGTCAGAGCAAAAAGTGCTGAAAATGCTCTATCCGCCAGCATATTTACCTCCAGCTCAGAGCAGGAGGTGAATGCGTCCTGGCAGGGCCAAACTCGTGATTGGATCAACCCTTAAATGCAGCAGTTATTGTTTAACCCGGGGCAACCGTGTCCCTTCCTTCAATTTTATGTGGACCGACCCTGGTCCCTTCAACAACCCTGCTATCAGCAGGGTCGGAAATATCTTCCTCTACTTCTGAGGTATCCGTCCTCCCTTCCACCCCTTCGTCCTCACCTGAGGATATCACGCATGTGACTGGCTTCTTTGTCCTTTTCCACACTGGTAGTTCCTTTTTTTTTTAACGAAGGAATGGCCTGTCACAGAAGGAAGCCACCGTGATCACTATAATAAGTGGATCGGTGATTCCTCTCCCGAGAACGCCTGTGAATGGGGAAAAAGCCACTTGGAATTTAAAAAAAAACAGCAGGGATGTGGTGATCGAAGCGAAGTGTGGAACCAGAAGAGGGCGGACCCTTGAGAATACGAGGGTTCGAGCAGAAGTACAACTCAAGGAGGAAAATACCCGGGCGAGGTGCCCGTACTCAGAATCCAGCAGGGAGCCGGACACAGAGGCAGGTAAGCAACAGACTGCTAGGCTAGGAGAAGGCTGGTGAGGACCAAGAAGGCAAAAAAACAGGAGAGAGGAAACAGAAGGTAAGAGCAGGAAATGCGGGCTATGAAAAGCCAGAGCAAACAAAGGAGGACGGGTCAGGAAGCAAGCAGAAGGGGTGCCGAAGCACGCCAGAGCGGAAGAAGAAACCTAAGGAGAAGGAAAAGCTGTGGAGAATAGGAAACCACAGAGGGTAGAAAAGCGAGCGGAGCACCGCTAAGGGAACACTATGAGGAGCTAACAACACACGAGAAATCCAGGAACGTTGCAACGCATCCGCTGCCGAAACTGCCTGGATGATATAGTTCTGGTGGCAGCTGCGCAGCACAAAACAACTAGACCGCGCGAGTAAAGGTGTGTGAAGCGTAAAGGGACAAGCAATAGTGGACCCGTTTCCATCTATCCCATACTCGCCACCGCCGCAAGGGCATGACACCTACATCATGGGGGTCAGTGGTCCATAGTACCTATGGTACTTTTCTCAAATCATCTCTCAGGTGAGCTAATGCAGTGCTCGCTCTCTGCATCCTATGAGGGACCTGTCTCTCTTTTATGTCCACTTGGCATAGGATACAAATCTGAAACACCATCTCCCCCTCCATTTTGTCCTCTGAAAATAGTTGTTCATCTGTAAAGTCTGTTAATCTCAGTGTCGGCTCTCCGCATAGCCCTGTATGCCATTCTGTACCCTCTTCATCCATTCCATACAATAATACCATGTCCTTCCTTGTGAGTGATTCTTCTAAGTGCCATACCAGGTGCCACTTCTTTGAGTACTGATGGTCTGAAGAAGAATTCTGTGGCCAATCGGAACACCATATTCTTCATTCTGGGCACCCACCCTAACAATAATTGTACCCCTCAGACTAATAACTTGGGGTTGCACAAAGCACCGCATAAAGCATTGGGCACACAAAATACTTGTATAATTGCAGTGACCTACTCTTAAAAGATGCTGGGTGTTGAGCATAATATGCCCTTCTCTGAAAATGAAGTTTTCATATTTAATTTACTCATTATATCTCTCCTTAATATGTTGATAGACATGTCCTTTGAATATAATGGGCACTACTATTTGCTGTGTGCCTATCGTATTGTCTGTGGTGTCTGATGTCTGGGTTGCATTTTCTGTGTGAAGGGCGCCTGGCATCTGTCCTTGTGGTGGGTGCATCTGTGGCTGCATGGGTTGAACATATACCTGGGAACCCTGTTTGCCATACTGCTGCTGTTGTCCATGTGGGCAAAGTGTTCCCTCTGTCCACATATCAAATATGGCCCTCCAAATCTGGGTTCTGCTCCTCCATACCCATACCCCTTCCCTCTCTGTGAATATTCTCTGGCTTGTTGGTAATATCCCACCTGCTGGGAATACCCCCCTTGCTGATAGTACCCTTGCTGCTGATACACTCCCTTTTGGGGGCACCCTCCCAGCTTCTGGAATCCCCCTCCTTGCCATGGTTAAATTCCTCCCTGTGGCACGCCCTCTGAAGGAAACCCCCTTTGTTGAGCAGGGGCTACTTCAAGCTACCCTGAGACAATGTTGGTAAGTACAGTCCCTTCCATAGATATCTTCACACATTTCTTTTGCACCAAGTGTGCCTCTTTCCTGTTACAAAGTGTACTATGGTGCACTGTATTTCTGGCCATGCCTTCGCCTCAATCCCAACCACCTTCTATAGGGATGCCTGCACATCTGACGGGAGGCCTTGGACCAGTATGTAATACAATATTAGTATGTTCACATCCCATGATTGTCGTGTCTCTAATGTCCACGTCTCCTGTCTTTGTTCTATATATTCTGTGGGGTCCTTGTGTGGTTCCATTTTGCATGCCAAAATGGCCCCAGGTCTGATGAGTCTGGGTACATAGTCCTTAATACTTTACACACGTGTGTGCAACAGTTGTTAAAGGGTGCACCGTCATGGATTTTACTACTCAATTTCACACCACCATATCCTGCCTGTTCCCATATTTTGTCCACTTGTTCACCCAATATGGCTGCAAATAAGCTCTTAATGTCGCCAATCAATCACCAGGGTAATCCCTGCTGTCTCTTTCTCAAAAGTGTATATCCATTTTCCTGCCCCCGCTGTGAAGGGATGGCATGCTATACATCAATTTATCTCTGTCCATGCTCTGCCATGGTATATACTGTGCTCCTCTGCTGCCTTTCTGTAATGGGGGCAACTGTGTTTGAGGCACGGGGCAGCTCCCCCCTTTGCAGTGCTAGCTACTGCCAGCTTACCTGTCCTGTTTCGGAGTGACTGGGACCAGACCCTACTGCTCCCCCCGTACTATTGCGCCCCAATCTATTTCCCTTTCTTTCTACTTCTAGCTTTCTCTTCTCTCTTCTGCCTCATCTCCTCTGCCCTTCTCTCTGTCTTCATCCCATTCCTCTTTGTTCCACATCCCCCCTCTGTCATGCCCGGCTCCTCCATCCTCATTGGTTTCCTCGGGGCCCGCTTCAGGCCCCTTGGGCCCTCCTCCTCTTTCACTGTCTTTTTATCTGATTTAAACATCATTTTCTCCAGACATCCAGCCACCTGGCATTTCTGACCCCCCTTGCTGCTCCTCCTTTCAACAGACTGCCTTCTCTAGCTCATTTTTGGCTGCTTAGAACACAGTTTCTAAATGCTGCTTCACACTTTTTTCTGTGTCTGCCAAGTACTTCTTGTTACTGGTGGCTGTTCTTTCAGGAGTTGTGATTCTAGCCTCTGGCTGTTATGCTCACCTGGCTCCCACAGGGACGTTGATTGGACCCGGACAGCTGCAACCTCCTCCAACGTTAAGCGTAGTGCAGAGATGACAGCCTGGACTGGACCGCCTAATCTCGTCTGCTTGACCCGTAGAAATATTCTCCTGCAAGTGGAGAAAGGGATTTAGCCACCCGTGGATTTTAGTAATGGCACCCCACTGTTCTCCCCACTAATCACCACCGATATTCACTTTCAGTAAGCCCACCTTATGTTTGTAAATGATGAGCTCTCCATCCTGCGTGGAATGCAGGGGCGCGTAGATACCAGTTACTTCACTGGTTTCACGGCGTTGGAAGAATTCCGGATGAGTATTGACTCTGAGGTTCCAGGCGAGAACCCGTAAGTAAAAAGTTCAAAGAGTTCAATATGTCCGATGTTCACTCTTGTACATTCCTTTTTTGTGTTGCAGCTGGATCCAAGGGAAGATTGTCTTGTGGCAGCTGATGGTGTTCAGGTAAGAGTCTGTATTACCCAACACTGTCCGGCAAAGATGCGTGTGTTTAAATTGCTGGTTTCTCTCTCCTTACAGGTGCGGCGTAAGAAGTTGCGGTTTGTTACAGAATAATGCCTCCGGTTGTTAATCAGGTAAATCTATGGTGGAGAGGTTGTATTTGTTGGCTCTCTCGGCTCACCTTATGTTTCTTTTGTCCCCTAGATGGCGGAATTCGGCGGGGAAAATGATGGAGGCTGCGCCGGATCGAAAAATGCTGTGAGGACTGGTGAGTATGGCGCGGCGCTGCAGCTGGCGATGCGATGCGTGTAGAATACTGTCCTTTTCAAGTGCGAAGACGTGATGGATCCGGAATTCAGGTAAGGATTGAAATAATATCTGTTTTCTAACCTTTCCTTCTTCTTTCTTCTATTGCTAGGAGCTCTGGATTCGAGACGGGCGTGGCTGAAGACTGGATGCTGACTGCAGGCACGGTGAGCGTTACGCTGCTGGATGCAGAATAACATGAAGCATGTGCTGCTGTTCGGGCGTGGTTTAAATAGCCTCCAAAGTAGTTCCAGGTAAGAAGTCCCTAGAACCACACCCGAGTAAAAAATAGTCCCTGTAGTAAAATAGTCCCATCCAGGCCTCACGTTGGCTTGGATTCATTTGCAGCATGGTCTGCATGAGGTAAGTAAAGTCTATGAGCCTGGCGCCTATGGCGCCAGGACTGATTTCTATTATGAGCCTTGCGCCTAAGGCGCCAGGACTGAACCCAGACAGCTCCCAGCCGGGGCTGCTGGGGTTTTATTAAATACCTGGATGCCTGCTCCCGGGGCTGATGGGCTTGATCCGGATGCCCGGGGGTAGGCATCATGACACTGGCTTCCCCTCCCTATTTCTATCTTGTGAGTTTGTGTACCCTGCTGCAGTGTAGGGTACAGCTCATAGGGAGGGGGTGGTGCACTGGGCGGCACTGTTGTGTCACTACCTTTCCCGAACTCTTTGGCGGGGTACTCTTTTTTTCCTTCCCCCAAAACCTTTTATTAGCATTTCCAAACAATAAAACATTTCAACATGAATGTAACCCCACTCCCATCCTTAACCCATCCCACCCCTCCCGCCTCTCCCTTGGTATGGGCGTAGTCCTTGTGCCTGGAAGCATCCCTTAATAACCGTTGGCCGGAGATTTGCATTCCTTTCGGCGTCCTAGCCTTAGGTTGGTTCTTCGAGCATGACTCCTTCATAGTTCCCCTTCCCCAGACCGATCGGTTATACCTACAGACCGATCGGTTATACCTAATAGGTCCAAATCCTAGGACACCAGGCTTGGCGTGTCCCATTCCTTAGGTATATCAGCAATCTGGACCAGTCCATAAGGAACCTTTTGTAGTCCCCTTGAATGGAGTAGGTGAGCCACTCCAATGCGATGAAGCTCCAGATTTTCGCCACCCATTCGCGGTCCTGTGGAGGGTCTCTGGATTTCCATTTTCAGGCCAGAACCAGTGCCGCTGCCATCATCATAATGACGTAAAGCTTACAACCCGATTTTGAGGTGATTTCCTCCAATGTCCCATCAAGTCCTATCATTGCCAGGCTTCTGTTCCCCTTGCTCTTTACCCCTATGACTTGTTCTATTGCTTCTTGTATGCCCCTCCAGTATTGATCCCCCCCGCATACCCTCCACCAGAGCTTCGATGTCCCTGGGTACATTCTGTGCAGTCTAGTCGGTGTCATGTGCCATTCAAATAGGAGTTCAGCCAGATCTACCGGATTTGGAGGGATCTTGTTATTCTGGGGATGTGTGCCCATAGTTTTATCCACTCGGTTTCCTCTATCGAGCACCCAGTGGCAGTCTCCCACCTTGTCACGTATGGCCTCGATGGGGGATCCTCGCCTGCCTTTATGTGTTTTGTATATGGCAGTTACCACTCTCCTGTCCCCCGGGACCCTGTTTAGGTATTTTTCAAAGGGTGTTAGTTGGCGGGTCCATGCTTGTTTCATGGAGGGGTGTTGCAGCCAGTGCCTCAGTTGTGCATAACTATCTCCTTCCCTTTCTCCCAAGACGAAGTCTGTCTTACATTGGTCGAATTGTTTCATCTGGTCCCCCTCGAACATTTCTCTGACCTTCATGCATCCCCCTTGCTGCCAGGCCTCAATTGTGTGTGTTTTGTATCCTGAAGGTGAATTGTGGATTGTCGAATAGCGATGTGTATGGCAAGGAGTAAGAGTTGATGTGCCCTCTTATCACCGCTTCATCCCATAAGTCTCCCACTACAGATAGGATGGAGCTACTGTACATTCAAGGAGGTCTGTCACCTTTGGGTTTCCATAAAATTCCCTCCAGTGCTAGCCCTGCCACTGCTTGGTCGATCATTCTCCAGATCTTCCACCGGTCGTTGTTTTGCCAGTCCCTAACTACCCTCATCTGGGCTGTCCGTGTAATAGGCCCTAAAGTCCGGTTAGCCCATTTCCCTCGCGAAGTTGGGGCTTTCATAAGCTTGGCGGCCGCTCTATGGGGTTTGTTATTCCACACAAATGTACTGATCATTTTGTGGAGGGCTCTGGATAGGGCTGTGAAGTGACATAGTAGCTGTGGTAGTACCACCATTTTTAAGACATTGATGCGACCTGACCATGTTATAGATAGTGGGCCCCAATCGATCATTTTGGTTTTGAGCTTCTCCCGAAGGGGAGGATAATTAGTTTGGTATAACCATTCCACTGAGCTGGCTAGTTTTATTCCGAGGTAAGTTATGGCGTGGTCAACCCATCTGTATGGGGAGGTCCTTTTGAGGTTGTGCGCAACCTCGTTCGAGAGCATGAGGTTAAGAATTTCAGTCTTGCCTGGGTTTATTTTTAGCCTGGCCACCCCCACGAATTGGGCGAGTTCCCTTTCTACTACTCCCAGGGAAGCCTCTGGCTGGGTAAAAGTCAAAAGCATATCGTCCGCGAAGGTGGCTGTTTTGTGCGTGCCCACTGCAAATGGGATTCCTGCTATGTCTTTGTTGGCTCTAACTGCTGCAAGAAAGGGTTCAAGATGTAGTCCGTACAGAATGGAGGATAGTGGGCACCCTTGCCTGGTGTCTCGCGTGACTACCACTGGTTCCGAGATTTGGCCTTTAATGGGGAGCCGGAGAACCGGCTGCTGATAGTTGGCCCTCACTTGACCCAGGAAGCTGGGTCCAAATCCCATCTTGCGCATGGTAGCGAAAAGAGAAATCCCCACCCTACCTGGTCGAAAGCTTTCTCTGCGTCCGCTGCCATGAGGAGAGCAGGGATTCCTCTCTTGTGAGACTTTTCAATCAGATGCATGATTCTCCTCACATTGTCTCTGGTCTGCCACCCTGTAATGAAGCCTGACTGGTCGACAGAACTATTTTGGGGATGATCTGATCTAGCCTTGTTGCTAGGAATTTTGCGTGGATCTTGGAGTCAACGTTTAATAGTGCAATGGTGAGGTAGGAGCCGCAGTCTGGGGGGGGACATATCTTTTTGGGGAATTAGTATTACTTTCACTTCCTCCATAGTTTTATAGATGGCCCTGTCTGTACCGATTTGGTTAAACAGATCTGTGAGGTGGGGAATGAGTATTTCTTAGTCTGTCTAATAAAACTCTGCGACAAAGCCATCTGGTCCCAGGGATTTATTGATAGGTAGGGATTTTATGGCAGCCCTAACTTGGTCCTTTGTAATGTCCTGTTCCGGGGTTTCCCTCTCCTCTAAAGTTATTTGCATTAAGGGCATCTTATCTACATGCGATTTCTGGAGCGCTGGGGATGGATTGTCTGAACTATATAACCTGGAGTAGAACTGGACAAACTCTTTCTCAGTGTTGTACTAGTCCTACCTCCGCCGACTTTAATTTTCAGGATTGTTTTGTCTCTTTTTTCCCTCTGCAACATCCTAGCCAGTAAACTATCTGATTTGTTTGCTTTGATGTAGTATTTTTGCTTGAGGTGTAATAAATTACGTTCCGCCACCCTTGTCTGTATTAAGTCTTGTTGACCCCGGGTGGCCCTGTACTCCCGTTTAGTAGCTCGGGTCTGACCTGTTCCTATCTTGGCCATTATCTCCTTTAGTCTATCCTCTAACCAGAGCTCCTCCAACCTCAATTCCCTCTCTTCTTGCTTTGATCGATATGATTTTCCCACTTATTGTTGCTTTGAACGCGTCCCACTTGACCTGCCGTGTCGTCTCCCCGACTGTGTTAGTCTTAAAACAGGCCTCCATTTCTTCTTCCACTTCCCGAACAAGCATGTCGTCTTTAAATAGAGGGCCCGGGTAGTGCCACCTCCACAGTCCAGTGCGCCGAGTAGTCTTCAAAGTAAGCGTTATTGGGGCATGGTCTGATAGTATTATTGCGCTGAGAGTGATGCCTTCCGCTCTTTTTGGCAGTGCTTTTGCAACCCAGGTGTAATCAATTCTAGAGTGTGAGCGATGTGATTGTGAGTAGAAGGTATAGCCCTCCTTGTCACCCTCTAGTACCCTCCATGCATCTATCAGTGCCAGCTCATGGATTTTCCCCCTGAGATCCACTGAAGGTCGTGCCGGAGTCCCTGCCAAGTTGTTACTCCTGTCTTTAGTAGGGTCCCACGCAATGTTAAAGTCCCCTGTTAGTATGATTGGAGTTTTCGTGAACTTTTCGAGCCTAGTCAGCACATGTTGTATGCAGGCGTCTTGGCCTGCGTTGAGTTGCGTTTAGTGCCGCTACGGTGTATGCCTCCCCCCACCCCTCCAGAGCTACCACCAAGTATCACCCCTGATCATATGACTCCGTCCCTGTGATGGTGAGGTCCAGCCCATTTTCCAGTGCCATGAGAACTCCTCCTTTTTTGTTGGGCTGAGTGGCCTGAAGGACTCTGGTGCACCCCCAGAATCTTATTCTTCACCTATCTCGTGAATGAATATGTGTTTCTTGCAATGTGACTACATCCGTCTGTTCCCGTCTAAGGTATCTCTCTATCTTCTTCCTTTGAATCGGTGAATTTAGGCCGATGACTTTCAGGGAAATGATCTTTAACTTATTCCCACTTGCGCAGGTCTGTCCTATTTGTCTGGTTCCCACAGTGGGGTCGGAGCCATCCCTCAGGCTCTTCCCCCCTTCCCTTGGTGCCCCCTCCTTTGCATCTTGGCTACCCCCGGACCTCCTCCCCCTCTCTCGCCCCTCTTATGCCCCCGCCTGACAGGGCAGGATCAACTGGCCTCCGGCCCCCCTCGAAATTGTGGTCTCGAGAGTTGAACCCTAGAACACCCCCAGGTTTGTGCCACGCGGGATCTCCCAATCCCATTCCAAGTTACCCCCTCCCTGCGAGGCCCCTACCCTTTACATTAGTGTACCTTAAAGCACTAGCATTTGAACCGACTGGGCCCTCCCCAGGCATACTGTTCAAGCTTTAGTGCTTCTTCATGCTGTGGTATCAGATCGGAGGGCGACAGAGTTTTCTTGAATGTCCTGCTCCTTCCTGTGCGGCGGGACCCTAAGGAATGGTTGGGTTTCCCCCTTCTTGGACCTTTTGGACTTTATCATGGACCATTCCCACGGCCTACGGGCATTGTGTTGGACGGCGGGTAAGGCATATGCTGGATGTGCGTCTTCTTTGATTCCCAGAAGGGTCGCCCCCTGTTCGTACTTCGTGATTTTCTGTTGCTTCCCTTGCGAGTTGAAAATCAGGCCGAATGGGTGGGCTCATCTGTAGAAAATTCTACGGGCTCTCAAGGATGCTAGGACTGGGCCTATCCTCATCCTTTTGATTAGGGTTGATTGTGCCAGGCTATTTCCGCTCCATTTTAGGTGATCTGTTTCATTTTCCTGGCCTTAGCTAGTATTTGTTCTTTGACGGTGTAGTTATGCATAACGGCCAGGACATCTCTTGGTCTCGCACCTGGTTCCTGTCATTGGGGTCCCACCTTGTGAATTCTGTCGAATCGGATCTCCGAACCTGCTTTGGGGTCCAGGAGGTCACTAATGATACCCTTGATTACTTGGGCAAGGTCCTGATCCTGCGTTTCCTCCGTAAGGCCATTTACGCATATGTTTGACCTCCTGGACCTATTTTCCAGGTCCTTCGCCTGCAGTTCGAGGTTGAAGGTGGCCCCCGCTAGGGTTTCCAGAAGGGTGTCCGCATTCCTTGCATCTTCCGTCAGCTACTGGAATGCTCTCTCGTTTGTGTCCACCCTTTCCTCTATTTTATTGATGCCTCTCTTTAGTTCCTGCAGCCACTCTGCGAGGTCCTCTCTGTGTGTCCATTTTTTTCTGCCCTGCAGCGGTGATCTTGTCCACTATCTTGCAGAGGAAGTGTTTAAGCGAAGACTGCGTTACCGGTCTATCCTGTTCCTCAGTCGCTGAATCCAGCCCTGTGTCTGCGAACCAGTCTGTTGTAGAGTGCCCGCCAGCTGCGTCTGCCTCCTTGGCCCATATTTTTGTTAGAGGGCCTTCCTGTGTCTTTTTGGAGTTTGTAGGTGCCGGTAGGGAGTCCTTGTTCCTGTTTTTCGACATTGCGCTTGAGGTGATGTGTGTCTGTGGACTGCAGACCTCCCTGTACCCAGTCTGTACGGTTCTGCCACCTGGCTGAACAGCTTACGCTGTATGTCTTGATCCTCCGAATCCACAGGGGTGTCTGTTGCGTACCCCCTCCTGTCGCCTGGTCCCTCCCTTGGGCGTTGTGTCTTTCGCTGGTGGGGCGGGTCTGTCCAGGGGGGGGTCCACATGCACTCCCACCGTCCCCCCGCCCTCTGCTGAGTGGTTGTTTTCTGTAGGGAGTCCCCTGCGTCTCCGGTGCTTTAGGAATTTCCCTTTGCCTCTGGGTCGGGTCCCTTTCACAGCTGAGGGCTGCTTGTGTGTCTCCCTGCTTGAGTGCTCCCTGGATTGGGTCCGTGGCTTTTGAGTATCCTGCTGATGTCTCTGAGCCCAGGGGGGAGTCTTGTCAGCCTATTCTCCCTCCAATTCTAATTCTGCGGGAGGACCCTGTTAGGCAGAGGGCCCGCACTCCCTGGGGAAGGGTTTCTGCTTTTCCTGATCCAGGCTTCACCCGTGGCTACTCCCTCTGTCCTGCGTGTGCATCTACAACTCGGGGTCCGGAGAGGTTGTGGGGCCTACCGGAGCTCTGCTTATGTTGATGGGCATGGCCCAAATACTCATCCTGGGTTCAATCCCCTTTGTGTGTGCTCACGGTTGGGGGTCGAATTAGGAGGTTCTCCCTCCTGCACATTGCATGTACTGCGTGTTATTAGTCCCGGTGAGAGGGAGAGCGCCTGAGGTGGGGCTCCCCTCACGCTTCCCTGGTGTCCCTTGTGCCAGATCGGGTCCCCCCTCACCTTGGCTCTGCTGTTGTCTGTGCACTGGACTGTTCCGTCAGCTTCGCGGGGTGTGCGCTCTCTTTCTTGCCGTGACCTGGTGCTGCTGCGGTCTACAGGGGTTATGTCAGGAGGGCCGCCCGCTGTCCTCTGTTACCGCAGCATCTCTCAGTGCTCCTTTTGGGCGGGGTATCGGAGCGGCAGGCTACTGCCGTTGGGTGGAGGGAGCCGCGTCTCGAGGCACTCGCCGCCTTGGATGCTCTACCTGTGTTCTACTCGCCGCACACAGTGCCTCGGTTATCTGATGGTGTAAGGCTTGGTGGGCAGGCGAGTGGTGGGGATATCCTCTGCGGCTTGCTGCGTGTTAAGCGGAGCCCTCCGCTCTGTCTACGCTCTTCACTAGTACGGCAGGACAGCCGTTGCAAGCGGGTGCGGGCGCTCTCCTTGTGGTCCCCCATTGCCCGGTGCCACTTGCAGTGTGTTCTGCTGCCTGGGGAGGGTGTCTCTGCTGGTTCTTAGTGCTTCTGCTGCCTTGTGGCTCGGGAGCTCGGTGGCCGGGGGGGTTCAGTGCAGCGAGGTCATCTTGGAATCTCCCGGGTTACTCTTCAATGTGGAGCCTTTATTTCGAATGGATTGTGTCCTCCAAGGTATTCCTCATCTTTGACATGTGTCCACAGCTCGGCTGCTTCAGAAATTTTTCGACAGAGGGTGCCCTGCATCGAAGGCATTGGGTCGATGTCCCTCTAAGGCCTCTGTCAAGGGTGACATCATCAAATGTTATAAGTAGCGCGCACAGCGGCCGTTGCTTCAGTTCAGTTTTTTCCGCAAACGTGTTTGCTTCATGAGACTCGGCGCACCTCATACTTTCTAGTATTTGCTGTTGAAGTTCATTGATATGTCTTCGTCTTCCACTCCGACGACACCTCGGTCCGGGTTCAAGAAATACCGTACTTGCGGATACAAGATGTCCATCACAGATCTGCATCATGTCTGCCTGTGGTGCCATGGCGGGGGCCATGACGCAGATACGTGCTCCAGGTGCCAGTGGATGACTGGAAAGGCCTTGCGGGAACGAAAGGGATGCTCAAGGTAGGCAAGGTGTCCAAGCCCCATAAGTCCCGACCTGATGGGCCTTTATCGATGAGTCGAGAGGTTACTCTCCTCAGAGGAAGAAGGCCAAGCATTCAAGGTCCAGGAGAGGTTCTTGCCACTCGTCCTCGTCGAAGCGCTCAAGGAGAAGGCACAGCCGGTCGCCTTTTTCGTCATCGTCTTCTTCACGCGGCACCCCAGAGAGGGTGAGTTGCCCGTCCAAATACACCCCTTCTCCACATTCAGTCTACCTAGACACCCAGGCGCCAAGAGGAGGGCTTCTCTGCAGAAGCCCGCCAAAAGACGGTGAACAAAGAAGGCAAACCTAGTTTGCCGCACAAAGTAAAACACAAGAAGGACTTTAACAAAAAGAAATGGCGAATAAACCCAACCGGAGCCAAAAGAAAGACGATTTGGTCAAGCAGGTTTATGTTCGAGGCTAATATAATAGCCAAGAACAGTACCCCGTTTATCTAATATAATCGCGGTAGAAAAGTTAGGGTAGATACCACTGCCACCAGCCAAGTCTAAATGTTAAAAGAGTGAAACATTGCTCTAGGAGATACAGATAAAAAGGGATACGAATTAACCCTTCCCAGTACTCCATGGAAGATGGGGTGCACTGGATCTGTGGTCGTTTGACTAAGTAAAGTTAATGGTAACTTTACCCTTTTCTGGGGGACGGTAGTCGCCGCAGATATGGAGTCGGGGGAGTCTCAAAGACAACCCTGTGCCACGGCACTGAAGGTGCTGTGTGACATACAAAAAGAAGGGGGCTCCTGAAGTTGTGTACTTCAGAGTCCACAATCACGAAAACAGGTAGAAACACATAGCAAAACACAGGTAAGAGTGGGGGAAAAGCTCTCACTCTTACCAAGTGGAAAAAAATAAACTCCAGAAGTCCAGCAAAGCTGCTGGGGGACTCACTAGGTGAGGGAAACTAGCCATAAATGAGAATTCTCCCTTACAAGGCCTGAAGGCACCTGGGATACCTGCAGACTATATAAGCCACGCCCGAGCTGCAGAACACGCTTCGCGTTGCTCTGCACTCGCAGCATTACTTTCACCACGGTCTGTTCTCTGCATTCCGTGCCTGCACCTGTGGGAAGAAGAAGAACATCATTATTCACCCTTACCTACTAGTACTCCAGCTCCTGTTGTTCAATCCAGTGTCCTGAACATCCATCATCTCGGAGGACCCTCCCTCCTGGAAACCACAACCTGGGGAAGAACGAAATAGAAAGACAGCATTAGTAACCGTTCACATTTCACATTTAAACAACAATTCAGAAGCACGCTTACCTGAGCGGAACTCACTGTTCGCTTATTCTCATCCTGGCCTTCCATCAACCTGCTGCATACTTATTCGACGGTGATTCGGACAACATCCACCCGTCGCTCCGCATCCTCTCGGCAGCTTACCATTCCGGAACATCAAGGCGACCTGTAAAGAAGAATAACACAAGTTAGCACATCACAAAAGCGCACATAGCGCTGCGCTCCGCACATTCACTTACCATCTCAAGCACAGCCCCAGCCAGCTCGGCCACTTCACCATTCCTCCCGCATCTAAGGGAGATGAAAAGACATTAACAGGGGCAATAACAAGTTCGGACAAACTATCAAAACAATAGACTTACCTGAAGAACTGAGTCGCAGCAGGTTTGGACTCACAGGCCCACGCCAGTGAAGCAACTCAGCGGCGAAGCGCCCCAGCCACGACGCACCCCTGCACAGAACTGCAGGACGGAGAGCGCACCATATAAAAATCCAACGTGAATCGTTGGGTTCACGATGGAGGTGGGCCCAGAGAGGAAGAGACTGTGGGCTAAATAAAAACTCCTGTATTCCAGACTAGATCCTTGGCAGAACGAGAACCCAGGGGAGGTGGATCCAAGTCGAAAGCAGTCCAACCAGATCGGGTGGCGTCCCTGTGGATACCAGGTGAGCGTTACACCCACGCGAATAATAGAAATAAACACAGCTGACAGTGAACGGGAGGTAGAGGAAGGAGGGGTGGCGTCAGACAGAGAGGAAGAATATTGGAGTGACTTGGAGGAGCAGGAAGAAGAGGGAAGAAGGCTGGGAGTTACCACTGGTGGGGCCTCATTTGGAGGAGGGCTGTCTCCAATGGAAGAATGGAGGGGGATGCTAAGGGACAGAACAGGGCGCATGGCTGTGATCGGGAAGAAAGGGAAGAAGGTGAGTACTAAGAAGGGGGGAAGAATTTGCAGCTGCCACTAATACACAGGGGGACGGGGAGGCCAAATTACATACCATGGGCTCAAATGGACAAGGCCAACATGCTTAAACAGCTACCCTCACTGTCCGGAGGGACCAGCAAGTGGATATATGCTTTTGAAAAACACACGGCAAGAGTGCCCTTGGCGGTGGGGGATGTTAAAAGCCTGCTAGTATCTGCAGTGGGAGACCAAGCCAACAGGGTTTGGGCGAAGGCGGGGTTCCCAGGAATAACATTAGATTGTGACCGCCATGATGGGGCCTCATTCAACACAGTGCGAGCGCGTGTGTGGGATGCATTGAGGGAAACATTCCCAGACACTCCAGATTTACAGTCACTTATGCAATGTACAATGAATGATGAGGAAGATGCAATGTCTTTCATTCTCTGGGTGCAAGACATGTGGAGAGCGGAAACGGGTACGGCCTGGGACCAATCAACGTCCCTGTTCTACTTCATTATAAAAAGGGGACTCCAAAGGAAGTACAGAAGGCCCTTGATAAAATAGCTGGGATAGAAGCCAAAGGGGTGGCCTGAAATTCAAAGCATCATAGTGCACCACTGCAAGTGGATCAGAGAAAAGGAAAATGAGATAGCTCAGCGGCGGTTGGCAGACGAGGCTAAGTTAGTGCACAGTAAACTGCTGAAGGTCAGTGCAGTAGCAGCTACCAGCGCGGCAGGAAGGGAGCAGGAGGAAGAAGACGGACAGATGGGGAAACCAATGCAGATGGTGGCAAACTGGACAGGTAACAGCCAGGACCAATGTTCGGGGGAAAATCAATATGAGGGACCACAGTGGCCATCGAGAGGGGGCGAAGCAATAGAGGAGGGTTCAGGGGATCAAGAGAAGTGGGTGCGGGGTATGGAGGGCGCAGAGGGGGAATGCAAGGACAATGCTGGAATTGTGGAAGGTGGGGCCATTTTATGAGAATGTCAAAGCAGGCCCAACAATTCATATCCAACTGAACACCAGATCGGACACCCCCACCCAGGGAGCCCCTACGGGCTACCGATGGGCAGGAATAGACGAGACAGCCAGTCGGATCCAAGATACATGAACGAGCGCCCAATGCCCCGCAAAACACGCCCTCACACCCCCAGTGTCATGACAATACTGTCCCCATGCGTAATAACACTTATGCTACCACGGCAAATGGGGCACCAACGACACTGTGCAGAGGGACAGCAATGGTGACAGGGAATGTTTTTGATGTTGATGAACTCACGTGGCATTCAACATAGGACAGCCCACAGAGAACACTTGCGTGTCCAATACTGTTGGTGACCCTTAACGCAGCAGCATTGGAACCACTGGTGGGGGCGGCGATAGGAATCAATTTATTTTCATGGTGGATTCGGGAGCGGAAAAATCATGCCTCAAAGAAGGCAGGTTCACGCTTTCTAATCGGACTTTGGAAATGCAGGCGTTCTCTCGGGCGGTAGTCCAGGTTCCATACACTGAAGAGCTAGACATAACGGTGGGGGGGAAAGCTGTATGTGCACCTTTGCTGTACTATGAGGAGTAGCCCATCAACTTGCTGGGAAGGGATCTTCTCAGCAAGCTCAACATGACAATCTCCTTCACTGACAGGGGATAGTTTGCTCCACACCAGGCATATGTGTATCACGGCACCCTTCACTTTGTATTGCACTATATACCTTCTGGGATATTCGAGCCTAGTACCACTGCCCCCTGCCCCAGTTAACACAATGCACCATTCAAGCATTGAAGACTGCAGTGTATGATGTGTCTTAACTGTAATTAATGCCTCGCTAAGCAAGCTACACCCACATGAGGTATACCGACAGGTACAGAAATATTTGTTAAATGTTCATCCAATCCTGATGAAGACTTACACTACCCATCAAGTCGAAACTATTTTACCAACTGGGAAGCTTTTTCGTAAAGAAGAACGATTTGTTAAGGCACCAATAGTCGATACATTTTTTGGATTGAACTACAATTTTGTTATATGCGTGTTGTGTATTTTTGGAATTATCATATCCACTATGAAAAGAAATGTACTAATGAATTAAATGACATTTCTTAGGGCACTTTAGTATATTTATACAAATTTTTAGATGTGCAAATTAGTTGAATGAATGTTGTTGAATGGCTTAGTAGCAAAAGTTTTTATTATGATCTAAATATATTTGTAATATTGTATTTTATGTAATTCTAAATAAATTGAAAATGATAAATTGATTTATGCATCCATTTACCCTCTTTCTAAGTGTTTTCCTCACCTCCTGGTACCATTTTTTGTATATTATTATATGTGTGATCCGTGCCATGTTAGTGATACGCACCCAGGCAGATTTCCCACAAACATGCGGCATACCTGTGAATCCAGGCATGTTTATTCAAGTTTTGAGGATACTAGCGAGAGTAGTGCCAGAATTGAAAAATGAAAAGTGGAGGGTGCCTTCAGAATTCATTTTCTGTCCAATTGCAGACCCAGAAATAGTACCAGGGTCCATAGTGTCCCTGGATATACATGCAGTACAAGTGTCAACCCAAAGAATAACAGCAATAGCAATGGACATGCAGGGATGCCAGTGGGGAACAGTGCTGTGCATTGACCCCAGTAAGGCCCTGCGAGACCTAACAGGTGCGGAACTCTTTTGTGACACAGAAGATGATGGGCAAATAGTGATGGAAATTGCAATCCCCTGTGATGTCATGATCCAAACAAGAGAGGTGCCACTACCCTTTGTAGCAGTGATCAAAGCTCCACCAACATACTATGAGAAAGACATGTCCCAAGTGCCACAGCAGCTGTGGACCACAGGCCCACACGATGTAGGGCTACTCCACGAAGTGACACCAGTAAAGATCAAGCTCAAACCCGGGGCTATTCTACCCTGGATGAAGCAATACCCCATATCTAGGGAAGCTGGGGAAGGAATAAAAGACACAATCTATGCATTAATGGTACAAGGCATAATAGTAACACTGCATTTACCCAATCAAAAAAGCGAAGGGAGGGGCATGGAGAATGATCCAGGACCTATGCCCCCTCAATGACGTAGTACAGAAGGAGTTCCCTCTCGTCCCAAATTCTGCCTCAATCCTATACAGTAACCCAACAGAAGCCACTCATTTTACGGTGGTGGACTTAAAAAATGCTTTCCTCTCCATCCCGCTCGATCAAGGTTCTTGGTACCTAACAGCATCCACGCTGGGGGGGGAGATATGAGCACTGCAGACTGCCCCAAGAGTACTGTGAAAGCCCCAGCATTTTCAACAGAATATTGCATGAAGACCTTGGAAACATACACACCACGAGTCCCATAATTCAGTACGTAGACGATGTGTTAGTTTGTGGGAGAAGGGAAAAAGAGTGCAGAAAGGACTCCATTACCCTGCTAACACAACTTGCACAGAAGGGGTAGAAGGTAGACAGGCAAAAGCTGCAATACTGCTTGACAGAGGAACTATACCTAGGCCAGTTGATTTCCAAAGATGGCAAAATAATCATACCTGACAGAGCAACGGCAATAAGAGCAGTGAAAGTGCCCAACACAGTTAAAGAGATGCAAAAGTTTCTCGGCATGTGTAATTACTGCCGAGCCTGGATACTGGACTATGCATCATACACCAAACTCCTGCTACAGACACTCAAAGAAGCAAAGCGGGAAAACACCAAGTTACAGTGGACACAGGAAATACACACATCTTTTGACACACTCAAAGAACTGATATCCACTGCCCCAGTTCTCACAACCCCCAACTATGAGCAGGAATTTTATCTCTTCTCACACTGCAATGGCACACTCAAGACAGCTGTGCTGACACAAAAGACATCCTTGGGCCACAAGCCCTTAGCATTTTACAGTGGAATACTTGATGCAGTAATGCAGGGACATTTTACGTGCGAACAGTCCCTCGCAGCCGCCGCGTTCACGATAGAAAAAAGCTCTACGTTCGTGATGGGATGCTCTGTCACGTTATACGTAGAACACTCCCTGTTTGCCATCCTTGAAAGATCAAAAAGCACATTAACTACTCAAAGGGCCACAGCATATGAGTTGATTATCTCGAGTGCCAACATCCACATCGTGCAGTATAAAAGTGTGAACCCGGCCACGTTTATCACAGAGACATGCACAGTAGAAGATATGTAACAGCACGACTGTGCCACATACACAGGAGATGATGATGACACACCCAAAGTGCATGAAAGTGCACTATCAGAAGGGGAAATCTACTTCCTAGATAGGTCTGCCTCCATAGATTGTGAAATGGGAGAAATGCATGTAGGAGCAGCAGTAGTTCGGGTGGAGGACGGGGAATTTTAAATAATTGTGCAGAAGAGATTACCACCACACTTCTCGGCCTAGCAGCAGAATTAGTAGCGCTCATAGAAGCGCTTCACATCACAAAAGGGTGCATAGTTACCATTTACCCAGATTCTGCCTATATGGCAACAATAGTACATGGAGGATTAGCAAGGTGGGGGAGGAGGGGATTTCGAAGGGCAGACGGGTCCCCAGTACAACATGCAACACTACTAGGAGAGTTGAGTGATACATTAAAAGAACCTACGCTTGTAGCAGTTGTGAAATGCAAGGCCCATACACAAGGTGATGACGTCATCTCATTGGGAAATGCAGCAGCGGACGCTGCCATGAAAGAAGCCTCCTATTTTCCAAAGGTCCCAACAGGTGAGTACATACCACAGAAGACCGTAGAGGAAACGCAACCAGAAGGCTTTAATTCGCTACCAGTCTCTCAGATAATCGAGCTTCAACACTATGCGCCCAGCTAGGAGAAGGAGACGTGGGTAAAAAGGGGGTGCAGCTAATCGTCCACTGATTTACTTTGGAGACAAAATAACACTGGCAAGGTAGTGATGCCAGTAAAATTGCTAGAGGTAGCATTTAAACAGTTACACTACCCAACTCACAACGCAAAGCAACATATCATTGCAGACATACAGGAAAATTGGTTTGCCCCGCGATACAGGAACATGTCACAAAGCTAATAATAGAATGCATGACCTGCCAAACATACAACTCTGGCATGACATTACGAACCCTCAGAGGAACATTACCAAAACCAGAGGGGCCCTTCAGAGAACTGCATATAGATTATGCAGACATGGGAGAGCAGTGTAACGGGGCTAGATATTTGATCGTTGTTGTATGCCCCTTTTCCCGGTGGTTGGAAGCAGGCCCCTGCGCCCACCCAGATGCGCGGTGTGCCACCAAGTTTTTAGTCAGAGAGGTCTTTCCCCGCTGGGGCATCTGTGATGTCATACGTTCCAACAATGGAACGCACTTTGTGAATAACATGTTCAAACATATCACTGCAATGCTGGGCATAACCCACAAGCTTTGCACGATTTATCATCCGCAATCAAACGGATTTGTGGAGAAAATTAACGGATTGCTTAAGAGTAGATTGTCAAAACTGTGCCACACACTCCAAAAGAACTGGGTGTATTGCTTACCCCTGGTACTTTTTGAAATGAGAAATCAACCTAGCAAGGACCACCACCTGTCGCCCCATGAAATCGTAACAGGTAGGAGGATGCACACAGCCCACTCACCCTTGCGTAGGCAATCAGATGCACACCAAAGCGCCACTGTCCTAGGAGAAGAATTCCATGAATATCTCAGAAACTTGACAGGAGCAGCACGAGCCATAGCTAAGGAAATAGCACCTCCATTTACACAGGACAACTCTACTGACACAGTAACACCAGTCACGGAGAGCCCAGACTGCCAGTTGATGACAGGTGACATGGTATATGTGAGAAGCTTTGTGCAAAGGTGGAACGGGCCAAGATTTCATGGCCCATATAAGGTGATATACTGTACACCCACGGCAGTCAAGTTGCAGGGTCTGAAGTACTGGGTACATTTGACAGACGTTCGTAGAGCCCACAGGAGCGTAAATGACATAGACCCCGAAGGAGGAGGGGTCAATGGTAGCACCCAAACATAGAAAATAAGAAGCGTAGGGTCCACGGGACAGGTGTCAGGAATAAGACAAGAGAAAGCTCAGGACTGGTAAAAACATGTAAATAATTGTACAGTGTAATGATGTTTTGATGCTTGAATGGCAGAGTGAGATAGAAATGGGCTCTCTATTTATCTTGTTTCATCTCTCTGTATGTTTTCCTTCTTTCTTGTCATACAGTTTAACGTGTGCAACAATAACATTTTTTTTTCCTTAGCAATAGTTCTAACTAATGGTAATTTGCCTCCCTCGGGTTTCCCTCCCCCAGACTTGAGGCGTGGGGGATGGAAATGGAAGGACGCGGAGGAATAAAATATACACAAGGATGTTAATGAAACTCGCCTATGAGTGATAAAGAGAATTAATAATGGCCCGGAAAAGCCAATTTAAAATATACAAAACAATGACTGTGAAAAACACATGCGAGTGATATGCGTGATTAACAACTGCTCATATTTTATTTATTAGGGGCTTCAATGGGCATGGACGAGGCCCCAGCAGCAACAAACGATAGTGTAGATAGGAGTAGACGGAGGAGATATGTTTATCCTAGTTATTCATATGAATGCATGCTGTTTGTGTGTGCAGTAGTATTCTTTTCAGCGTTGTTTGGCCTATTCCTGTATTGGATAATTGTAAATATTTCAATTGATGTTGGCCAGGGGGGTGTGGGCATGAAAACAATTAAAGAGGGGACCCACCTAATTTGGGATGGGGCCAAGTTAATATGGGGCTACGAGACTCCCGAGGACGAGCCTAATAGTACCACAAGTATTACACATATCACAACGATGCGAGCAACCCCACAGTCTCCGTATATAAATGAATCCCATTTCAGTGTGTACACAATGAATGACAGAACCCCTTCAGAACTCACGTGGGTGCAAAATCACCCGTATCCAACAACTGTGCCGGTTCCAGAAATGGCAACGTCCAACAGTCCAACTACCAGAGAAGAGGGTAATAGGAATGAACACGTAGCAAGCACTTACTACAGTTTGTATACACAGTGGGATGGTAAGGAGGGTGGCAGGCAGGACCAGAGGACTGAGGGAGGCAGGCCCAGGAGGAAGAAGAGGGAAATAAGTGGTATGCAGATATGAGCAACACGGAAAGACAAACAACTAATGAGAGTTGTTATGTTTGCTCACTTATACCCCATGCCTCAGGCACTCCAAAGGTATTACTGCCACAACAGATTATTTTGCAGAGGCCCAATGTCTCCTACATCTTGCACTGTGCCGAATAAAAAAATACTTTTCAATCACACACAGTTTCATTTGAACTTTTGCAGAACGAGCGGAAGTGCTACTCCCGGCCACAAGGAGTGATTTGTGTAAAAGAGCCTTTTCTGATAATAAAGGGGACATTGCACATGGACAATAAATGGCAGAAGGAAGAGATTTTGTGCAAAGCAGAAGCGTTACGAGGACTGTCTGAAGAAAAACTTTCATGGGTACAGAGAACATGCGCTCCCATATGGACTGAACACATAAGCAAACTAACTTGGTCACCGCCATTGAAAGACCCTTCAAGTTGCAAAATAACATTTCTTATGAACTATGCTTCCATGGAGAGGGGAAGAGGGACATGCGGGACAACAAAAACTGCAGCAAAACCATCATAATACCTGACATGAAAAAGGGAACGGCTGCGATGATGGACACATATTGGCATTGTGGCAATATGGCATACCTGCATCTCCTGGAATCATGGAGAGGCACGTCTTCCCTGGCGATGCTGCATTCTGCGCTAATGGTGATTCCTGAGAGCCATATCCATGAAGGAAACAAACATGCCGCAATCCAAGAAGAACCATACCTGACGCCACCTGAAACAGTTCCTGTGTATGCCATAGATGGGGAAGGTGTACAAAATCCACTCCGTAGGAAGAAACGATCCTCAAACTACATTTCGGCCAAATCTTCAGAACTCCTGGCCCAAATACCTGATCGATTCCGATTGTTCAGCTCTGTATAAACGTTATTCGCGTCCTTCGTTCCCAGCATCCAGGTGAGAGCGAATGCCAGGTGGCTCCAGATACAAGGTGAGAGCACATCCAGTTGGCCAACGACACTGAAGAAGGGTTCAATGTCATCAAAGTGGAACTTAGAGCCCTGCGATTAATGACGATGCAGAATCGATACATGCTGGTTCTCCTAACAGTAATCAATGGAGGTGTTTGCCAAAAAATCGGGAGTGCATGTTGCACATTTGTACCTTCTGCAGAAGCGGAGAACGGCTCCCTCTCACATGTGATAGCAGCTGTGCATGACCTCGACAAGCGGATGAAGGACGAAGGAGGGGTGCAGCCCAGCACCTGGTTTGACAACCTTTTTTTCATGGGTACCTTCTTGGCTCGGAATGACGGTGAAGCTCCTCATACCACTCATCGTCTTTTTGCTCCTCATTTTTTGTGTGTCAATTGGGTCTTCGATGCTGTGCAAATGCGGTACCAAATGGTGCACTGATGATGGTAACAATGGGACGTGCAAATGGTGTGCCACAAATTAAACATGAGGCGGATGTGCAAACAGCAGACAGCTCAGAGCCTAAATATAGAATGACTGCCATATATAACACGGGGCACTGAGTGGATAGTGTATATCACACCACCATAAAAGAACCTAGAGAGTTGCAATGGTACAAGGAAGTATGGGTGGACCTGGAGGGTGAGGGCGGTGCATCTATATGACCTGTACTCCTGATGAATATGCTAGGAGGGGGGAAAGCCTCAGAGAGGTGTGCAGGGCATGGATGCCAATAAAGGGAACACCTGCATAGGATGAAGCGGTAGCAGAGGAGGAAGAGCGCAAGAGGTTGGGACAGTTACAGTATTCGTTACTTAAGTAACGAAAGGGGGAATGAGTGGAAGGAGGGGGCATGTTGAGCTCCCTCATTACGACACTTCCTGGGTAGGCCCTGCCACGACTGGTTTGGGTTCAGGGCCCCAGCCCCGCAGCACCTGTGCGGGAACACCATTAGGAACTGCAACCCCTTTGCAAACATCCCTTATAGTAGTATAAAACCAGAAGAGAACAAGACTCCATTTTGTAAATCACTGATCCCATTTTGCAATGCTAACATAGCCATGAAGTTTCAATGCAGGCCTGCAGCTCTCCCTGCCAGGCGTGCACAGTGAGCAAGTTCCTCCCCCCACCTCCTCACCTGTGCCGTCTCGGCAGCTGCTCGGTTCCCATGAGAAGGCTGGCTGCGAGAATGCAACAAAATCCACACTGTATCTTCTACCTTCCTTCTCACTTCACTGACTCAGATACAGCCCAGAGCAGGGGCCAGAGCAAAAGCTGTCTGTCTCTATAAACCTGCCTCACACCCCATAGACCCTGGCCATAAAAACATAATCCCCATGCCCCCTAGGGCAGAGTCAACAGTTAAAAAGACCCTTGAGCCTGTGTGTCTATTTACGCCTTAACATGGACAGAGTCAACACGCCTTTTATGTAAGATCGTATAAATCTAATGGTGGGGTAATGGATCCATGAATGAACAATATAAATATATACACGTGTGTAATTAGAAGTCCCGATGTTAACCCGCCACGGCATAATGCATGCTAACCTCTGTACACAATGCTCATAGTAGTGGTTTGTAACAGCACAACATGTAACCAAATGTAAAACTGTACACACCAGCACCACGCTACCTCACTTTTTATGAGTTCAAATGTAAATACATGTATAGTGTTGTATAAGCATAACACGGAAGGTAATCACTCCTAGTTAGCCGCACTCCCAGTTAAAGGTATACCCATAGACCCCGGGTTGTAATCTGCTTTTTTCAGATAAGGAAACCACGAGCCAAAGATATGTTTTATTTCTTTATTAATTCTTTTCTTTCCTTTCTATTATGATGAGAACGCCTAGTTAAATGGACAATATAGTATGCTCTAAACCAGTATGTTTCAAGTACAACACAGCCAGCCACGTGTAAAACGCCTGCATGTAAAACTGTATTCTAAAGGCCCTAATCTATTATGTAACAAGGAACCAAACCACAAAGGAGTCTCGAGTCTCTCTAGTCCATCTGGGTGTCAACAGCGAGTTAGTAATGTTTGGACATTCAATCACTGAACCCCCACAATTAAATGTATGCCTATAATGATACATACCTTTTGTGACCTAGCCATTTCAGCCATCTATTTCAAATTCTCCTTGTTAGTATCAAATGGACACTTCTGACCATGCAACGACCTCATGAACTCTACCCCCTATTCGGTATATTTAGGGTTGTTTGAACAAGGTGTGCATTATATTTGATGGGGGACGTTTAATTCATGACCTATAATAAATAACCTGCCTTTGAATCATGTTTTCACACGTGTTTTAAATACAGGCCTTTGAGTTTCCACCAGACAAACAGATCAGAATACTGAATGAATGGGAGTGTGTGGCCACAAGGGCAAATGTTACATGGCAGGGTGTCAAGACAACACAAGTGTCATTCCGGCATACCAACCTGATGAGCCCAGCTGACCGATTGACCCGGCACACCACGTCATGTCATCACGTGTCCTCAAACCAACCGGGTGTCTCCGACCCTATGACACCTATAGGTGTCCACCCTTAGCGTCCAATCCCAATTACTCTTGTGCCCCCTAGGCCATCCCACCACTGATGACGTTTTTTTGGTATATAACCTAATTGTAACATCTTTTCGGCAGAGCGCTCTCGGCGTGAGCAGAGTAGTTTCTGCTTGCCCTAATTTTAGATAAAAGCCTTGATATCACTCTCACTTGGTCTTGGTCTCATTCCCTCCTGGGATGTACTTTTATTGACTCCGTTGGGTGATTTACCAGCATTTTTGGGGATCTCTCACTTACAAAGGTAAGACAAAACCCCAAAACCCACTAACCCCAACTAGAAAACCTCTACTTTCTCCTTACACTTCTCACACAGAAACCCACACAACCACTTCTCTGCACTGCAACATGCACATACTTCACCACACCGCAACAACAGACAAACAACACATAACCTGTATCAACAGCACATGGGAACTCCTACCAAACCGATAACTGCACTTAATCTCAGTGCACAGGAAAAGCCAAACTGAAGCTGCCAACAGGGCATCACAGCTCTCACTCTTCTACTCCGACTACACCCTACTAAACCCCGCCCCTCCTCTTTCAGATCCGCCAGTGCACCTGGCCACCACTCCTGGTGGTGACAGGGCGGCACAAATTCCTATAACATTAAAATATGGGGAAAACATTTGAAAGAAACCTATTTTTGACAATTAATCCTCACTGGTTGAGGTGACAAACCAATACAAATAATATCATACTTTGAATACCATATCATCACTTGCATTCTGCAGATTAATGATTTAGGCCCACTCTTAACTAGGCTTCATCTACCAAATGCTGTGGGATGGTACAACCATTAAATACAGAGAAATGGTACATAAATGGAGGCGTACCCACTTGCATGAGGAGCTGCATCTCTACCTCCCTGCCCTGAACTCTCTCAAGTCCTCTCTTGAGGGAGAACAATTAATTCTACCTCACCCTCATTGACTCTCACTCCACCCATCTCCGGCAACTACATGGTGCCCTAAACTCACTCCTCACTCCTCCTGAATGTCTGACTATCAACTCCACTGTCACAGCTAATGACCTAGTGGAATATTTTGCTGCAAACATCTCCCAAATTTGAGACTATCTCTTGACCTTCCTCACAAATGCTCCTACATTCTTCACTCTACCCACTCTACTGTCATCCTCTGCCTCTATATCCCACTATAGTCCCACTAATACTGAAGAATTCCTATCGCTACTGATAAAGGCTAATCCCTCTTGTTCTGCATCAGACCCTCCTGCTCCTCAGCAAGTCAAGCCTATTGGCCAGTCCCATTGCTAAAATCTTCAACCTCTCCGACTTTGCTTGTTTTCCCTCTATTGTCAAAATGGCCCCAGTCATCCCTCCCCTAATAAAAGCAAGGGGCAGAACTGACCCTACAAAGTACCTTTCACCCTGTGTCTCTCCTTCCACACTACTTTAAAGTGATCGAAAGGGTTGTTTTCAACCACCTTATAAATTCTTTAGACATACACAACCTTTGAAACCCCTACAAGCAAGTTTCCGCTCCTGTCACTCCACAGAAACCTTTCTCATGAATGTCTCCAACTTCATTGCCTCTGCTAAGCAATCCAAACTATCCTGTATCCTAGTTCTCCTTGACCTGTCCAGAGTGATAAACAGTGTCAAAGGCAGTGGTTGCCTTAATACACTCTTTCTTCTTGGGATTCGTGTTCAAGCACTTGCCTGGATTGAATCCTACCTGGCAACTCATCAATTCTCTGTTTCCTGCAGCAACAGTACCTATCAACTCACTCCTCTAACATTTGGTGTTCCGCAAAGCTCTGTCTTGGGTCCCCTCCTCTATACATTCTACGTCTCTGCTCTTGGGGCATTAATCTCCTTCTCGGGGTTCTCGTACCAACTCTTTGCAGACGATGATACCTAAATCTTCCTCTCTTTCCTGAACACTCCTTTGATCTCTCAATTAACATTCTAAATGTCTCTCTGCCGTTAAATATTGAATGTCTTCAGACTTTCTGATGTTAAGCGCTACCAAAACAGAGGTGCTCTTCTTCCTTGCCAAATAATCTCTCTCATCTCTTCCCCTGCCTATCCAGTGACCACCTGACACTCTACCCTACTCTTCTTCAGCTAGAAACCTTGGGGTCGCCTGTGACCCTTCTCTCACAATCTCTACTTTCATCTCCAAAACTGAAATGGCGGCTCACCTCAACCTCCTAAATATTGGCACATCAGGCACATCCTTCCTCTCAATACCACCAAGTACCTTTTAACCACGCTTGTCTTCTCTAAACTGGATTACTGTGCCATCATGCTCTTTGGTCTTGAGCTCCCTCACTTCACACCTACTTCCTCATACCATCACCAGACTGGCTGGCTGACGATGCAAAGCAGGGTCAGATTTAAATGTCTTCTAGTTATTTATTCATTTATTTATTTCATTTGTATAGCGCACGCAAATCCTCAGGCATCAGGGCGCTAGTGAGAAACCAGTTACATGACGCCTGGAGGTACAGGCAGTAGCCTGCAGGATGGTTACATTCAGGGTACTGCAAATTAGTTACATTCAGGGTACAGCATATTGGTTACATTCAGGATGCAACAAATCACATCAAATTACATATTGAGGTTAGTTGAACAGCCATGTTTTAGGGCTCTGCGGAAGGACCAATAGGATTCCTTGACTCTCAGAGCAAGTGGTAGGGCATTCCATTGCTTTGCAGCAATGACTGCAAAGCTTGACCCTCTTGCTTTCATGCCTTTAAACTTTGGTTGAACCAGTCTGTGGGTGTATGGGGTTCTGGTAGGTCTAGTTGACTGAGACTTGGTACTTCTTTGTACCAGATAGGGCGGAGCAGATTTGTAGATGTATTTGTGGGTGATTGAAAGAGTCTTGAATGTGATTCTTTCTGGGGTGGGGAGCCAATGTACTGCTCTACGGGTAGCTGAGATGTTTTCGGAGTTGGGATGTTCAAGGCGGCACACAAGGCATTGTTTTGGATAGTCTGGAGTTTTTTTATGTTTTGTGGTAACGTGGCGGTATATAGTACATTGCAATAGTCTAGCCTAGCACCCACCACCGCTCGGGCGATAGTCAGGCACTTGTCACTGGTGAGGAATGGTCTGGCGGCATCCAAGAGTTTAGTTGAGTAGGCTGCTGATATGGTGCTAACTTGTGGGTTAGGAAGAGAGTGGCATCAAGGTAGACACCTACTTTTTTGATAGTCGGAGAGACTGGGATCAGTGATCCAGCAATATTAAATGCTGAATATTGTGAATCCAGATTTTTTAGGATGGATGCAGGACTGATGATGAGCAACTCTGTTTTCTCATCATTGAGACAGAGACCATGGATTGCCATCCAGTCTTGGATGGTGGCGTAGGTGGAGCTCAGCGTGGCAGAGTCATTGGGGTAGGAGCCAGTGAGAGGGAGGAGAATTTGTGTGTCATCAGCATAGTTTGTATAGGCGATGCAAAGAGTGTCTGGGTGGTTGGAGAGGGGCTTTGTGAAGATGTTATACAGAGTGGGCAGGGCACGCGACCCTTAGGGTACCCCGCAGGAGATGAGGGACGCTTCTGTGCAGGCGTTCTCTGAGAACCTTTATAACTCTTCCTTCCAGGAAGCAGCCCATCCAGGAGGCTGCTTCAGGGGAGAAGGAGGCTGAGGATGTGTGGTTGTGGCATAGTATGTTGTGGTCAACTAAAGCGATGCTGCTGACAAGTCAAGGAGGAGCAACAAGGCAGGTTTCCCTTTGCCCCTCATCTCTTCCATCTGGTTTTTGAGATCAAGGAGTGTTGACTCTGTTCTGTGCCCTGGGCGGAAACCCGATTGGCGAGTTCCTAGAATTTGGTTGGCTTCCAGGTGGCGTTGAATTTGAATGTAGGCTGCCATATCAATAATTATCAAAAGAAAAGGGACTGTAGTCATATCCCGGTAGTTTTTAGGGGACGCTGGGTCGAGTGTAGGGTTTTTTAGGAAGGGGAGAACCCATGCTTCCTTAAGGCTGGCGGGTACACCAGTGGTGAAGGAAGCATTGATGAGAGCTGTGAAGAACAGCGCTATTACTTCAGCACAGTCTTTGATTAGGGGGGCCGGACAGATATCCCCTTTGCATCTAGATGGTTTGAGACTTTTTAGGATGCGAACGGTGTCTAGAGTGGATATTTTGTGGAAGCTGAACAGTGGGTCTCCTGGAGTGTTGGAGGTAGGTACAGGCGTGGCCAAATGCGGTTGAGCCAGAGTAGCTTGTTTGTCTCTTTTTTTTTGTAACCTGTCCATTTTCACCAACATGGCCTTTTGTATGCTGTCGCACCAAGCAGGGTCTTTGGGGAAGGTGGGGGCTTGAGGCACTGGGGTTTCTATTTCTCAGAGGATGGTGAATAGTTCCTTGGAGTCTGAGTTGGCATTGGCTATTTGCGTGTTGAAGGTAGTAGCTTTGGCTTAGATAATAGCTTTTTTGTAATGTCTTGAGAGGTTATAGAACATCTGTTTGGAAGCTTCCAAGGGGTTGCTTTTCCAGCAAATTTCAGCAATTCTTTTTTCAGCTCTAAACTATAAGATCCTGGGTGTACCGCTGTGGACTAACAGTTTAGCCTTTTCCAGTACTAGTGGGGAAATGGTGTTGATGGCACTAGTCAGGGATGTGGTATAGAGATCTACTAGGTACTTGGGGTCGGAGGTGTCCAGGAACCCTGAGTTCAGGGCGTCAAGGAATGGAGAGAGACTGTCCTTTGTTAGTTTTCGATGGCTGCATGCCAAGAAGGGTGGTAGCATCTTGTTGTGGGTTTGGCTTGAGGGCCAGTGGGTAGCGAGAAGGTAATGACATGATTGTCAGACGATGGGCAGGGGATGTTGGCTTTGATAGAGATGTGGCAATTGAGGTTGGTGAGACAATCTAGAGTGCACTGTTTATTGTGTGTAGAGTTGTGGATGTGTTGGTTGAAACCGAAGTTGGAGGCACCAGCTTCCCTGTCCTAGCATCCAAACTTTGGAATACCCTCCCCGCTGCCATCAGAGCTGAAGACTCCTTCAACACCTTCAAGAATAAAACCAAATCCTGGCTCTTTGACCAGCAATAGTTGTGTCAGACATTTGTCCTACTTACCCAGCCCGCCTGTTCCCTTACATGATTTCCGGGCTGCTACCCTCCCAACTACCTCAGGGATACTTCCTCTGCTGAGCCTAGGGTTACTGTACCCTGTGTAATATTTGTAATTATTAAGTTTGGTTTTTTTGCTGTTTTGACACACTTTTATTGTAATTTATATCCCTGTATGTTCTTTTCTTGCAACCTTGTACAAATTGCGCCCTGATGCCCTTGGGCCTGTTGGTTTGCGCGTTATAAATAAACAAATACAAATACAAATTAAGGCTTTGGAGGTTGCTGTAGGTCGGTAGGATCGTTAAAGCCGAAGTTGAGGTTGCCCAGGAGGAGCACTTGTGAAGAGGGCTTGGTGTTGTCTCCTAGGGTGAGAAGTAGATCCTCTTCAAAAGTGAAGATTGGGCCAGGTGGGCGGTAAACGAGACAGGTGGTGATCATGTTGGTATGTGAGGTGGTGATTTTAAGCGTGAGGATATCACAGTTATTATTGTGTGTGGTGTTGATTTGTCTAATGCAAAGGTGATCTTTGAAAATGCAGGCCACTTCACCACCTCTGGTAATCAGCCTGTCACTTCTGTGGATGGTTTACCCTGTTGGGAGGGCGAGGAATAAGGCCAGGCCGGATGCTGAGTGTAACCATGTTTCCATGATGCAGAGGGCATCAAGGTTGTTCACTGTTAGGAGGTTGTGTATGTCTAGGGTGTGCGCTGTCAGGGAACGTGCATTTATCAGTGCTAGGCTAAGGTTAGGGTAAGGGGGATTGAAGGTAACTGCCTTAGAACTGTGAGTGGTCAGGTTAGTGAGAGCAAGGTGGAACAGGGCCAGAGTGGGGGGCGGTGGTGAGATTAGGGTCAAGGTTGGTGTTCCGCTTAATGGACTGGCGAATGGTTGCGGCAGGGGCTGTTCTGGGCGGGGCAATCTCAGTGTGGTTGCCTGAGGTGGACTATTGACCAAGGCTATTGTGTTAACCCTGTTGGAGATGCTCAGCTCTACAGGAGTATCAATAGGTACAGAATGAAAAACATTTGCTGGGAGAGGAGACATGACTATACAGTTCACCAGTGCTGAGGCATTAGAGTCACTAGCATTAGCTGGGAATGTCTTAGTAAAAGCATTCGTAGGACAAGGATACATAGCTATATAGTTCAGCAGTGCTAAGGCATTGGAGGCACTAGCATTAGCATTGGAAGTCCTAGGTCACACATTCATTGGACAAGGAGACATATCTCTACAGTTTGCCAATGCTGAGGCATTAATGCCACTTACATTTGCAAGGGAAGTCGTAGTGCAGGCATTAGAATGGCGTTGTTGTCAGGAGCGGCAGTGGGTGATGTTTTTGGGAAGCAAACTTGACTATTACAATTAACATGGTATATACATGTCCTGCCGTGGGCAGTGATGCTTACAGAACTGTGTCCAAGGAGCGGAGCATGTTGGGAATATGTGCGGCCACCTTTACTACTGTTATGCAAGATTGAGGTAAGGTTGTGAGCACTGAAAGTAGGGGTTGCGGTGCGAGCTGTAGCAATACTGAAATTGTCACTTATTCGGGTGATAGAAAAGTTCTTGCTTGCTGCAGAGGAATCTGGAGCAGACTCTATCGAGGGACGGCAGGGAGATCTGCGGTGGCGACAAAGACGGGGTGGAATCGCATCACGAAACCATGGTTGTGTAGAGTCGGACGTTTTAGTTCTACAGCTAATACGCTTGTTACGGCCGAAGGTTGGCATAGGTCTGTGAAGGCGGCTTGTTATAGGAGCAGTGCGGGCAGATAAGCAAGAGTTTCATAGACAGACACAGGCAACTTCTGCCGCCTTAAGGACTAAGGAATCGATTTCACCCGGTTCTGTGCATAGTGCAGCAGGAGAGATGCCAAAGGCCACTGCTTGCACTGGCTCAGGTGGGACCTAGGGGACTTCAGCTAATTCCCTGCACTTAGAGGTACCAAATCTAGTTCACAAATCAATCCATGGTAAGGTACCACTGTATCTATCCAACTCTCCAAGCTTTCTCGTAATCTTCGATCTGCCTCTTCAACTACCAGTGGATCGGTGTGTAGTGGGGCAATGCATGTGTGGGGAGATCTGGGTGGAGGAGTGGTGGCACTGTCTCAGTAGGTCAATATATAAGGTGCAACATGGCCACATCCAAAAGCACATTACATCGTCACCCAGCCTGAAATGGTGCATAGATCAGTGGATGAGCTGCCAAAGGCCACTGCTTGCACTGGCTCAGGTGGCACTCTCTCCCTAACCCACCAAGTTAATGCCATATCCTCCTCAGCAGCCTACTCAACTAAACTCTTGAATGCCGTCAGACCATTCCTCACCAGTGACAATTGCTAGACTATCGCCCGAACAGTGGTGGGTGCTAGGCTAGACTATCGCAATGTACCATTCGGTGGACTCCACCATGGAATAGAGGCATCTCACTTCATGACAAATGAAAGACCTGAGAGACTAACTGCGATCCATTCACAACGGTCTGGATAGTGCCAAGTCGAGACTCTCTCAACTAGAGGATAAGTCTATTAGGAAAGATTTTCTTTTTGCAACTTTCCCTCCTTAGTTTTCTATGGAACCCCCTTTGTTTTGCTTGTTTTTATCCTGTCCTGGCTTTTTGACGGGAAGGTAAGCCTTCAGCTTCACTTTCCTTGCCTTTTGCTCATTTGTTATATGGAAACAGACTAGTCCTTTCGGACTTCCAGTACTGAGAAATGTTGTTTCTCTTTTGAATTCTTGTATTTTTACATTGCACACAGCGGTGTCCAGTCAACTCGTCGAAAAAAAACTGGTCGACTGCAATTTGGTCGACGCAATTTGGTCGAAAACCATTTCGTCGAAAAAATGTTTTTATTTATATATTTATTTTTGGGTTTTCGTTTTGTTAAAAAATGGGTTTTTAGAGAAAAAAAGGGGGTTGGAGGGGGGACCCCCCCAAAAAAAAAAAAAAAAAAAGGGTTAAAATAGAAAAAAAAAAAATTCGACGAAATGGTTTTCGACCAATTTGATTCGACCATTTGTCTGGTCGACCAATTTTTTTCGACGAATTCACTGGCAACCCACACAGCACCTTGCAATGGTGTGCAATGGAGATACTTGTGTATCCTCCTAACCTTTTATATTTGGCATTATGGGTTACTTTTACATATGCCTAAGAGGAAGCATTTGGCAGCAGTGACAGTTTTAAAATGTTTCTTTTATTTTCTAATGATATGATATGGCATTTATAACGCGCCTATACACAAGTGTTTCAAGGCGTGACGAGGCAAGAGAGGGGGAACAGAGGGAAGACAGAGACAATGATCTCATTACGCCAGGTGACATTGAGATTGCGCAAGTGCAGGGGATGGGGGAAGGGGGAAAGTGCAGGGGAAGAGGGAGGGGGCAGTGCAGTGCATAGGATAAACAGTAAATAAATAAAGACATTAAATAAAAATTGCAGCCAGCTGGTGGCAAGTGCAAGGGTAAGTTCAGACATCAGGTGTCAAGTGCAGGTAGGGGGCTGTAGAGATACAGAAATAGTCCCTGAGTGCAAGGGTTGCCAGGGGGGCAGTGCATGAGGGCAACTGGTGGGGAGGGGACCTGGGCCCGAGATCAGAGGGTAGACAGGTAACCGGTGCAGTTTCAGTTTCAGCCAGGAGATCAGCAGGGGAGAGGAGGAGATAAAGCAGAAGCAAAGAGGAAGGTCTTGAGGTGCTTCCGGAACCGGAGATGTTTCTCCTCAAGTTTCAGAAAGGCAGGGAAGCTGTTCCAGAGGGAGGCCCCAGCAGAAGAAAGAGATCTACCACCAACTCGTTGCCTGGAGAAGCAACTGACCCTGAGGGGGTTGGAGGCGGATGAGCAAAGAGCTTGAGAAGGAAGATATTTAGGAAGAGAGAGTTGAATGTATTGAGGCCCCAGGCCCCAGAAGGCCTTGTGGACGATGCAGATGGTTTTGAACTTAATCCTCACCGGCACTGGGAGCCAGTGCAGAGATTTCAGTCCTGGAGAGATACGAGCCATGGGCTTCAGGCCAAGGACAAGTCTTGCAGTCCTGTTCTGTATGATTTGCTGGGGGGGAGAGTTGAGGCAGGAGATTTGCATTTATCGCATATGACTACTAAATCTGGCTAGTGCACTAAAAAGGCTGTGCCACGAGATTGCAGCTTGTTCTTTGGCCATATTGTAGTTTGGCCTTCTTCCTGCCTTCTCAGGTCTGGAAATCCCATATACGGTCATGCACTTGCCCGGGAAAGCTGCTGCTTTCACGGGCCAGTGATCCTGTGTGTGTGTGTGTTTGTGTGTGTGTGTGCCATAGGAAGGGGATTGGGACTGTCTAGTCCCAGTTCACTTCCTTGTGCCAGAAGGTCTGCTGCTGGGGCAGATATAAAACCAGTAGTTGTCCCTGACTGGACAACTAATAGCTGCTTGAATGCTGCAGATCCTTTCCAGTGGTGGGCTTGGACTTGATTTCAGCTCCAATCTTGGATAAGAGGAGGACTCCTGCAGCCATTCATGAGATCTGCCCTGGTGCCAAGAATCCTTCAAAGAAGAGCACACCATTGACGACCTGAGGACGACTTCTGCAGTGGTCCAGCATCCCCTCCATGGATTGACCCAGTGAAGCCCTCTCTGCCTGATCTCAGAAGACCCTTGTCAGTGCTTCAACCCTTGGACAAGTGGGCCCAACCAGTCTGAATGTCTTCTCGAGGTTGCATGCCCCAAGAGCATTTCGGAAGTGTCCCTGGACTGCCTGGTGAAATGACCAGCCTCCTTGTGGGCTGCCCCGCCAGAATTTTCGCCTCCCGTGTTCAACTTTGTTGGTCACTAGGTTGTATCATAAGTTGCCTTCTCCTGAAATCTCAGCTTCCTAGCATCAAGGCAACCAGTTCTGGAGCTGCTTCTTTGACAGCGACTGGAAGGACGCCTGTCATCGCCTGCAAACAGGGACGTCATTTCACCAAAATGCCAGGGGTAGCGGAAGTGACATCACATGACCCTTGACCCCCTGATAACATCACAGGAAGTGACGTCATTTGACCCCACCCGAAGTGATATCACAGGAAGCGATGGAACACAACCTTTCACCCGTTGACAAAACAGGAAGTGGCATCACATAGCAGTGTACACTACGAAAAGTATGGTTACGATATCACTGTAATGTGATGTACATTTCATACAAGAATGGATCGCCATGTGTATTGTTAAGATCAGTGTGTATAGGCCCATATTACTAAATTACTGTGAATGCAAGCAGACGTCCATGACCAAATGATAATGATGTGTTATTATATAGCACTTACGCTTAAGCGCTTTATATAGAAAAAATATACACCCAATATCACCCAACCTGTCTTGGTACGCATTTATCGACCTCAGAAGGATGAAAGGCTGAGTTGAGGCGTTTAGGAACAGACTAAATCAGTGACTCACCCCCTGAAGTGTGCCTGAAATAAACCTTTAATGAGTCTAGCAATTATTGTATAGAATTCCAGAAAGACACATTATTTGGTATTCCTATTCTTTTTTATTTAGGGTCAGTGCTGAAAGTGTTAGACTTGTGGCACTACTGTTCTTATTTTTCTTCTTTTTTTAAGGGGCCTGAACAAGAAAGCCAGCCACTCCAGAAGTAAAAAGCCACATGGTGCTGGCCACGGCCAGGAGCTTGCATTACAAAAGAAACAAAATGAAAAAAAAAAATATACGTTTTTTAGAGGTCGCAAGGGAGTCCACAGAGGTCGCAAGGGAGACCTCAGAGGTCGCAAGGGAGTCCTCAGAGGTCGCAGTTGTGACCTCTGGCGACCCCTAAATGACATCCCTGTCTGCAAATGGTGATTGTCACTGGAACTTGTCTTCTTCCATCCTGTGATATGTCCTGTAGAGGTCTGCATCGCAAATGTCTGCATTTCTTCATTAACTGGGCTTGAATCTTGCAGTTGCACCTGAACGAAAGAAGCACTCAAACCTGCAACCCGTGGACGCCTCTCACCCAGGTAAACGACAGAAGACCCTGCTGGGGGGACCAGGTGCAAGTGGGTCTAGACAACTAGGTCACCCCTCAGCCTGGCTCTGTTTTGAACATTTGGTGCTCTCTAAAATCACTAGTAGCAAAAAGAAAGAAATACCAACACAAACCAGAAAATGCAAATATATTTGTGTTTAGCACTGGAGTGCCCTTTACTATACTGATTGTATGTTTATGTTAAGAAGGTGCACTCCAATTGGTGATGATACCAAAATATCTATTGTACCTGTATATATTGTCACATGTAGTATTTTATTTCTCCACTATGATATGTACTGAATATTTTTTGTTTCACAATTTACAAAAAGAGTTGAATAAGAGTTGAACAAGAATGCAACTTTGATTGAAAACCCTTGTCACGAATAATGTAATGAATTGGGTCACAATTGCATCATTAACACTGGCTAAAATATTAAAAAGCTATGTGAACTTGCCGTTGCTTCTCGATCTCCTAATTGATTTCAAGCTAGCATATAGAAGTCTCTTTCTGCAACAATATAAAGCATGTTAAAATAGGTACTCTTGATGAATAGATGTCAAGAGAGTAAAAATGTATGTAGCAAGACGACACATTTTTGTTTCAAAGACTTCTAGCTCATAAATCCTTCCACAAATCTGAGCTTTCCCTCCAGGTACGAAGCAAGTGGGTCTAGGTCACCTAGCCTAAGCCCCACCCACCTGGTGCCTTCCTGGTTGCCGCTCTTTTCTCCACTTAACAAGCCCCGCCCACCCGGTGCCTTCCTGGTTGCCGCTCTTTTCCCCTACTTAAGGAGCCCTCCAGCCTCTCTTCCTTTGCAGATGGGGAGCAGGTGCAAGTGGGTCTAGGTCACCTGGCCTAAGCCCTGCCCACCTGGTGCCTTCCTGGTTGCCGCTCTTTTCTCCACTTAGCAAGCCTCACCCACCTGATGCCTTCCTGGATGCCGCTCTTTTTCCCTACTTAAGGAGCCCTTCTGCTTCTCTTCCTTCGCAAATGGGGAGCTGGTGCAAGTGGGTCTAGGTCACCTGGCGTAAACCCCGCCCACCTGGGGCCTTCCTGGTTGTCGCTCTTTTCCCCACTTAGCAAGCCCTGCCCATACTGTGCCTTCCTGGTTGCAGCTCTTTTTCCCTACTCAAGGAGCCCTACAGTCTCTCTTCCTTTGCAGATGGGGAGCAGGTTCAAGTGGGTCTAGGTCACCTCACTTACGCCCTGCCCACCTGGTGCCTTCCTGGTTGCCGCTCTTTTCCCCACTTAACAAGCCTCTCCCACTTGGTGCCTTCCTGGTGGCTGCTCTTTTTCCCTACTTAAGGAGCCCTTAAGCCTCTCCTTCTTTGCAGATGGGGAGCAGGTGCAAGTGGGTCTGGGTCATCTGGCCTAAGCCCCGCTCACCTGGTGCCTTCCTGGTTGCCGCTCTTTTCCCCCACTTAGCAAACCCTGCCCACCTGGTGCCTTCCTGGTTGCCGCTCTTCTCCCTATTTAAGGAGGCCTCCAGCTTCTCTTCCTTTGCAGAGGGGGAGCAGGTGCAAGTGGGTCTAGGTCACCTGGCCTAAGCCCCGACCACCTGGTGCCTTCCTGGTTTCCGCTCTTTTCCCCACTTAGCAAGCCCTGCTTTGGATAGGGCCGCCTGTTGCTCCACTGTAGGATGAGTATCTTCTGGGAATCCTTCTGGAGTATCCTCTTCGATAAGTAGTATTGCCATGCCTGCTTCCGTGGAAGTTATCCTTTGTTGCTTGACAGCCAAAGGGAAAATGTCCATCTGTACTCTATACCTCGTGCCTGAAGAGTTTTTACCACTACATACATTTCCTGACGTTTTTAAAGGGTCAGCCTGGACATATCATGGTATAGTTGAATCTCTGCCCCATCATGCGTGATTGTGGCTGCAGATCTCGCTTTCCTTAAGATTTGTTCTTTTTGCGGGTAGAGCGCACAAGCTGCCAGCACATATCAGGGGCGGGTACCTGGTTCCGATCTCTTGGGCCCGTCCTATGCACTCTATCCCAGAGAATATTTGTGGACTCAGCTTCATTTATAAGGTCTGCGAATATGCGAGTCACTGTTTCTTTCAATTCTATATCAGACACTGATTCTGGTAGATTCTTTATACGAATGTTGGAATGTTGTGATTGGTTTTCAAGGTCTTTGTATTGTAGTTCCGGATTGTGTGTTATTCTGGACAGTTCTTCTAGAGCGATGTCTGATTGCCTAGTGCCTTCTGTCAGTTCCTGCATAGCTCGCTCGTTAGTATCTACCCTTTCTGCTACAGTTGATATTTCTTTGCTGATGTCTGTGAGTGACCCTCTGATTTCAAAGGTGAATGTGGAAAACTGCTGCTGAAAGGAAGAGGCAAATTTATCTTGGAATTCCTTGAAGCTTTTAAGAAAATCATCCTTTGATGCCGCCATATCAGTTGTTCCCATTTGTGTTTCCATGGGAAATTGCGGTTTTGATTTAGCCAGGGCCTCTGATGGGCTTTTACTTTTTTGCCCAGAGCCAGTCCAAAGGTGTATGCTGTTTCTGCAGAGATTCCGATTGCCCCACATGGATTTTTTTCTTCCTGTTTCCTGACGTAAGACTGTACTTGGTGGCTGTATATGAATTAACTACTACTATGATAGCAGGTCACCCTTCAAGGCCCAGTGGTCTTAATTAGTACAAGAGAGTCGATAGTAATACTAATATCCCTACCCCACAGGAAGCCTGAAGCAAGCACATAAATTACATTAGCTCCTTTTATTGCTTGGTGTCTCTTTCCCCTTAAGCAATTTTAGTGATTTTATTGCTCTGTCCCTTAAAGCACAACCATGTCGCTGAGCTTGCACTTGTCTGATATGTAGATTACAGTGTGTGAGGGAATCGACTGTTTGGGGCAAGCAAGGTTCGTCTCTCCCAAGCAGGGTAAGAATAGCGTGCAGCAATGGCCTAACACCCCAGCATGTGTAGTTTACAGTGTTCCGTCTAGGGCCCCGCCTTGCTTACTCACTGCGTGACCGAAGTGATGTGTCTCCGGCCTGTCAAATCAATATTCCTCGGGAAAGTATGCAGGACTGTGCCCTGACTTTTGACATGGCTCCTAGAGAGCAACCGAAAACAATACAAGCAGGCATTCTTGAAAAATCTATAAGATCTGTATAAAAAGAAAATGTACTAAAAAATTGTACTGTATGCATGAGATTGATGCAAGAAAGATGCCATTCTATTACAATGGACATTGATTAAATGTGCTATATATCGAGATCAAAACACTTGAAACATTAGACAATGGTAAAGTCATTGAGATTAATGAACATTAAACTACTGGGTACATTCGGTCGAAATAGATAGAAAATTTGAGATCAGAAACAGATGAATATAGAGAAGTTAATAGGTGTCATGATCACCGCAAACGTTCCTAGAATTGCATCAAAGAAGAATTGGTCTTCTATTTACCATTCTTGGATGTTAGGGAAAGCAACTCAGAGCAGTGGTAAGCATGGGTAGTACTTCCTGACTCTCAACATGGCTGCCTAGGTTATTCTGGTAGTGTGTGCAGTGTAGGTCTAGTTGTTTCCTCACTGCTCCTATTTAAGCCCCTCCCCTCGAGCGTTCCCTGCTTAGCGTCAAGAAAGAATACAGATGACGCTTACCGAAGTTCTGTCCTAGATTCCAGTCACTAGTTTCAGTGCCAGTTAGTCTTTCCCTTTCAGTCATTTTTTGTTCCCTCTTACTCCCGTGATATCACTCCTGTGATTTCGGCCGAGTCCCATAATTTTCAGTCACTGTACCCGCCTTTGTTGTTTGAGTGATTCCAGTCAGGGACGTGTCATTCCTGTGATTCCAGTCAAGCCCCGTTATTTCCAGTTATCGGAGCCTGCCTCTTTCGTTCGAGTGTTTCCTGTCAGGGCTATCCGCAAGTATCAGTTTTCCCATTGTTCCTCAAGTATTCATTTGTTTGCCTAAGGTTTATTACAAGTTTCCCGTATTGTTCCGTTTTAATAGATGTTGCGCATATCGCGCGTAATGCAATGGAGCCTTGCCAAGCTCCATAGTTACTGGGTATTTCCTGAGGCATCTTAGGTTTTAGTTGAAGCGTGTTTCATTACGCACTGCGCTTCTGTTACTCTTGCTGCAGGCATTTCATTGTGTGTATGATTTACGTGCACTATGAAACCAGCTTGAACCCTCCGTAGGTTACGAGCATTTTCCTGAGGTGATTCATTTTCTGTTTCATGCACTTTGAATGCGCGTCGCGTAGTAGTTTCTCCCACATAATAAGCAATCCCAATACTGCAAATACATCCTTCCAGTCCTTATTACCCGTGGGGCTCCATAGGGGTTTTGGGCTGTTAGTCTCCCTTTCCCAAATAGGTCATTGCACAGTTTTCCTTGTTGATTGTGCTAGCTGTGTTCATTTTCATTTCCATATTAGTGTGCACTTTGTTTTGCTGTACCTTCCCCTGTTCATTGAACACTTAGAGAAGCTTCCTTCCTTTCCACACAATTGTTGAGTACCACCCCTTCTGCAGAACTTGAGCCCCTGCACAGATGCAGAATGGAGAGCTAACCAAATAAATAATTAAGGTAAAGAGAATAACTGAAGAATAGTGCTTGCATCCTAAACTTAGTTGAATTACCAGTATTAGTGCTTGTCAATATTTTAAGGAATCTCTTGTGTTTTGTTTAGGGAACCCTTTAGTCAGAAGATTGAGGTTAGAAGTGGAAGCAACACTATTGGGAAGAACTGTGTCACGGGGTTCCATCGTGAGTGTCCCCGCAGAGTCCAGGTAAGCGTTACAATAGGTGACCTGCCCTTACCTTGACTAACAAACAATTAGATTCAGCAAGCAGAGGAACGACTAGCAGGAAACCAGTTAGCACAATAAAGAGTTGCCTTCCAGTGCTCAGAGATTGTCAGGGATACAGGCAGGCAGAGACATAGACAGGTTGTTCGCAGGGGTGTTGTGGGAACTCTTGTGGCAGAACAGGCTCTGCGTGGGAAGTTGCAACCATATAAAAGGCTGCTTTGCCCTATGTACAGGAAAAAAGCACCAAAAACTACATTGCCCAGCAACCGGCGCCGAATGACTACAATTCCCAGCATGCTTTGGGCCGATTCGGGCCAATCAGGGACCGGGAAGGGCGCGGCAGCCCCAACGCGCATGCGCAGAGCCCCAGGCACGGGGCTTGCACTTGAGACTCCACGACGAGAGTACGTGTGGACCGGAGCTCCAGCAAAATCACTTGCGAGGGGCCCAGCCCCACCCGAGCAGCAGCCTGTCCCCTCGCCTTCACAAGATAAGTGCCTCTTTATACTAAAACCCAAGAGGGATCGAGGGGGAAGTGCAGGGGGCCGACATCTGCCCATCCAGAGCCCCTGCACCACTGTGAAAAGATAAGTGGGCATGACTTTGGCGCCGTAGTGCGCGGGCAGTATATTCTGGGAAAGTTAACCCGTGCAGGGGTCCGAATTGTTGTTGGGATGTTTTCACCCAGGTTTTGACCGCACACGCGGTTACGAGGGTCTGCAGGAAGACCGCTCGTGGAAATTCAGTGATTATGTTTGCAGGGGTCTGCGGGAAGTTCGCTTGCCACTAGTTGTACAATCTGCTGTACATCACCTGTTCTTGGTGCATTTACTTGCACAATCTGCGCCTTGAGAAGGCAACATTGTGTGTATGTGTGTGTAGTCGTGGCATGGTGTGAATGCTGCAATTTTGGAGGACACACATTAACGCTTGTCATTTCTTTTAGCTTGAATCTCTGGGGAGAACGTTTCACGGACGTGCACAAGGACTTGACCGCTCTTCATGGACAAGACTCTAAAGACCAGAGCTAAGTTTGCATGCCATTTGTATTGTTTAAAACTGTGTGCTGGTCTGATTGACATAGGGTTAGATAGTGTAAGGGTGTGCTTATGTGCACTTCCCACTACCTATCCAACCATCGAGACCCTAACCCTCCTTCCCTGCTCTGGTCAAAGAAACCTGTGTAAACCTTGACTTGCTGGGTTGGTATAACGTCGCTCCTGCACCTTGGATCAGGATATCGTGACAGAGATGTTATCCGGCAAAATATCAAGGGGTTTATAAAGGATTAGAAAAGTGGGTGTGTATGTGAATGTGTGACATGTTTCAGGTGTGGTCTGTGAGAGGGGAGCCTGAAGACACTGGGTCTGGGGAGGCCATGTGAACAATGGCCGCTGTGCGGAAGATACCTTTGAAGTCTACATGGTGTTTTGGTGTTTGGCACCTTGGCTGTTCCCACCCTGCCAGCCACCTTGGGAGGCAGGGCTACGGTTGTGAATTGCCATTGATACTGGAGGGGGGATGGATGGGCATGAGGGGTGAAGAAAATGCCCGGAACACTGCTGATGGGAGACACAATTATGTAGATTGCAGGGGCGGGGTCTGCGAGAGAGGGGAGCCTGGAGACACTGGGTCTGGGGAGGCCATGTGAACAATGGCCCCTGTGCGGAAGATACCTTTGAAGTGTGCATGGTGTTTGGCACCTTGGCCGTTCCCACTCACCCAGTACTGTAGTGGGTTTATTATGGAGGGGGGATGGATTGTTGTGGAGTAGGTGAGCGTAAAGAGGCACCAACAATTCTTTCATGTCCCTCATAGACTTGCCACCAGCTGGCCTAACATTTATTTATTGTCTCTTATTTATTGTTTATCTTATGTATTGTCTTATTTATTTTATTGTTATCCTATGTACAGCACTGCCCCCTCCTCCAAACCCCTGCAGTACCCCCTCCTCTGCACTTGCACGATCTCAATGTCACCTGGCCTAGTAAAATCGTTGTCTCTTGTCTTCCCTATGTTCCCCCTCCCTTGCCTCGTTGTGCCTTTAAACTCTTGTGTATAGGCGCGTTATAAATGCCATATCATATCATAGACAAGTGAGCGTGTCCTTGATTCACTGAAAAATTGAAAGAACTATTCATAAAAGCTCATTTGTATTTTATTTTGTTGCTGATGTTGATGGCACAAATATACTACAAATTGTATACTTCGGGTTGCAGCACAGTGTGTGAAAATCCCCTGTACTGTCCGCTGTGACTGGGGAATTTGGCGCGAATGGCTCCAACGACACAGGTAGGTATTACTCGTCGAACGCAGAATCCAAGCCTCCCATATAGCCACCATGTAAATGAACAGTAGGCCACCAGTCTGTACCACCTGTAGAAGAGAAACATACATACTGTATTTAAATGAACCCGATAAGTGTACAAACCTTACTTGAAAATGCACCCTGTATCCTATGGCATAGTTGCCCGTACAAAAGTTACTTCATGGATCAATGAACTTGGGCTTTAAAGTGTACACAGATTACAAAAGTGAACACACATGCAATCCATAACGTTTGGGGCACAGAGAAAGATTGTTAGTGGACATGAAAGACACATAAAATGAACTCTCTTGATTTCACAAAAGTAGAAGAAATGTATTGAATTGGCAGACTGCATTCATTAGGCAGTGATAGATCAAAGTTACAACAATACAGGTGAGAAACATGAAATGTTAATGGCATCAGAGGGCAAAATGACATCACACCTAGAGTACACTTACTTGTTACTTGGATTGCGAGGGCGAACTATTGCGCGAAGTTCGTGCATGAGCACCATCATAATCCTCAACACAGACTTTGTGAGGCAGACCTCCTTGAAGTCATGCAGCTCGGTAACGCATAACGGTGGTGTGTCTTCTTCCGCTATCTAGGCCAAGCATCCAGAGTTTTTTTTGCAGCAGCAGTTCTCCTCCTCGGTTGGCATTACCTCGTACCAATTTCAGGTACACGAGGTGGAAACGTCTTCCATGCGACTAGTCTCAGGATCCAGTGATTCGTCTTCCCAACTGTCGTCCGATGCCCCATAGTTTCTGCATCTTTCTCTATCAACTAATCCTGCCTCGGAATACTCTGGCTTGTACTGGTAGGGCTGTATTGTTGCCATTATACGACAAAATGTTTAAATCAAACGCAAAATAACAATTGAAATCAATAGTAATGCTAGTATAAGTATCTGTTTGCAGCGGCTCCGTGCAACGAAGACAGCTGAACAGAGCAGAAACGAGTCACAGACTACATTAAAAAAAAGACAGTGAAATGATTGAAAAAGCAACTCAAATGTTGTCTGATGAGAAGCAGTGTGTTTATACTTATTGAGGAAAGAGGCGTCCTGCCATTTCCATGGAGACACGTCATTAACTGGCGCACAGAGAGCGTTGACATGAGACGTGCATTTGCGTTGTAAAATGGGCCGTACGCGTCTAGTGATGTCAGCTTCAGGGGCGGGTGATATGATTTAGTGCTGCAGGGGCACTTGAACTTAGGGTGATCGATCCATGGATAAGATTAGCACAAGATGGCCGCGCCCGACTAATTGATTTTGATGTGTAAAAGTGAGGAAAACTAAGGTAAGGTGCATAGGAAATGTTTTTACGTTCGATCACAGTTCACTTAAAACAACATGCCCGAACGCTTGGAACAATGACATTTTTGAGCGCACTATTCACTTAAATCGTTTTCAGAATTTTAGGTGATCCTTTGAATTGCATATTTCTTTCAGAAGGGTGTTCCAAGTTTTTGCTGCCGGGTGAGAGAATAAGGATCCCCAACGTGTTTTCCTTGCATATGGTTTTGACAGCTGTTAGAACAAAGTTCCATCAGGCAGGGGTGGCATTACAATCATCTGTACCTCGGTTTGCAAGCAAATGTGTAATCCAGCCTGGAGGCAGTTAAATTGTACATATAAACTATGGGTGGTTATGGCACAGTGGCTGCTGGGATTTCACAATTACAGTTATAGCTTTGGATGTCACATTTGACACATCTGTCTGTTAAGAACCAGGATCCCACTGGTGGAGGACACCCTGTGGGGGGGCAATCTTTCCAGAGAGGAAGTGTCGAACAAAGGACACACCATGTCACTGGAGACCCTATACTGTGCCTCACACAAACTCAGAACCGCGTTTACCACCTCAAGACAGCTTTTAGCCAGCTTGACAACTGAATTCGCTTCAAACTTCAACAGGGCCTGTTGCTTTTGGGACCCTTCAAATTGCTTATCTGCTTTGAGGGGCAGCGCAGCTACTCTATCCAGTGAAGCACACCACTGCTGCAACTACCACTGGCTTGCTGCATTGTGGAAGCTGCAGACTACCCCCTAGCACTGTCTCAAACTGTTGGGGACCTACACACATAAACCATCAAGCCCCACCTCAAAGCAGACTGCGCTGGAACATGACTCAACTGCGGACTGCACAGTCATTAACCCAAGACAAGCAATATTTGCAAAGGTCCTGGCCCATGTGATTTATAAGATGACTGCAGCCGTCAACCTAGTGTCACCATTGCTCCTAAAGTCTACATTCTGTTTCCTTTACTGGGTGGGTCTTGTGTTTTAATTCCTATTTTTAAAAGAACCATGTTGGACATGTTTATTTTGTTACCACTGCACTGTTAGCTTTGCAGTGGTATCGGATCACTCCTCCTGAAGAGTACAGCCTGTCCTTAGCCCATGAATCAGGTTGCATTTTACCTTTACGATTGGGCTCACTGCGGGCCCAGGGAGCTTCATTAACTAACACCTACAGTAACTTCCGTGGGGTCTGAGAACAGCAGAAGCTGGGGGAGGGGGGGTACAAAATCCATTCAGAAGTTAGCGGAGCTCTAAATTGTTTTATGATGCAGGCTGTGGCATCACAAAAGACGAGAAGACATGTAGTGACCTTTCACCCCGCCAAACTAGAGCAGGCACAGTGAAGGGGCGTGTGCTGGGACTCGGGGAGCTCACAGAACGCTGAAACGTTTGTGGGGTGTTTACGTTTTACATTGATTTTAAATTCACTGGGACTATAAACCACTAATTCATACAAAGGGCATGTTCTTGATGTGTATTCTGAGGGATGTTATTGGACGCGACCTGTGTAAGGAATGCGTGAACGTCACGGGAAAATTGTTATTTAATTTGCTTTGTGAAGAATACCATAGCACGGGTGTGGGGCTTCCAAGTACATCCACCGGTACAACTATTGTACAAGTCTGTGTTAATAGGGCTAATTGTAAACAAATCTCCCGGCCATAAAATGCAGTTAATAGGCAACACCTAAGCGAGCGTGTTACTCGTGAGCGTATGTTGCTGTCTCTCCATAGTTTAGTCTAGTAACAACTCATTTGTGAAAACTGAATCTGATTCACACGGCGATAAGCCCCGGGGTTAACACGCGAGCAAGTTGCAGGCAGTCTGTCTGGCGTAGTATCCGTGTTTGCGAAGTGCAGAGAGGAGAAGCCATGTTCTCTCTAGCATTGTACGCGGCGCCATGGCAACCCGAAGGTCTGACTGGAATCACAGCGCGCAGGCCAAGAGGCAAGAGAAGGCAGGGCGGGCTCCCGGCTCCCAGCAGCAGTGCCAGCCGGTGCCCAAAGAGCGCCGCGCAAATGAAGGGGCGGCAGCCACACGACCGCAAGACCCCGCCGCCACCTGGACCCCACTCTGCTGCCTAAATGAAAGAGCAGGTGCCTTCCAACATGGTGCCCCGAGCCGCATAGCCCCAAAAAATGGAATCCGAACAGTACCTCCAAGTCTTTAAAACCTCGGGAACGGACGTACACCACCACCAAAGAATGAAGGAGAAACGTCTGACCAGCGGTAAGGGCTGCGTGAGTCCTGACCTGCGTGTGTGGCACACGCCGGGCATAATGTCCCTGCTGTCTTTTTAGACATTCGTGTCTATCGAGCAATGAATACTGAAACTGTCCTCTTCTGTGTTTCAGAGCCACCGACGATAACAGAAGATGTGTTCGTAAGTACACCAAAACGTGGAGTGGATACTTCGCCTCCATTGTTTTAATAGATAGTTCTCTTAACATTTTACGTTGGCGGCCTCACGCCTATTAGGGGTATCGCATGCGAACTTAATTGTCGAATTGCATCTTGTTTCTTTTGGTGTCTTAATGAACAGCTTTTTATCTTGTTGTTTATTAACGTACTAGGCGCAGTGTCCCATAAGTTTACACGGAGTAGCAAATCCGCCCTGGAGTGCTTTGGTGCAATGTTTAAAGTAAGAAGACGGGCATTTTAAAAGAACACATTTTATCTAAAAACTACAAAGTTATGCATATTTTAAAACATTTTTAGTACGACACCTTCCACATTTGCTATTGCAGGACTTCGTATATGTCGCGTCTATATCCACAAAAACATTCATAAAGTCATGAAAGCATTGCTCTTATAGTGTTAGCTGAGGGATGCACCTTAAGATAGTAGCATGGCATTGTAGTTCTTACTTTTCCCTTATGTACATAGAAACGTAGACACTCACTGCAGATAAGGCTGCCGCTCCCATCTAGTTTCTATGTAACGGGGATTAAGGGCAGGGCACAAGTCTTGAAGAATAATGGGGGAACTAATTAGCACAAGTTGTTGCAACACACCAAGTGTGTCGGAGGACTCGTATTCGCAGCAAGGCAATGTCAGACTCTTTTAGTAAATGGGGGACGGGCGGTGTAACTGCCCCCTAGAGTAAAGTCACGTGATTGGCAGCAAAACATGTTCGCTCTTCTGCCATACGGTAGTCATTTCCATGGAATATGATTGCCGAGGAGGAAATCCCGAAGTCCACTAAACCTAGTAATGCTGACAAATTACTACACTTTTTTGTTACCTAACATCACGCCTTTATTATTCACACACATTAAAAAAAATATGTACATTGCACCGGGGATGTTCAGCTTGTGCTGACTTTTAGATCTTATTATTTTTAATAGTTGTGATGTACTGCTGTGTTATTTTACCTTTTATAAATATTGCACGACAAGTGCCGGTACACACATTGATATGAGCCTGGGTGGCACGGTGACCATATCACCCAACAAATGTTGGCGAGTAGGATGGTGGCAGCTGTAATTTAGTTTAGGCTTAGCCACTGATGCAGACATGTTTAAAGCATTAGTAGCCAAATTCTCTATTATAGTAACTGTTTGTCTGAGGCAGACCTAAAAAGGCTGTTGTGCTAAGGTGGACTCACTCTGAGCCAAGCCCTGAACCCTCTAGTGTAGTTTAAACTACATTAGCCTGGGCGTCTGCCACCAACATGCTCAATACACATCGTCTGTTGGTGGACCTGAGTGTTTGGCTTTTTTTAGGCCATCAAAACCTTTATGTTTCCTGGTGTGTGATTCGATGTCGGAATTAGGCCAGTACCCGAGTGAATAGAATGTGCTTATCTAAGAGATCCACTGTCCATTTCTCAGAGTCTTACCTGAATTGATGGAGGATTGCCGCAAAGGTGGCCTGATAGATCTGAGCCGCTGGTTTGGCCATATTCGTTTTACCCAGTCTCCTTTGTCTTTGCCCTGGATTTCTTAAGGCTTTTCCGTACCTTCCACCAGTCCTCCTTGCTGGTTGGACTGGCTATCGCATCTTGGGACCGTTTCTGGGCCATTCTGTGCTGCTTCCCTGGTAAATTCTCTTGCATCCTGCACCTTGAGGTGGGGCGTCTCCATGGCCTGCATGAGCGGCGTGGGACCTCTTCTTCATCTTAGGCTGTTTTTGGTTGCTTCCATCCGTTGCTCCCATCATGGGGCCCTTCTTAATGGGATCGCTGTCCCCTCTTGCCCCTTGAGCTAACCAGATCCTTTTGGCCGGGTTCCTCAATCTTCCTGGTGTTACAATTTTCTCCATCGCTGCTTCTGCCCAGTAGGTCCTCCTTGTTGTTACAGTCTTCTTTTCTTCCATCTGCATTCTCACTGGTCAGTGATTCCCTGGCTGTTGGATCTCTTATCTAGACTTATCTAGACTCGTAAACAAAGCCCTCTACTTACTTTGTCCTTCTGCTGTTCCTGAGCTACAACCACATTGACTGACACAGTGAGTACTTGTCCCCTGGCCCTTGGGACCTGAGATCCTCTGTGCACTGGCATGGTGATTTCAGGATATGTGAATGCATGTATCTGTCTGCAGAGGAATCACATCCCATAGCACTAAAATGTATAGGGTTTGCTCCCCGATATAGGTCTTAAATGTAGCATTAGGAGTGGGAATTGGCTATACTGGGGTCCTTTTGCTGTTTTTATATCTACACTGTTTTTACAGGGTGTTGTGTCTAGCCCAAAGTAATTATTTGAACCTATAGTTGCCTTATGTGTAAGTCTATAATAAAGAATGTATTTTTCCAGTATATATGCAGTTGTTTCTGTATTTTATTGATTTAAATAGTGCCTTCGCTGTAGCGCTTCACAAAATTAGACGGTATAATTCAAGAAGCAGACCATTTTATAACCACCACATTTTATAACCACCACATATGGAAGCAAGACCCAATTTGACCACAATTCCTGGGACACAGAGGGGAGGAGCCATGGGACCTTTTCAAGAGCTTGTAAAGATCCCTATCCCATTCGTTTAACATTTTAAAGTTGTGTTCCATTGCCGAAGTGAACAAATTGCCATGGAAGGTGATCTGATATATCCTGTCCCAAGAATCCTTATGAATCTCTTTATCCGCCAAGTCCACCCAAGGTTGCTCAAAATGTTGTCTGTTTCCAATGTCGGTGGTGATCAGCACTCTATAAAGTTTTGAGAGGATCCTTTTCCTTTTTTCAGCTGAAACTATCACTTTGAACCGGGACAGCCGACCCAGCCCTTTAAGACGAGGTAGCAATACTTTGAGTAACTTCTGCATCCCCATCCATCTCAAACATTAATAATCAAATCGACTCAGGAAGTTGGCAAAGTTGACTGTTTTAAACACAATTATCTAAAACAGGGAGTACAACGGAGGTCTCATAGCATGGTCTCTCAATTTGCTTAATAAAAAACATCATACTTTAAAGTAAAAACTCGTCATTGATGATGTCAACCTACGTATTTACTAATGTCATCCTATGTGGCAAACTACAAAAACCTAGTGGCAAATGTGATAGGCTTAGAGGGAACATCTAAGTATACGTTCCATACTAGTCTAAGAAAGTGATAGGCTCCTTAACATCAGGTGGGACTACTAAGCCCTCCCCTCAAACAAGTCACTACGAACGTCACTAAAAACACGACGTCCCATTGGTTACACAAACTGTAGGGCTCTTAATAATGCAGCCCCCTACAATTGGTTGGCACTCTTACATTTGTCAGTACTTTTCTACCCACATTATCAGAACGCTGTCTTCTAGGTGCTGGTGAGCTGGTCGTAAACATAGCTTCCCACCAATTAGCACATCATCTATCATCACCTCAGGGTCTGCACATCAATTGAGGCTTAGAACTTGGCCTTGGAAATGTTCTTTGCTCTGGAGAATACAGGGGACTAGAGGCACGCTCTGCCCCTTTGCGTAGGTGTGGTTTGTTATGTTTGTCGAGTTCCATCCATCCATGTGACTGAAGCCCACAAATTTGAGCTCTGGTGCATTTAAAATACAATTTTTTAATAGACCTCCGACGTCTTCCTTGTTTTCGTCCATGCCTTCTGAACAGGTGTTTAATTCTTTCACACGATTGTAACTAATGTCTGCTCATCCCAGTCCGATAAGACCTTGGTTTCTTGTGGCTGATCCAGCCTCAACTTTCTGAGATTCACGTCTGTAATTTCATTGTTTTTTCAACTGCAGCACACTGGAAAAGGCCTTCCCTTTCTAGCCCAGCTTTGCTATAATACGTTGTGGAAACATACATTCTTTACTTACTCATATATACACGTTGGTGCATGCCGCAATCTATTCACTATAAAGCTAGCCTCCAATAATTCTTCATCTAGTTGCGTTTCTTGGCATCTGTACATGTGTAAAATAACTTGATATCTTCATCATTTCTGTAGCATAAGTTTCTTCATCTTGAGCCCGAGATGTCCTTTCTTGATGCCTTATGGACTAGAGTCACTTCTCTCGTCCCTGCATCTCTTCTATGTACATCCGTCTGGCTTTGTGTGATGTCACCAATCTGCTCGTTCATTCATTGGTCCTGCTTCTTCTGGGATTTCATTCGTATGGCCATCATACTGTCTCGTATGCTGATATGCTTTCTCAATGGGAACCTTGCCTGCAGGATTCTCCTTGGTATCAGTATTTTCACTGGTACTGCCTGTGTCTCATACTCTGGTTCCCAACATATAGGCAATATGGGCGAGATGTTTGAGGTGGTGTTACTTGGCTCCTTTTCTGCACTCCCCCCTCTGGGTGATTCATCAACCACTCTCTCATCATCCTTCACATCTAGACATCTTTTTCTGAAGAAATGCTTCTTTGGGACCCAAATCTTGATTACTCCTTTCAGGCATCCAGCTGATTTCAGATGAGGATGCACTGACCACTTGGACTACAATAGATCAATTTTCCCACATACTTCTTATGGTTCTTTGGATACAGGAATCTCGTTCCCTCAGGTGCGTGGATGCTGTTTTTCACGAAATCCCTGATTTCTTCATTTGTCAGGTCTTTGGTCTTCCATCCTGATTCAACATCAATCATGATCTTGATCCCTATGGCTTTTTTTGTGTCTTTTTGCATTGTGAGACTATTATCCTAACCACACAGAATCCAAGCAATACCATCACTATCAGGGCTCCAAGAAACTTGAAAATATCTGCCATCCATTGTGGACCCCAAGAAAAGAGCGCTCCAAACCAGCTATCATCAGCAATGTCTTTCACTTCGTCCACCATTTGGATATGCAGCTTCGTCAGCATCTGTATGGCCTCTGTGAAGGTGCCATTCTTGTCATCATGAGAAGGTATAAATGTGCAACATGATTCTCCAATTTTTTCACAAACACCGCCATCCATAGCTGTGATCATATCCAGGACGTATCTATTCTGAAGAGTCATCAGTCGTATGGCTCTCAGATCTTCCCTGATAGCATTTAATCCCTTTATGGTAGTGTTGATTGTCTGCAACAACTCCCATCTGGTAATTTGCAGCCATTTCGTATTTTCTCCAACTTGGATACTCGGCATAAAGATCAACGTGAATATCGATGAAGTCTGGCTGAACAGTCTGTGTTCATATGGGATGGAATCAAAGGATTCTATCGGCTTGGCTGAGAAATAGTTCTCTCTCTTCATTCTACTTACCAGTTACATAAATCTCTTCTTCCTCAGGTGAGCATCTGCTTTTGGAAAACTGTAAATGTTCAAGTCACTTTTAGAAATCACCAACGCTGGACCATGAACATTTACTATAGAACATTGTTCTCCACAGTCCTTGGGCAGCTTTATGTAAGCTCTGGCTCCACACGCCCAGTAGTGATCCATGATCATTGCTGTCCCATTGTTCATTCCTTGTGGCTCAAAGATTCAACCACAGTTCTAGTTTTCTCCGACTTTTCTTGTGCCATTGTTTCTGAAGCACAACTTGGCACTTTCCAAAGGCACTATCTGTAAAGGTCCTCCTTTATCCTCAACCCATGTCAGTGGTTTAGCAAGTTTTGACCATAAAGGCTTAGACAGCATTTGTGCATTTTCAATAGTTGGCTGGTAGTGACCCATTATTATCCAGTCTCTGCAGATCACCACCCCTTCTTCTTGACCACCTGGTGAAAGCACTGATCCGCAAATCTGCATTTGCCCTCTGTTTTTCCATATACAAACTTCTTCTGCAGATTTCCCTGGATTTTCCAGTCTTCTGTTTACTTCTCATCTGATTCCAGCTCCTTTTTACTCCAGGTTTTTCATATCTGATCACATGATTCCTGATATGAGCTTTTAGCATTGTCTTTGTGTCTTCGACATAATCCTCTTCTTCTGTATCTGTCCACTTAGTTGCCCATTTGAGATAGGCTGTTCGGCCTATGAACTGACCTCTTGTATGGCAGAATGCAATTTGTGATAGACAATGTGCTATCAGGACATCTATCTCAATAGCTATGAAGTTTTTAGACTTCCCCATGCTATAAGGCAGGAGTGCACATGCAAAGCATTCCCCCTTTGAGGGTCTTCTTCCCACTTCTTTCATATGCTGATACCATATGTTATTCTGTACTATCCAGGTCATCATTCAACTCATGATCATCCTCCCTAGCACTTCTCTCAAGTCTCATTCTTTTCTTGTGAGTTTCTATAATCCTCTCATGAAGTATGTCAGCATAATTCCATCTTACAGGACTAATCATAGGAACATTTGTCAGTAAACTCAATGCTTTTACATGTGCTACTTGCGTAGGTTTGCTCCTAGAGGATCTTTTCCTTTGCCTTTCCTTACAAGCCTGTTTCTGGTGTTCAAGGACAATCTCTATAACACCCTTTTCTAAGGAAAGATGTCTAGTGACATTTGCTATAGATCTAAGAACTTTTACACAATCTACTGGAGTAGGGATAATCACATAAGGTCTTGGCTGCCTGGTAGTTGCCACATCTGTACCCTCCTTATGCATAGGAAGATACATAGGCATCTTTGCTCTGTTTGAATCTAAAAAGTAAGCAGTGTGCACTGTAAGGGAGAGAAGTATCACTATAAACAAAATGAATGTATACATTACATGTAGGTAGGCCCACTTCTTACAACAGTAGCTTCTTGCACATCATGGAAGTCTCTCGTTGTTGGCCACAAAATTATTACTGTTGACGCTGCCCATTTTCTGTCATCTTTAAGGAAAGAAAAATCAACTTTTATTCAGGCAACATCATGTAATATTCTGGCAATATCTTAATCTCCTCAACAAGTTCTTTAAATAGCTGGCTGATTGCAGGACAATTAACAGGGTTCTTGATGTATAGAAAAGGGTCGTACTTTCTCCAAACAAAATGTGGGTGTCTCTCCAGCAAGAAGTAGAACATTACAGCTATTAGGCTCTGGATCTCTTCTAAAAGTCTCATTCAGTTCTCAGTGTTCTCTCAGAATATAGATTAACCTGCTCGATTATGGCTCGTAGTGATTAATTAAGTGCCACTGTATTCCTCGGATCTCTTAAGAACGTTTGAACATCAGTTTGTCTTCAAAAAAGATGTGGGCATTCCTCAATCAGGTATTAAAAAAACAACCCTACTAGTCTATGAGCATTTTCATCAGATAGGGTCATTTGTGTTTTCTCGACTGTACTCGGGAAGCTGGAGAACTTGCTCTATAATGGCTGCCAGCAATCTCCTCACAATTGGGCCATTCTTAGGATCTTGCAGGAAATTATCTCCCCACCAATGCAGGGCATGAACGAAAAATGTAGAGAAAATAGCAAGGATGATCCGATGAACGTTGTCATTGGGCACCACCATGTTCGCCTCCAAAGAGAAACTCAGAAAGGAATCGGGGAACCGTTCCCTCTTCCAGTCGTCGAAAAGGAACCCAAACCTGGCTTTTTTCCTTCCTAATTAAGACCTAAACATGTCTCAGTCCAATGTTTAGTAAGCTCCTGTGCCTCAAGAACAAATAGCCTTCTTTCACTCCTTTTTTAGCATCTTAAAAGAGTGTCCCGAAACAAGCCACAGTCCAAATTATTCTGTATCTGTTTACTTGACAATTTCTGCATCTGTCTTCCTTGTCATGGATCTCATCTGCACATGCTGAGGTTCTTCCCTGATGCTTGCTTCCGATGGGTGTGAGGGTGAAGGGGGTTCTCCAGCTCAGATCTTTAAGTCTCCAAGAAATAACCACGCACGCCTGCCTTCCACTTTCACTGTGGACGGCGTTATGTCCTCCACAATGAATGGGCAGTTAAAGCATCTGATCACTGGGGAAAAGTTTGGGAAGACGTAATCTTTCAGATCCGGTTGTTGAATTGTCTCCATCTGTGTTCTGAGCCCCACACCCCTTCCGTTTGAGCTGATCTGAAATGACAGAGATACTTGTAGTCATACAGGTTAATTAATCACAGAACTCCTTTCCTGACAATTCTGCTGTCGTCTAGGCATCACTTCTAGTTCTGGACAGAGGTGTGAGGGGTGTCGTCATCTGCCTCCCTGTCACTATCTCATGGGGCGTAAGATGGTGGTAGGAACCTGGTTGATTTCACAACACATACAAGGACAGTGGTAGGCAATGCAACCATCCTTTCTTCAAGGTAAGCTTCAATTTGGCTATCCTTTCTTTAAGCAAGCCGTTGAGTCTCTCACAGATGCTATTCGCTTGCAGGTGATAATGCGATGAAAACTTGTGATTTATACTGAGCAACAAGCTTATCTGTTCAAAGACGTCATTAACAAAATGAGGGCCATTATCTGATCTTAATACTTCACATATTCCCCATCTAGGAAATACTTCTCGTACTAAAATTTTCGCTGCGCAGGTGGAGTCTGGATGTGTACATGGACCATCTTCAATACACCTTGAAAAGGGACATACTACTACAATCATATATCTGTATCCATTACAGACTTGCAGTATGTCGACATAGTTCATATGTAAATGCTGAAAGGGACCATTAGGTCTTGGGATAATGCCTCTACCTGTTCGCAGTGTGTGCCCAGCAGTAACATTTGACATATGATGCAGTTCACTACATAAAATGCAACATGTTCTAACAAATTTGGAACAAACCAATCCTCTGCAATTGTTGCAGCAAGGCTCTCTCTAGTGACATGCTGGTAGTGTAGCTGTTCCAACACCACCCTTAATAAGGCTAAAGGCCTCAACAGTTTACCAGTGCTTTCCTGTTGCCACAATAATTCAGAAGGAGTTAAAGAACACCCCCTCTGTGTCCACAGGTCTTTCTCATCCTGCGGTGCTTCCCCGAGTTTCCATTAACTTATTTTTAGACAAATTGTTATTACAATCAGACACACTCATCATCACCACCATACTTTCATTCACATCAGGCGTATGAAACTTCATGATATTTTCTGAACATGCAACACGTTTTGCTTCCTCTTCTGCAACTTGAATTCCTCGTGAGATAAAATCTGCTCTTTTAGTGTGAGCTGCACATTTAACGACTGCAATGGCTTCTGGGAGTTGTAATGCTTTAATAAGTCTGTCCAATAAGGTGGCATGTTGCATTGGAGTGCCGTCCGCTCAGAGGTAACCCCTCCTTTTACAACGTGCTAACCCTATGTGTACCACCGACGTTACGTAGTCGGAGACACTGTACACCGTTACTTCCTGGTCTGCGTGATTCTCGAGCGCAACAATCAGTGCCACTAATTCTGCAACTTGTGCCGAAAAGTGAGACAGTAGTCGTGCACTTATCAATACTTCAAACTCTCCATTGGCCTTGTGCTCCACCACAGCAGCACCTATATATCTCTGTCCATCATTTTGATCGATTCTAGAAGAACCGTCAATAAAGAGAATCTCCCCAGCTGCCAAAGCATTTTCCTTTAGTCTCGGTATCTCATCATAGGATTCCTCATAATTCGAGCAATCATGCGCATGCTCGTCTTCTGCCAATGGTTCTGCTATAAACATGGCAGGGTTCACTATTCTGCATCTGACTATTTTAATCGCTGGATTCGATAGGACTACGTCGTAGGCAGAAGCCCTTTGAGAAATCAACGTACCTTTCGGTTTTTCCAAAATGGCAAACAAAGCAAGTTTAACAAATAGTTATAGAACATCCCATTACTATGCTAGCATCCTTCTCAATGGTGAACGCGGTGGTTGCCAAAGATTGTTCGCAGGGAAAGTGGCCCCTCATTACTGCATCCAGGACCCCACTATAATTTGCTAGAGGTTTGTACCCCAATGTGCTTCTCTGTGTGAGTACTACCGTCATGCCTGTGCCATTCGTATGAGAACATAAGAATTCCTCAGCATAATTGGGAATCCCTAAAACTGGAGCTGTGCAAATTGCCTTTTTCAACTCATCAAACCCTTCTTCCATTTCATCAGTCCAGACAATTTTCTCCTGGGTTGTCTGTGCTTTTTTCAGAGCCTGCGACAAGGGCCTTATATATGAACTGTAAACAAAGACCCATGCTCTCACATTATTGCATAGTCCCAAAAATCTTTGCATATGCTTTATGGTATGTGGCTTTACTGTTTTCAAAATAGCCTCAGCTCTCTAAGGAGGAATTTTCTTTCCTTCATGCGAAATTAACTGACCTATGTATAGCACTTCCTTTTGACAATACTGAAATTTCGCCTTATCTACTTTATATCCTTTTTCTGCAAGAATAATCATCAGCTGAACTGAGACACGTTTGCAATCTTCGTCTGAGGCGCTACAGACCAATATGTCATCTACGTATTGCAACACAACACTTTGCAAATCAATATTGCTTAAGTCCATCTGTAAGACTATTGAAAATCGATGTAGACTCTCAGTACCCCTGAGGCAATCTTGTGCTTATGCAATGGGACTGAGAGAAACACATTTTTCAAGTCAATCACCGTAAAATATTGTGCCTAAACAGGGATGCTACATAAGATTGTCGCAGGATTAGGAACTAGAGGAAACTCTGCCTCTACAATCTAGTTAATCGGGTGAAGCTCTTGCACTGAACGCCACAACCCCCCCTTACTTTTTTTCACAGGATATACTGACGTATTACACAGTGACTCTGACATCACTAAAATGCCTTGCATCATCATGGCGGATATCGTCTTGAAAATACCTTCATCTGCTTCTCGAGACATATGATACTGTTGTGCTCGAGGTAAAATTGCTCATGCTTTTAAAGTAATCTTAACTTCTCCAGCCCCTTTCAATAGGCCTACGTCATAGGGGCATGTTGTCCACAATGAAGCTGGCACCTCTGCCGTGTCCTCATTGAAAAACCCGGGCCATTTCAATGTTAGCATCATTTTTTGAGGAACCTTGCGTTTGATTGCTCTCACCCAATAAGTAATACTCATTTCAAATACTACTTCGTCGTCTGACAGATGGTCTCTAAATATATCCTCATCAGTGACGTCAGCCAATCTATAGCCTTCCCCAATGGCAATCACTGTGCACCATCATCTTCCTTCATAATCGGTTCCATCAAGCAAAGCCATATCTCCCCTTACTATGGCTGCTTGTAGTTCTAAGGGAAAGACTCATCCTCCCTTCTCCTCCATAGGTATCCTTGGCCTGAATAGAATTCATCAGGTATTCTCATAGTTTTACCCACTAAACCTGGGTGCCATGTTAATAAAATGCATACTCCATAGTGAAAAAGCTCTGGCTCAAGCAGGATTCCTCGTATTGCCATTTGTCCCGTAAATGCCATAATAAATTCACTCACATTTAAATAATGCATTCCTGGCAGTGAACATACTATGCCTTCATCAGTAAATGAAATTGTCATGTTCAACTTTGTCATTAAATCTCGAACTAGTATATTGACAGGCGTCTGTCTTGAATACAATAATGATACAGACATGTGACATTCTCCTACAGAGACTAGCATTTTTTCAGTAAAAAGAACTCTACTTGTAGCTCCTGTGAAACCTTGAGCATTCATGGCATTCCCAGATAACGTGCATTTCCCTTCTCGTATACATGAATGTGTTGCTCCTGTGTCTACTAAAAAAGAAAAAGATTTACCTCTTATGTTGACATCAACCCTTGGTTCCTCTTGAGGATTAGGCGTCACTGATGGTACTGAACGCATCAAGTCTCCCAGTGAGCTGTGCTATTGTGGGTATATGCTTATTCCTGTACCTGTGAAAGGATTCCCTCCTTCGACAGTGACACCCCCTATCATAGGAATCATTAGCTGTCCTGTGCTCATGCCCTGCCGTATCTGCATGGGTGAATGCTGTGACTGCCCTTGCGGCGGATTCATTGCTGTCGGCTGTATTTGTAAACCTTGCTGCATTCTCTGCGCTTGTGTTTGCTGCACTGTCTGATTTTTGTCGACCCACTCTCCATTCTGTTGAATGTATGCAGGCAGATATATAGTCCCCCCTCTTGAGAACTGCCCATTTTGCATGAACCTTTGGCTTCTACACATGCATGCAAGGTGTCCTGACATACCACATATCCAACAAACACGAGGTCTCCTAATTTGCCCTTCCTGCATGCCTTGACTATCATTATACGTGTTTTGAAAACCTCCCTGGTTGGTCTAGAAATTTCCCTGATTATTCTGGAAGCCTCTACATCAGAAGCCTCCCCTTCCCCGTTGTACAAATCCATTAATACTTTCATCGTACTGCCTTTGGTTATTCACCTGTGGCATACCTGCTGTTTGCTGTGAACTCGACCCTTCTCCACTAGTCAACATCGCCCCTTCTATGGCGTATTTTGACAATTTGTTCGGCACTAATTTAGCTTCTTCAACCTTCCTAGCGTCATCTTTCTTTCGATTCTTCTCCTGCAACAGTCTGCAAAAGTGTGCAATGGTCAGCTGAATTTCTGACCATGGCTTTCCTTCCATGCCCACTCATTTTTTGAGCTGCCTCTGTACTGGCAGCCCTTGGCAGAATATATTTAGGTTGAGCGATTTATTTATTTTTTCTTTTTTTTTAACTTTTGCATCCCATGTGTGCTCTACTGTCCCTGTGATCATACTAAAGTGTATGTTCGGAGGACGATCCTGTCTTGGCAGCCAGAGAACATCTCTAAGGGATTGGCCTCCCAGAGCCCTCTCCATTTAAAGCCATTGTTTCTCTGTATCCCCCAAAACCAGTCTTTTAAAACCTGTATTTGTGCAGCATGATAATATTTCTTAAAATGTATGAGTCCTAACACGCCCTGACCGGTTGGGATCATTAATGTACGTTGGGATATCCTAGGGGTTTTATTATTCCAAATGAATTTATGTATCGCACTTTGCATTTTCCGGAAAAAAGTCATTGGTACCTGTATAGGTAAAGCCTGAAAATAATATAATACCCTAGGGAGAGTAACCATTTTTATTGAGTTGATCCTACCTAACCATGAAATAGTAAGTGGACCCCATTTCGGCAGTTGTGATTCAATGCTCTTTAGCAGAGGGAGGTAGTTAGCCTTGTATAAACCTTTTGTAGTGGGGGTTATAGTCGCTCCCAATAACGTTCTCATCCTTCGCTCATCCTAATTGTGTGTTGAGCTGCAAGTTGTTCACCTCCACCACCGGTAGGGACAGGTTCTGTACCTCTGACTTTGCATTATTAATTTTCAATCATGCCACTTTGTCAAACTGCCTGATTTCCCGCATAGCCGCATGCAACGTATTATGAGGATCTGTCACCATAAGTAGCATGTCATCACCATATGCCATAATTGTATGTGCAATGCCTCCAAACTTAACACCCTTCATTTCCTGTGTCTGTCTAATTTTTGCGAGTAATAGTTCTAAATGGATTACATATAATAAGGGTGATAAAGGGCATCCCTGTTTTGTTCTGCGTTGTAATGGGATGGGGGAGATAGTTGCCCATTTGCCATTAGTCTCGTCTTGGGGTGTTTGTAGTTGGCTTCTATTTTAGCTATACATTTCAGACCAAACCCCATCTTACCCAATGTACGAAACAGAAAAGACCACTCAACCAGGTCGAAGGCCTTCTCTGTATCAAATGAAACCAGGACCGCAGGGATCACCCTCCTCTCTATTTTTCCCAAAATATGACACACCCTCCTTATATTGTCATGCGTCTGCCGCTGTTTTATTAAGCCTGTTTGGTCTGGGTTTATAAAAATTGGGAGTAAGACCTCCATTCTGTTAGCCAACAGTTTCGTATTCATTTTGTCATCGACATTAAAGCAATCTGGCGATAAGAGCTGCAATTACATGGATCTTTGCCCGTCTTGGGGAGCAAAATGATTTTTGCTTCTTCCATTTAAGGGGTTAAATCTCCTGATTGTTCAAAGGAATTAAATAATTTTGTTAAAATTGGAGTTAAAATTTCACTATACATTTTATAAAAAGATGCCGGGACACCATCAGGAACTGGGGATTTATTCAGTGGTAATTCACGATTCGCCTGATACACCTCATCTTGTGTGATTCTATAGAGATCTAAATAAAATTGGTAAAATTCAGCGATAATATGATCAGTGTCTGTAGTTAGTTCTCCATTGGGAAGTTTAATCTGCTGAATGATTTGCGAAACAACTCCCTGGCGAAGTTGATTAGCTAACATATGGTCTGTATGATTAGCTTTCAAGTAATATTTTTGTTTCAGCTAAAGAAGAGATTTTTCTGCTTTTTTTTGTATGTAACAGATTAATCCTCCCGACAGCTGCCCTGCCTTTTGTTACTTCTGGCCTGTATTTCTTTCCTTCTGCGAGAGCACCATTTGGACTTCCGCCTCTAGCTCTATTTCTAGTGCCATCTTCTGCATCTGTCTTAGTTTCTTCTGCTATGAGGAACTCTCTAATTGTGGCCTTAAAGGCGTCCCACACCACCCTTGTCGCTGTGTCCCCTTTTTCATTAATTAAAAAAAATCTCTAATATGTTGAGCCATATTTCCCCTGATAACTTGATCATGTAATAACCCTAATGGAAATTTCCATGGCCACAAGCAGTGACTTTCTTTTGGGACCTTCATCTCAAATACAATCAGCGCATGATCTGAGATTGTTATCGTCTGTGTCCGAATTTGTGTTATGTTACCCAGAAGTGGAATTGAGACCAAACATAATCAATACGTGAAAAAGTTAGATGCACACGTGAGTAGAATGTAAACCCCCTATTCGTCTCCCCACCGGCTGTAACATACATCTACCAGGGAAAGTTGTTTACATTTCTGTTGTAAAGCCCTAGAGGGAGGGGACTGAGTGTTTTGTGTTTGTGAACTGCGATCTCGCACAGTGTCCCATGCTATATTGAGATCTCCTAGCATTATTATGTCCCCTTTTGTGAACTGTCAGCAGCCCTAGAGTGTTTTTCAAAAAAAGTCCTGACCTACATTAGGGGAGTACACAGAGGCCACTGTCCGTTTACTTTTGCCCAATTGCTAAATGGAGAACATGTATCTGCCCTCCTTATGAGTCTTTGAGAGAATTACTTTAATTGCAGAGCCCCTTCTAAAAGCTGTGAGGATCCCTGCCACCTTTCATTCGGTATTTGCCTGCAGTATCAGAGGGTATTGATGCAAACAAAGTTTACTTCTATTCGTTCTTCATATGTGGGTCTCTTGGAAGGCCACAAAGTCCAGTTGGTGTCACCCCAAAAGACCCTCTACATTCCTTTGTTTCTGTGGGGAGTTCAGCCCTCTAACATTCATCGTGAAACACCTGAATTACCTATATCCATGTCCTTCTACCATGAGGACGCTTTGAAAACACTGCAAACCAACCTTACATTCACAACACATTTGTGCACTCTGGTTTTCTCCCCAGAACCTCCCCTGATTCACCCCCTTACCCCTGCCCCACTGCTTTCCCAAAAGGTTTCCTGCCGTGGGACACAGAACCTAGTGTTACCTGGGAAACCAAACCCCGGCCGTGACCCACATGCTTCCCTAGAGATAAGTGCGAGGTAGAGTACCAACCCCATCTATTACCTGAACAGATGAAGTCCAAAATGGCTATCTCCGTGCCCAGTCATTCGGAAAGCTTTGCTTGCTAAAACAGTCCCCATGTCCAGTAGAATTTCTTCGGCATTCCCTTCTTATGCCGATTTCGGGGGTGGGCCCCCTCAATCTGAATCTTTAGTCATCTCTCTGTACATCCTTGCGATTCCTCCGTCGACTGTCCTTCCCTTTCCACCATTGTTGTTGCTATTGTACCAATTCCAGCCTAATCCTCTATCTGGAGGAGAGCCATACCTGCCTCTCAAGATGTTATGCAGTGCTGCCTGCCTTCCAGAGTAAAAATAAGAACAAATGGAAACATCCATTTGTACCTGATTTCACGTGCTTGAAGGGTTCTTACCATTGGTTGCATGTCCTTTCTTTTTTGGAGGGTGGTGAAAGATAATTCTTGGTAAAGCTGAATCTCCACCTCAATATATGTTATTGGTGAGGACTGCCCTGCTGCCCTTAAAATCTGTTCCTTCTGCTGGTATGAGGTGCATGCCACAAGGACATCTCTAGGGCGATCTCCAGGTTCCACCCTCTTCGGGCCTGTCCTGTGGATCCTATCAAGTAGGAAGGTAGTTGCTTCTTCTCCTTCCATAAGATCTGTAAAGATCTGGATGACCACCCCTTTAAGATCCGTGTCATTGACTGATTCCAGGAGATTCTTGATGCAGATATTCGGACGTCTAGAGCGATTTTCCAATTCTTCACACTGGATCTCAAGATTGTGGGCAGCCCTGGCCAATTCTTTGATTGCAATGTCTGATTGTTTATTGTCCTCGACCAGGCCTTTAATTGCTCTTTCATTTGTGTCTGTTGTGTCTCCCAACGTCGAGATTTCTTTGCCAAAGTCAGCCAGTGATAGTTTTATTTTCGAGGTAAACGTCATAAATTGAGACTGGAAAGCGACAGCGAACTTGTCTTGCAAGTCCTGAAGCTCTTAGGGAAATCTTCTCTTGATGCTGCCATGGTTGGGCCTTCAGTGAATGGAGACTAAGATCGCAATTGTCCTCAGTGTGAGTCGAGTACAACTGTAGGTGCGTCAATCACTGGTTTCCTCCTAGAAACTTCTCTAATGGATTACTCTGTTTGGGGTCTGTTGGATCTTGCCCTGCAGGGGTCTGCTTCCTCTTCCCCCTGGCATGTGCACGCAGGCTTTGTTCCAGCCCAAATCTTCCAGTGCACTCACTAAGCACTTTATTTATTTTTTAACACACTTTTTATTGATTTTAACATTTAACCAACTTCAACCTTAGAACTAGCCCTTCCTCCCTCCTCCCCCCTGCCCCCTTACATTCATGGAACTCGAGATGGCAAAAACAGGGAGTTCGGTCATAGGTGCTAAAACAGTTCTGAAAGTTAAAACATATTTAGGATACGAATTCTGTGGGGGCACCACTGCAGCATATAGTCACTCTGCAGATATTGAAGGAGCGGATCCCAGTCTCATCGAAAGTTCTCGGTGGAACCCTGTATTTTATAGGTCATTCCATCGTTACCAAGTGCCATACCCTCCTGAGCCATTGGAGCGGTGTTGGGGGCGACTGCTGCTTCCAGCATTGAGCTATCGTCAACCATGCTGCTATCACCAGGACCATTATCACTTTACGCTGGCATTTGGTATATGCTTTTTGCTTTGGGTCCCAGAGTCCCAGCAACCACACCGCTTCCCCTAGGTTCTCGATCCCTGGTACCATTTTCCCCGCTTGGGCCTTAACCTCAACCCAAAAGTCTGCTATGATTGGGCATGACCTCCAGATATGTCTCCAATCCCCTTGTTGCCGACACCCTCGCCAGCATTGTCCATCTGAGTCGGGGTACATTATTTGCAGCCTCTCTGGCGTCAGGTGCCATTGCAGCAGTACTTTTTGCCACATTTCCCTCAGATGAATTGATCTTGTCAATTTGGAAACATTTTCCCATACCTCTTCCCAATAGGGCCGCAACATTGTGACCCCCTAAAGTCCCCTCCCACCTCCTCATATATCTCCATTTTACCTCCTCCCCTTGTGAGTTCAAGTGCACGTACGAATTTGAGATCAGTTTACGCGTACCTGGATTTGTTGTCATGAATGTTTCAAACTTCGTGAGATCCATTGTTCCTGCCTCCCTATTTGTCGGGGTGGACAGCCAATGGATTAGCTGAGCGTAATGATGGCTCTCCGTCCTTGGTATTCCTAGTTCCTGGACACATTCTCCAAATGATCTTAATGACTGAGCGTTGTACATGTCGCAGATTTTAGTACAGCTTGCCTGTTTCCAGTTGGTATATGCATTTGAGTCCATCCCAGGTGGGAAATCGGGGTTACCAAACAGTGGTGTGAAGGGAGATGGGTGCGTTGTCCCAGGCGTTGAGGGGTGCCCTCATGATCTCGCTTATTTTGGTGTTTAAATGTCTGTTTTTTGTGGGACCATAGAAGGGCACCGGCCACTGCTATATCCTGGGTTGACCATTTGGGCTGTGGAGAATCCGCCACCCATTCTTTGAGCACCCGCAATTGAGCGGCATTGTGGTATCTTTTGAAGTGAGGAAGAGCCAATCCCCCCCCTCGCTCCTTTGTGCCGTCATCGTAGCCATTGCAACCCTTGGCTTCTTGTGCTGCCATACATATGCGGATGTCATCCTGTTCAAGGACCTAAAGAATGATTTAGGGAGCCCTATCGGGAGGGCATGAAAGTAGTAGGGTACCTTTGGGAGTATCGTCATTTTGACCGCTGACATGCGTCCCCACCAGGAGGTGGAGTGGGGAGACCATCTTGATAAATGTTTTTGCACTTGAGTCAGAAGGTCAGGAAAATTTGCTGAGTAAAGTCGCTCTTATTCCGAGGTACATTATACTGCTCTGTGCCAATTTCATCCCATGTTCCTGAGCCAGCTTTGAGATTGTGTTTGGGTCGGCTGTCAAATTGAATATCTCCGACTTGGTTTTGTTTATCTTGAGGCCAGAAATGGTTCCGAAGGTCTCCAGTTCACATACAAGTGCGGGTAAAGATGTGGGCGGATCTGTCAAAGCTAGCAGCATGTCATCTGCTAAGGCCATTGTTTTATCTTTGTGTAGGATTCCCCGACCCCCTTGTGTTCCATCGTGTGGAAGAGTTGCAACCATTCGTCTTGGTCGAACGCTTTCTCGACGTCCAGCGCTACTAATATCGCCCTAGTGTTCGTGCATTCTGCCTTTTCTATTATGTGACATACCCTTCTTGTATTGTCTGCAGTTTGTCTTGCAGGGATGAAACCTGCCTGGTCCACATCCACAAGGAGGCGAGGTGCACAGTCAATCTGTTGGCAAGGACTTTAGTAAAAAGTTTTGCATCCAAATTGATCAAATCGATTGGTCTTTATGATCCTGGAAGGGTGGGGTCTTAGTCTGGTTTACGGAAGAGCACTACCTTTGCATCGTTCATGGAGGGAGTGGTGGTCCCTCGGGATTTGAAGGTGTTAAAGAGCGCCGTAAGTCTAGGGACCAGAGACGTTCGGAACTTCTTATAAAAGGCATCAGTATACCCATCCGGGTCCGGAGCTTTGTTCTTTGGGAGTTGCTTAATGTCCTGTAGTACTTCCTTTGGTTCAATATCTTGTTCGAGTGCCACTCAGCTTCCTCCGACAACTGGGCCAGAGTTACACTCGGGAGAAATGCTTCTGTTCGTTCTCATTGGGAATGCTAGTGTGGTACAGGTCCTGGAAGGACGTTCTCATGATCTCGCTCATTTCATCATCAGTGGTTTTCCAGTTACCATCAGGATCCATCAGCGCCAGAATTTCTCTCTCCCTAGTCGTCTCCCTGAGCTGCCTGGCCAATAGTTTATCCGCTTTGTTGGTGAGAACATAATACCTTTGTTTCGTTCTCAGGAGCGATTTGTTGACTTTCCGGGTTTGTAAAAGCTCTAGCTGACCCTGAATGTGCTGCACAGCCCGTTTCTTTACCCTAATGGGGTTAGCCACTGCCTCCTTCTGCGCTTCCTGTAATCGCGTCTCTAAGTCTCGCTCCCACAGAGCCATTTGTTTATCTCTCCTTGTTTTCAGCACAATTAGTTCGCCCCTCAGGACCGCGTTGAATGCATCCCACACCATTTCTTGCAGGGTCTCCCCTGTATCGTTTTCGGTGAAGTACATATTGATTTTCTCTTGGATTTCCTCGACCATTGTAGTATCTTGCAGCAGTTTGGCCGGGAATTGCCAGGACCATACACGATCTCTCTTGTTCTTGAGTGCCAAGGATGCCATAATTGGGGCGTGATCTGAGAGGCAAATAGGGCCTACTTCCACCTCCTTGACTTTCCCTATCAGATTGGTAGGTGCCCATATAGTCTATTCTCGATAGCGAGGAGTATACGTGGGAATAGTGTGTGAAGCCCTGTCCCTCCCCATTCTTAGCTCTCCATAAGTCATGCAGGGAGAGGGCTTCAAACGCCTTCCTCAATGTTTTCGAGGGTGCTTTCGAGACATTATTGGATTGGGTGTTTCTGTCCTGGGTGGGGTTCCATGCAAGATTCAGGTCGCCCCCTAATATAATGTCTCTTGTCGCAAACTCGTCTAGCACACTTAGCATGCTTTGTAGAAAGGATTCCTGTCCCACGTTCGGAGCATAGACGGATGCAAGCGTGATCCGCCTCCCTTCCAGTGTGACATTCAGGAACACATATCTCCCCTCCTTGTCCGCTTTATGATCATGGATCTGAGCTTTCAGAGTGTCCATCACTGCCACCATGACCCCGGCCCGTTTTCCCTCCGCATTGGATTGAAAAACCTGTTGCGCCCCCTTTATCCTGATCCTGGTTCGCTCACTTCTTTTTATATGCGTTTCTTGATACATTAAGATATCTGCCCTGTGCTTCCAGGCTTGTCTCTCCAATTTAGCCCTTTTCATGGGAGTATTCATACCCCTAACATTCTGCGAGAGGATCGTCACCAGAGCCATTTTCGCACTGTCCATGGGTGGATTGACGATGAAGCACCTTGTGGTCTCCCTGTTCCTTTCCGGCGTACCAGTCGTCCTGTTCGTTTACTGTCCCGCAGGTCCATTCCTGCATACCCTCCCCCTCCCACCCCCCCTTTGAACTCGTGAGGTCGGAACCGGGTTGCTACTTGCCCTGGTACGAAGTGTCCAGTGCTCCCGTTCCATATTTCCCCTCTTTAGCTCGTCGTGGGGAGTCCTAAACCCCACTGTAGATTCCATTTGTGGCTTTCTGAACCTCAACCTGGCCTGTTAAGGACTGATTGGGCAAGTCTCTCTTTTTGTCTACCTCCAGTTGCTAGAGATGTGGTCGACTTATTCCTTTCTTATTCTGGGGGAGTTTGGTGTGCCTCGTTTTCTACTTGGGTCTCCTCTCTCTGCCTTTTTTTTTTTTTGGACTGTCGACCAGCCATCCTGCTGGTTCGGGCCCCGGATCTTCCTCTGGGATTTCAGTTTCTCAGCCTCCTCCCCACTTGACAGTCCCAAAATCCTTTCGCCTTCTTCACAGGTCGTGATCCTATGTTGGGTCCCCTCCCAAGTGAACAGGAGGCCGAACGGATATGTCCACTTGTATTTCACTTGGGTTGATGACAAATGGCGGACTACTTGTCCCATCCTCCGTCACTTTAGAAGAGTGGACTGAGCTAGATCTTGATAAAATTGTACTTCCTGGCCATTCAGCCTCATCGCGGGGGCTTGCCTGGCTTTCCGTAGTATTTGTTCCTTCTGTCTGTAGGAGGTTACCGCTACTATCACATCCCGGGGTCTCATTCCCAGTTCGGTCATTCTCCTCAGGCCCACCCTGTGGAGTCTATCTATTCCCACCTTTGGTACTTCCTCCTCAGCCAGGACCTCCGTGAATAATTGCATCACCGTCGCCATCAGGGCCGTATCTTCGATTGACTCCGGTAAATTTTTGATTTGGATGTTAGAGCGCCTCGATCTGTTTTCCAAGTCCTCGCACTGCTGTTCCAGATACATGGTCGTTTGTCCAGAGTTTCCTCCGTTTCACCAGCCTCTTCCTCTACCTGCTGAAGTTTCCTCTCCACTGTATCAGTTCTTTCCTCCAATTTGGCTACATCCTGCTTGATTTCCCGGATAGTCTTTCATTTCGTTCCTCAGGATCTGGAATTGTTCCTTTACAGAGCCTATTAAATGTGCTTGGAGCTCCTTGAAACATGTCTGCATGTCTTCTTTGCTCATCCCACCCCCCTCCATGTTTTTTTGAGGTGAGTTGTGATTTTGTGGAGGGAGTTCTACCAAGCTAGAGGCAAGGTCCCCCTGCACACCCCAGAGCTGCTTTAAATTTCTACCTTGTTTTCTCTGGTGAGAGGAGTGCGCCGATGACTTTGCCCTCGATTTGGACATTAATGCCTCCTATTATGCCAGATACGATTAATTTGTGGAGGGTGCAACGAGGCTGAGAGAGGAAGGGTCTCGGCAATGGTTCCGGCAGATCACTGTGGGGGCCGCCCGCTCTTCTCTTGGTGGGGTCTACCCTGGGTGCTCGCAGCGTGGGTTGTGGTGGTCTTTCTCCAGGGTTCAATGCGCTGGTGCATAGAGATTTCGCCTCAGCCTGGTGTTCCCCGGCTTTCTGTTATGGGGAATGTCCTGTTTTGCCTCCACCAGCTGCCGCACCGTAGACATAGGACTCCCCCGCCCCCCCCAGGAGGGTTGTTACAGCAATGGGCAAGGTGTGGCCTCCGCCTGTTGTGAGGAGTATCTAGCGTGTTGCCGATAAAATATTCTTAGTAATGTGAGTCCGCCCCCACCATGTGCCTCAGAGGTTAATATGTCCCTGTCCCCGCAGATGGTTCGCTCTGGACGGAGCCCGCTCCTGCCTGCTGATGGAAGAGAGGGCCAGACCGCTGCAGGCGCGCTTCTCTATGGGTACGCCCGTTCCCGGGGCCTACAGCCGTTCTTTTATGGCTCCTTCCCCCGTTCTTGCATTGACTGGCCAACCTGTGAAGAGCTGCCCCAGTGTCCCCACAGATTGTGGGCTTCAACAATAGCGGAGTGTAGGCTGCAGATCCATTCCGCTGTCTCGTTTCTCCGGCAAGTAGGGTGCACAAGGGTGGGGGGGCGGGGAGTGGGCCCGCCGAGCTCGTCTGCCGCTATGTTGAGTCCGGGTCGTGTGGCCGGAGGGGGAGGCTGATTGAGGGGGCAGACCCCAATCCTGCACTCCAGCGAGGGCGGCCATCCTGCCCCCTTCAGGTGCAGGGGCTTACTGTACAGGCTGTCCCCACCGCTCAGTCCGGGCACTCGCGCTCCCAGTCCCGGCTTGGAGGTGCACCCCTTACACAGCTACCAGAGGCCCCCCCGGGGCTCCTCTCATTCATGCGGACATTCCTCCCGCTCGTTCCGGGCGCGGATATCATCGTTGCACCCTGAGTCGCCAGCCGAAAAGGTCATTCTCCCCCACAGGGTCCGAGTGCGCGCCACAGACCCGGGCTTCGGAGGGGTCTGTGGGTTCAGTCCGCTAGCGGCACACCAGTTGATTTCGTAATATTTGGCCACTGGTTTGCCCGATCTGCATACATTAGAAGCTTATACGGTGCGGCCCGAGGGGGAGAGACGATCAGACGCGTCCTCCTATACTCGTCGCCATCTTGGAATCCACTAAGCACTTTATTTATTTAGCTTTCTTTTAACTTATTACCAGTCTCTTGCGGCAGCACTCACACACCCATTGTCCCCAGTGAAGTCACCCCCTCACAGCCATGCCCTCCGTCTGTCTGCAGGAGCTACAATATTGGGGTCCTCCACACTTGACTCTTATCTAGGCCAGCACACCCTGTCCATCCAGACTGCCGAGTGTGCTGCCTCATGTATCAATCGAGAGTCTCCCCTGTCGTCCCTCTCTGGCAGACACAACACGTGCCACACTTGCTGCTCAAATGGAGCCACAGGCCATGTGGGTCCTTCTGGGGAGTTGCCTCCCCTCCCTCCGCTTAGTTGCCTCACATTTGTGCATCAAAGCCCCTCAAGTGCCGTAACTGTGTCGGGAGTCTTTCCATGTGCCACGCCCAAAGTCCACTGTGTCGTCTTCTATCTTACGAGGGATGATAGTGTAGCGCTGTAATTTCTTCCATCGGATTTGCAGGGGGTCCCAATTGCTTTCCCCACCAAGCGTATCAGCTCTTAGAGGGCCCCTCAGCACTGCATCTTTATTTTCAGGGCACAGAGAGGTGGCACGCATAATCTCACTGTGCAGCGGCCATCTTGGATCTCTGCAATTTCTAAACATACATGCATATTTTGACTTCAATTGTACATTATGTTTTGCTTCCCCACATAACATGGTATCTGGACCATCTGCTTTCTTTGTTGGTTTTGTCTGTAATTAATCCATTAACATTGTTCCTCCTAGGGCTAATGGATCATCTGTTGCTTATCTTTGAGCAAAGGCCCCAAGTCACCATAAATTCCTTCTTGGTCACTGCTGTGGCTTTTTTTGTAATTGTATATAGGTGAATTACAAACCTTATACATAGAACAATACAATTCAAAACAGTTAAATGTCAAATACATCAACTAAGATCAAAAGTTCATGTTTCAAAACAACACTGATAAAAACATTGTTAATACAATCCTCAACATCAAACATGTTAAAATATGTCACTCAATTTCATATACTTTAAAAAGGAATTCACTTTAAATAATAAGGATGTGGGTTGTCCTGTAATGTCCAAAAAAGATCAGAGTTCAAGGAATCAAGGTTATATACATACATGCCAAATAGTTCCTCCTTTTTTATTTCGAAGTGTAGACATTTTATCAAGTGCTTTAATGTTTCTGGATTTCCATTATAAAAACGGCATACCAATGTTTCCGTAGAACCTCTGTGTAAAATCTTGCGAGTTTGACTAAGGTTAAAACAAATTCTTAAAGTATGCAAAACTCGGCGGTCAGGACATTGGTTTAAATTATTCAGTACATGTCCCTTTTTGTTTTGTTTTCTAGGCTCAAATCAGAATACAATTTAAATTTCTTTCTCACATCATAAGTGCCACACCAATCCATATCAAACAGTTTCCTCTTCACTAATACCGAGTCTGATGTCAAGTTTTCCAAAGTAACGTTATACAATTCCATAATTTCAGTACATCTCATTTTAAAATTCATAAAACAGCTGATATTAAAATCCTTGAGATGTTTCTTGTATAATGCCAACTGCTTCCAGGAATCCAAACAGGACAATGACGTCAGACCCAGCTCGTATCGCAGAATTACTGCGGGCACACAGTTGGGCAACAACAGGGCCTGATGGTTTTAAATGTTAGTTTATTTTGCACATGAGGCTTTGCAATGCCATCAATGTTCATCTTTACACCATGGTGTGTGTATATATATATATATATATATATATATATATATATATATATATATATATATATATATATTCACAGGACTCTGGCAAAGGAGATTCGTTTTCCCATGTAATGACTGTTCTAAGTTGCAAATGCACACCTTTGCATGGCAACTGTTTCTATTTTTGCAAAGCAACCCTTTATTGTTTGCGCTCTCTGTCAGCAAGGTGGCATTTTAAACATGAGTCACATGTAATGGAAAGTAGTTTCAGGCCTTTGCCTAGTCACTTAAATGATAGGCCCTTTGAGTGTTTATACTTCTCTTTTCTCAAAACAGCATTTTGATACTGGGCTAGTTGCCAACATAGCCAAAGGCAGTTCACGTTTGTCTTGGGGTTGAAACTGAACCCCACAGCTCCCTCTTTTTGGCTGCTTCTTCGGCTGTTATCAACTCTCTAAAGGTGGCTTTCCCTGCTTCCCATACTACCTTCAGCCCTACTTTCCCGATGTCATTTATACATACGCATTGAACAATATTCTCTCTCATCTCTGCACTAAAAATCCTATCTTTAAATGGTGTATCGTAACAGGTCCAGTCCCTCTCTCTTCCCCGGCCCTCTGATTTTGCTATTACTGCTATCACCAACTTGTGACCCATCCACCCCACCGTTTGTATCCTACCTTCTTGAAATAAGTATTTCTGACCCTGTTCATTCAAAATGTAGTCTATCCGCATGTATGTTTTATGTGGGATAGAGAAGAAAATATACTCCCTCCTACCAGGAGTCACCTCCCTCCATGTGTCAAATAGAAAATGTTCCCCTCTTCCAGGACTTTTTAGTTTTCCAATCTTTGTTAATTTCCCCTTTACCCGCTGAGCATCTATCTAAAGCCGGGTCCATGACCAGATTTAAACCCCCCCACCCACAAATCAACACCTCCTCTTTTCACTGTAGTATTCGTCCCAGAGTGTCCCTGTTGCACCCATATTGAGCCGTGTTCGGGGCATACCGAGTGCAAAGAGTCAAGCCTAGATCTCTTAATGTACATTTCACTGCTACCCAACAACCTTCCCGGATCTCTCTTCATCTGTCCCATCACCATGCATAGCAACACCCCCTTTTTTGCTGAACCCCAAGGCCCAGATTTGTTTATTCAGCCCTCTCCCCTTGATTTCAACCCCCCTTCTTAAATCTTGTTTCTTGAACAAATAACACATATAGCCGTTCTTGGTGGAACAGGTTCAATAACATGGACCATTTGCCAGGGGAATTTAGGCGCTTAACATTTAGTGTGCCAAAGTAAATCCCATCATCCATATTTCAAACTGTTGGCATCACTTGTCAGAGGTAGAATGACATGGTTCCGAAATATCATTAACAATGCAACATTCTAAACAGAAAACTAAGCAGTAAATTTAACAAACATGGGTCCCAACTTCCCCATTCCTCCCCACTGCTTCCCCCTCCCCTTTCCATACAGATCCGCCCCCCGCCCCCATATTGAGATTCCCCATCTCACAAATCGGGCCACTTGGGTATCTCTCGCCTTCATCGAGCCCCTACCCACAACAACACATTTCAACTTAAAGCCTACAAGTTCACACTTCTACGGTACATTTCATCTATCCAAGTTCCACTGACAGACATTCTAATGTTCCTTTATCACTCCCTTTCCTATTCCACACTAACAACCAGCATTCGTGCTGTCCTTGCTTTCTCACTCTTTTCCTCTTGTCACTTCACTGTGCACCGATCATGCCATCGGCGAGGGAGTATTGAGCCTCCTGAATCTTCTGCTACCACCACCTTTACCTCGCCCACTCAGCCCTGTCAGTCTCTTTGGTTTATGGGCCGCAAACGCTGGTGCCTGACTGGTTTCCCTGGGCAGTCTTGGTAAGGTGGGCCAGAGCTCCTTTTGCTTCTTCTCTGGATGTGATGCGGAAGTCCTCATTCCCCTCTAAAAAATCAGATAGAATGTGAACCCCCACCAATATCACCTTGTGTTCTCGCAACCATGTCGTGAGGGCCTTCCAAACCCTCAGTTTCCCTAACGTAAAAGAAGACAGGTCTTGATAGATGTTGATCCTGGATCCCTCGAAAACCAAGTCCATCATCGTCCTTGCTCTGCTCAGTATATTGTGAAAAGCCAGAGGGTGTTTCACTACCTACTCCCCGGGGGAATCCTGTACTCAGGTGGCCAAGGAAAGGCCATTGCTTTTGGATGCCCACCCTGGGCTTGGACAAGCGACGGAGGATCACCTGGGTCGGGAGTACTCCGGGGAGTGGGGGAGAAGCACCAGATATAAGACATGCTATCCCCCTTTTTCCACAACCCATCTAACCCCTATCCCTGATTATTTTATGGGAAACTACAGCTCCCATAATTCCTCCCCACTTCACATTGACAACACTACTGAGCCGAGGGAGATGAGGAATGAGGCCAGGAAGATTACCTCTATTGACTTGCAGCGGCTCTGTCCCTTTAATGAGACCAGAGTCAAGCACGTAATCCTAACTGTACACACCTGCCACTTGTTAACACTCCCTGTCAGGATAAAAGGTGGCGTGCACAGACACACTCTGAGCGAAGCGGGGTACGAGAAGGAGCAGCTGTTTCGGGGATGATGTGAAACAGGCTATGGAAGTTGGAAGGCCAAGGGGCTTATCGGCAGTTGCAAAGAACGAGAGAGAGCCAGGCGAGAATTCCACACTTTTGGGAAGCCGTAAGCGCTCCAAGACTGAAACCGAGTGAAGGGAAAGGAGAATCCTTCAAGGTCGTGAACGATAGAGTTGGGGAGGAGCAGGGGAGGCATTTGTAACAGCCTTGACTGTTCCATGAAAGGCATTGAAGAAAGAAGCCCAATGAACACGTCATTTATTTTGATACGTATATAGCACGCCTAACCCAGAGGTATCTGGGCGCTTGTGCTTAAGAGGATGGTTACAGTAGTTGCCTATGTAGGTTACAGGTGCATTTATAGTCATTACAATGTACAAGTGCATAAGACAGGTCAGGTTACATGGTATGCAAGGTAATCAGGTAAATTACATTACAAGCAGGCCAACAACTGACACACACCTCCTGTTAGGGGGCTGTAGAAGTCAAGCAGGTAATGTAAAGGCTAAGGGTCAGGTAGGTTACATAGTAAAATCAGGCAAATAAGCATCACAGGGCTACATCGTTAAATCAGGTCAATTGCATTACGGGCAGGCCAACAGCTGAGACACACCTCATGTTACGGGGGCTGCAGCAGTCAAACAGGTAACCTAAGGCTAAGTATCAGATCAGGTAGGTTACATAGTAAAATCAGGCAAATAAGCAACACAAGGCTACATCGTTAAATCAGGTGAAATGCATTACGAGCAGGCCAACAGCTGAGACACACCTCATGTTATGCGGGGAGGCTGCAACAGTCAAGCAGGCACCATATGTAGATCAATACATAAAAGATTGGCATGCATGTGAAGTTCATTACAAGGATCCCCGTTATGGCAAAATGCAATGTGCATAAGCGGTGACTTGAGAGCAGCTTTAAAACAACCTTCTGAAGCAAGATCAAGCTAAGCACAGAGAAGCGTGCCAGATCGGTAGTGCATTAGGTTGCACGCTACATTTATAAGGTGGATGAAAAGTCGTTTCTGGGCATCCCAATCGCATCACACAAGGCCGCTAAGAATAGGGCGTGTGGAGGACTGGCAGCTGCAATTACAGTCACGTTTGAATGAAGCGCAGGCAGGAAAATATAAACATACTTGCAGTTTTGAAAGTCTTTGACAGTAAAAAGATATAAAAACAAAACTGATAGAACTGTGCCATCCACCTATCCTTTTAAAGAAACTCTTGAGATCCTGTGCTGCAGAACGTGGGCAAGGGAGTTGTTACCTAAGCTATTTCTGACATTTCTTTTAAGACACTATTTTCTCTTTTGTATAGTGCTTTTTTATTTTGACTGGACTGACTGGGACTTGTTTGTTATTTGTTTAATGGTCGAGAATACTCCCATTGTAGAATAAGGGCCAGGTAGGAATTCTACCAACCCAACCAAAATACAAAAATAAAGATTTTTGAAACTTGCATTTATTGTGTCTGTGTCTTCTATTTATACCATGCCTTCCTTACAATATCCACTTTGGCCCAAGTTTGTTGGTATCCGTCGGTAATTCCAGTGGGATACCGGCAAACTGCCCCTACCATTACGAGCGCCTGATATCCCGGTATTACCGGGACATTCTTGGTGCCGGCAACGGCGGTAAATCCCCATAGGACTCCATGGAGGGGATTGCCGGAATTGCAGCATGTATTTGCTGGTAGGGTCCTGTTTTAAATCAGACGCCCCCACCGGCAAACGTGTGTTTTGCAGGTCGGGTAAAATTGCTAGTGCTGGAATTACCATCAATTTTACCGCCAATGTTTCTGGACTGGCAAAATTGCAATGACACCCTTTGTCTTTGTAGTAATGGCTCTTGGCCATTATCGGTCTGGGGCCTCCTGGTGGACCTCCTGCCCTGTAAATCCGGTCCAAGCAAAAGTCCTGGACCTTAGTCTTTTCTCCCTCCAAAAGAATTTGAATTATCAGCTTGATCTTTTGTTCCAAGCTTTGAGGACTGATAATCCTCTGCTGGGGAGGACCCAGCAATGTGCTGTAAAAAGGAACGAAGGACGGTTATCTGAGAGAAGTGAAACCCGGGTGTTTCAAATCAGCCTAGCATTGGAAGCTAACCGAGACCTTGAGATCCTCCATCTGGAGGACGTAACCAGCTGGCCCAGCGGAGTCATGGACAAGAAGCAGAGTGAGAAAGATGGAAAGCTGAAGCTGTTCGGACTCAAAAGTGAAGTCCCTTACCTGCATGCAGACCCAGTGACACCAACTTGTGGGAAGCAAGGTAACGGGAACTGCGGGAGACCCAGGAGGGAACACAGGAATAAAACGTACTGTCAGCCTACTTGTCCCTGTGAATGACCAAACATTAAGAAGAGTGAGAATCATTTAGGGACACTGCCTACTCATCCCAGTGAATGCCAAACCTTAAGAAGGGTGAGAATCATTTAGGGACTAAGCCTACTTGTCCCAGTGAAAAGCCATATATTAAGAAGGATTAAACCCATCCTAAAACCTATCCAACACGTCTTGGAGACATTTCAGAAAAGCCTAGTCAGAGAGACTCAAGAGCCAAGAACGCTGAGGACGAGCAGTTTGCAAAGGGAAGAGAAAGAATCAGAGACTTGGGACAGTCCCCTGGATGAATTGTGCAATCTAATCCGAAGGATAGCCAGAAACTATCTAAAGCTGATGCAGTGATGCTGGGGAAGCCTACCCAGGAGAAGGGAGTCATTCACCTGGGTTTTTGTTGTTTTGTTTCAGTGGTGGGTCTGTGTAGTTTAGTTTTTGGATGGACTGCTTATTTTGGACTTTGCACGTGACGACGAGCACCTTAATTAATTCTGTTAGGCCTTGGAAATTTGAACTTTTCTGTAACACCCGGGCACCCTTCATGGATTATGCAGAGAAATTCCCAAGACTGACCTGCCCCCCTCCCACAACCCGATGGCTCACTTGGGGCCTACTACTAATGGAAGCAACACAGGGTCGTAGAGACTTCCACAACAGCGGCAACTGAGTTAGTCCTGGAGAAGAAAACCTACAAATTTCAAGAATCAATCGAACATCAATTTGAAAATAGTCATTCATTGCAGTGTGCTCATTCTTTTGTAAAAAGTTCTAATGTAAAGCGTGTTGGCTCTCTGGCCATTCTCTTAAATTCAAGCCTCTGACTACCACTTAGGGCATTTTCATTAGAAAGTAACTATTGTGACTTGACAACCACTACTGCGATGAGTAATGGTGAACATGCCCTATTCCAGAAACACCCATGTCTGTTTTTTTTTTTCAACAAAACATTTTATTAGATGTTTTCAGGAAAGTATACATCAACAACACATGCAAGCATTAGTGCAATAACGTTCATACATGCACGGGAGAACATTTGCGATTTGTGGGTTTTCTTCTGCAGGGCTAACTCAGTTGCCGCTGTTGTGGAAGTCTCTACCACCCTGTGTTGCTTCCATCAGTACTAAGCCGTAAGTGAGCCATCGGGTTGTGGGAGGGCGGCGGATCAGTCCTGGGAATTTCTCTGCATAATCCATGAAGGGGCCCCGGGTGTTTCGGAAGGAGTTCACATTTCCCAGGTGCATAGCAGTGATTTTCTCCGATACAAAAATGGCCTGGCCCAGCATTTTGTCCACCACATGGGTAGCGATGGCCCTTCAGGATGTTTTCACAACCGAGCTATGGAGATTTTGGTGGCCAAAAGGAGATGGGTGGTTAGGTTTGCTATCTGGCCTGTTAGAGGCAATGACCCATCCCCAGTGTTAGAGGCAATGACCCATCCCCAGTGTCTCCCAATAGTACTCTGCCTGGGTCCCACGGGAGTTATAGGCCTGTGATCAGTTTAATTTGTTCCAACACCCCTCGCCAGAATTCTTTAGCCCTTGGGCAGGTCCAGAGCAGATGAAACGGGGAGCCAGTGGCTGTGCATCCTCTCCAGCAATATGGGGGGATTGCTGGATTACTTTTGTTTAACTGTCGGGAGCAATAGAATACCGATAGCACACTTTGTATCCCCCTTCTCTGTTTGTAATGCATTTAGTACTTTTGTGCAGTCTTGCCCATATTCCATCCCAATCTTCTATTTCTTTTTTTAATATATATTTTTATTGATTTTGTACATATTACAATCAACATTAAACATTCCTACCCCCTCGGCCCCTCCCCCTTTTCCCTCCCTCCCCCGTAAAGGTCTGTAAGTTCAGCTACCATTGTATTTCCATCTGCCTTTAATTGAACAAGTCTAGTATCCGTATTTTATGTGGGTACCATTGCTCCATGTAGTCTCCTTGTAGGGTTTCCAAACCTTGCCCCAATCTTCTCTGAATTTGTGGGCTTCGCCCTGGATAATGTACGTTATGCGCTCCATGGCCAGATGTGCCCAGATTCTGCGTGTCCAGTCAATTGCCAGGGGTGGATGTTTCTGCTTCCATTTTTGGGCTATCAGTAGTCCCATGAAGTTGCGTTTCTGTGTCGTGTTTAAATGTTTCCCTTTTGGGTCCCATAATCCACATAGCCACACTTCTTTTCCCAGGCAACCCATGTCTGGAAACATTGACTGCATTTGTGTCTTTATTTCTGCCCAGTAGTGTTGCAAGGCCGGGCAGTCACACCAAATGTGCCTCCAGTCACCCACCCCTCTGCATTCTCTCCAGCATGTTTGGTGAGTTTCGGAACATCGCGTGGAGTCTTTCTGGCATATAATGCCACTGTAAAAGTATTTTCATCCACATTTCTTTAGTCTGTATTGCTCTCGTGAATTTATGTATCGCCCCCCATATGTAGTTCCATCGCTCTTTTGCTAGCAAGGTTTTTAATGTCTTTTCCCATCTTTTTATGTATTGCCATTTTACCTCCTCTGTGGAGGTGTTTAAGAACTTGTATGTGTACGAGACAAAAATGTTTGCTCCCGTGTGTGTCATAATGTAAGATTCAAATGGTGTCAGCTCCCTTGTCGCCACACTCTTAATTCTGGGTGTATTCAACCAGTGATAGAGCTGATCATATCTGTATTTGTCGGTCGCATTTAGGTTTAATAACTGTATGCATTCCTCAAAGGATTTTATCTTTTGCTCCTGGTAAATATCTCCAACCATTTTGCATCCTGCCTCCTCCCACCTCTGGTATGCCCCTTTTTCTAATCCTGGTGGAAATTCTGGGTTTCTAAATAGTGGCATGAATGGTGCTGGATCTTTAGTTAGTGATCCTTTCTGTGTTGCCTTGTCCCAGACACTTAGCGTCACTCTCATAATTTCGCTAATTTGGCCATTGAGGTGCCTATGTTGTTTCCCTAGCCAGAGAAGGTGTCTGGTGAGGGTTGTCCCTACGGCCTTGTCCTGTGCCGCCCATATCTTTTGTGAGTTATCCGGTATCCATTCCTTTAGTACCCATAGTTGGGCTGCTTCATAGTATTTTTGGAAGTGTGGGAGGGCGCAGCCCCCATCTCTTCTTGGTGCGGTAAGGACCACTCTTGATACTCTGGGGGTCTTATTCAATCACTTTTGTCAAGGATTTAAAGGAGGATGAAGGGACTCTGATGGGTAGAGCCTGAAAGAGATACATGAGTCTAGGTAATATGGTCATTTTGACCTCCGTAATCCTGCCCCACCATGGTATCGATAATGGGTTCCATTTCAATAAGTCCTGTTTGATTTTATCTAGGAGTTGGGGATAATTTTGGGCATATACTGTGTCTAAGCTTCCTATCAGCGTGATTCCCAGGTATTTAACCGCTCCCTTCGCCACTTTCAACTGTAGCGTAGAAGATGCCCATAAAACTTGAATGGTTTCAGAATTTATGGTTGATGATTCTATCACCGTAGATTTTGAAATTGACTTTCATGTCTACAGTAGCTGTAGGCTCCGAATATTACAGGGACCTGATGAGTATCATGAGAAGGAGTCCCTGAGGATAGAACATTTCTATGGTGAACCGAGGCAATTTCTGAATTTGACAGGAAACTACATTTTCTGCGTAATCTCACAACAGGAGAATATTATAATTGTGTTCGTACTCAATATTGTGACAACAACTCTTTTAGGGCTGAAATACAAGTTTGAAAAGGTCCTAGAACTGTTTGATAAAATGTTATTATGAAATATATTACATTTCTATGAGAGGATATTTAGAATGTTTTTTTTTCAATGGGTCTGCTAACCGTCTTCATGTGGAACGTTAAAGGGTTGAATTGCCCAAAAAAGGAGATCTATCTTGTCAAGGGTATGGGAGGGCTAGGGCTGATGTGATTTTCATGCAAGAGACACATTTGATAGAGTGCTAAAAATCTCTGAAAAAATTCAAGATACACCAAGGTGACCTTGAATTGTTATACTTAAAAATCTAGTAGGGTGGGCATTTTGTTTCAGGAAAGGGCTGCGTGTTGTAGTAGAAAGAGTAACTATGGATGATGAAGGCCATCCTTGTGGCTTATTCATCATCCATAGGTCATATTCTTGCGGTTGTGCAGCATGAAGGAAAATGAATCATAATGGGGTACATTTATGGTCTGTACTGCGGGGGGTGCCTTTTTTACAGGTTTGACATCCTTGTTACGAGACATGCATGGAGAGTACATTATTTTGGCTGGTAATTTCAATTGTGTGCTTGACCACAAAGTAGACCATTCTGCATCGTGCAGATATACTGGCTTGGCTGTGAGTAGGGAGTTTCAGAAATTCCCTCAAGGGTTTGATTTGGTGGACATCTGAAGAGTTTTGTATTCTATACTCCGGTACATTACTCTTAATCGAGAATTGATTATTTTATCATTTCAGATAGACTGATTGAAAAGACTGTTAATGTAAACATAAGGGAACATGGACTATCCGATCATTCTATGATTGATTTGGGGTTGGATTTGGAAAAAATGTAATCAAATTTATGTAGGTGGCACCTAAAACTATTCACTATACATTTTTCTTTGAAGAAAATAGGGGGTCTATGGATGTTTTAATGGTTTGGGGCAGTTTTAAAGCTGCCATTCGCAGAGAACTGATCAACTGGACATCGCTTTCTAGAAAGTCAGGATTAGAGGACTTGCAACAGTTGGAAAGCAAACTTGGGAGCTTGCAATAGCAGTATGAGCTGACAAGGTGCATAGAGGTTGAAGATGGACAGGGCTAGTGAGGCTTTGAAATGTAAAACGGATCTGCAGGTGGAGAAGGGAATGTTCATCATGAAATGGAAATACTGGGAGCAAGGAGATCGGGGTGGTCGACTTTTATTTAATAAATTGAAAGGTTTGGTAGAGACCTTGTATATTCAAAAGGCCGAGAATGAGCTGGGTGAATTAGTAGTGAAAAAATCAGACTTCTGTAAAGGTTTTCGATCCTTTTATGCGTCTTTGTATACAGAAGAGTTATCTCCATCAAAGTCTGATTTAGACGGTATCTTTGAGAAGATTGTGATTCCAAGCTTGTCTGAGGAGGGTACAGCTGCTTTGGATGCTCGGGTTAGTGTGGCAGATGTTTTGATGGCAATAGACCAACTTGCCATTGGTAAATCCCTGGGCCTAGACGGCTTGCCTGTAGAATTTTATCAATCTTTTAGCTCTCAATTAGCACAGTCATTGTGTAAGCTTTATAAGTCCTTTCTATTAGTTGGGGTACTTTGCCCATCCATGAGGGAGGGGATCGTTACCCTTATTCCTAAACCAGGTAGAGATCATACCAACTGCAGTAATTACCAAACAATCTCATTACTTAACGTAGATGTTAAATTGTTTACTAGGATCCTGACTAGCAGATTAGATAAATATATGGGAGATTTAATTGACCAATCGCAGGTTGGGTTCATGAGGCAGCGATATGGTTATGATAACATCAGGACAATTATAGATGTTTTGGGGTTCCTGGACACTGAAGCGGAAAACACATTGTTAATTTTTATGGATGTGGGGAAAAGCTTTTGATCGCGTCAACTGGATGTTCTTGGATTATACATTGCTTAAGATGGGTTTTGGGCCTGCTTTTTTTTAGAGCGGTTGGTGCTTTGCGTTCCGCTATTACTGCAAGAATTTGGGTGAATGGAGAACTTTCGACCACCTTCCCTTTATCTAGGGGCACCAGGCAAGGGTTCCACTGTCACCTTTTCTCTTCAATTTGGCTTTAGAGCCTTTAGCAGCTTATATTAGGCAGTGTGAAGAAGGCACGGTTTCAACAGTAGACACAGACACAACTGATGCAAGTTTCAAAAACCTTTATTGTGGTGTTGCAATGGGTTAGGAGAATTCCTAACTGGCCCTAACGCTATGAGGGGAGTAGTCGCGACCATCAAAGAAAACCAAATAGTCTAATTCAGTCCGTCAAATCTAAAGAATAGTCTGTGTCATAAACCTATGCTTGTCCTCACGCTTTCGGACAAATAAGTGTAGGGACATGTAGGCAAGACAAAAAGAGTGTATTCAAATTAATGTCAGAATGGCTTAGGAAGTGGATCTGGTTCACAGCAAGTCTGGATCTCTTGGGATCATTAAAGTTCCATAGATTTAAACAGTCCGCCAAAAGCTTTCTAAAGTTCACTTTCAAAGACTTCCTCAAAAAGATACTCCTTCGCAGGATTCATTAAGTTCAGTTCCAAAACAAGTTTCACAAAGTTCACTTTCACAATGGGCTCATCATCTTTGCTTTCACAATACTTGAGGGGTTCCCTTCCCCAACCTTCTTACTATTCAGTTTCAACAATTAACCTTCTTGTGCTTTAGTTTACAATGCTGTACTTTCAATCAGATTTTCATAACTGGTCTCTCAGGCTTCCCTTGTCCGAGTCACTATCTTTTACCATAACACAGTTCTTATTCTTTCAATCTTATATAGGTCGGTTTCACACGAGGTCAGATCCTTTTTTTCAATAATACTTCTTGTCAGAGACTTTCGCAACTGCATAGTATTCTTTCGCCCTAATGCGTGACCACTCTGACACTTGGGCTTCCTCTTGATCGTGCCTCTTGCAGTCTTGATTGCTTTCTTGTAAACGTGCCGTGCACCCTGGAAGTTCTGTTTCTATCTCTTTCTCTTGGTTTCACAATATAACTTTCTTTTCCAGCTTCAAAACAGTTTTTAAAAATTAGGCTTTCTATTTTGATCACACAGCTCCCCTTCACTTCAGGGATCTTCAATTTTATTTCAGAGACTTCCCATAATGTGTTGATTCAAACAGGACCACTCTGTTACTTATCATTGCTCGTTTCCCAGTTCATATGTATTTCTTAAATGTTTTCTTAATTTGTCTTTTCACTACCAGTACCATAATGCCTTTCACTTTCTTTAAGTTTTACAGTACAGATTGGTCTTACTTATATTTGGCCTCTTGTTTGTCACGCTTTTTGGTGTTTATTTAATACATTTTTACATTTTGCTCCCACTTCACTAGTTCCCGCAGCAGCATCTTTTTCCTTTACTTTCAGCCATCTAGGGAGATTTTAACTTGCTACAAAGTTTCCTTTTCACTTACATGAAAACCGGCTTTCACTTCAAACACACACTGACTTTCAATTTGCAATCGTGAAACTCACTGGTTGCCGTGTTAGCCTTGTTTGGGTTCTGCTTCACACAGCGTTGGATTGGAGTCTCTTCCACTGCCCCCTCTGACACCTGGGCTCCATCAATATGCCCAGGGAAATAAACACTTGGCTGGACACGGAGAGCAGGCTGCAGTCTGCCCTTCTCCGGCTCTCTGGAGACACAGCTCCCTAGCCACGCCGCAGCCCCTCCCGGACACCGGACCAGCAATTCGCCACTCCGCTCTCCTCTGGACTCTCCAGGCACCTTCTTCTGCAGCTCGCTGCTCCTTGGCTCTTATGGTCCAGTCTGCATGCCAGCTCGCTCAACTTGTGTAAAACCACACCTTTTATACCTTGCTGGGCAGTCAAGTGAAGTCAGGTGTGCATAGTTTTGATTGATTGCATGACCCTATCTGACCTTATTAGAGGGACAGCCTAGTGGTGGTTGACAGCAGTCTTTCCTCTGTTTCTTAATGTGTTTCTCAGAGGCAATCATCACTGCTCTCAGTTGCTGCTTCTTCTTCCCAGTGTTTTTTGGAAATTGGGAGGGGGTGTTTTGGTATTTGTAGTGTTCCCTTGGGATTGTGGGCAAATCAGGTGAATTATTGTCAGGAAAGGGGGATAAGCATGTTGCTGGAGAAAACGGGGTACTGTGTTTAATTCCCTTTTCCCTGTTCTTGGACGCCTCCTCTTTTTCTCGGTACGTGTTGCAAATGGGGAGGAGGTAACGGGATAGTAGCCCATGAAGGCAGAGGAAATGTCGGGCAGGGGGTGTTGGCAAAAGGGGGATTCCATGTCTCATTTTCGGGTTCCTCCCTCCCAATCCCCGAGGACCCTTTACCCGGGTGATCATCCCTCGCTTGCACACCGCCAGGTTGTAGTCCAACAGCGATGGCCGTCCCCTGGCCACCTGAACAGAGGATCCCCAGGAAGTAGGTAGGGAAAAACCATCAGGTTTTATAGAGCAGGAACCGGGTGTTCAGGGCCTATGGGTAGGAGATAAAAAAATTAAAGTACTATCCTACGTGGATGACATGACTGTGATTCTGGCCAATCCAAATGGGGGCAGTGTATTTTTGAAAAGCATGTTCAAAAGAGCTGGGCCGTCTGTCAGGACATAATTTCAACTGGGAGAAATAAGTAGTTTTCCCGCTAAAAATGACTTTCTCACGAAGGGTTTGGCTTCATGGAATTGTCAGTGAGCGGATTAGAGTGTAAAATACTTGGGGGTCCATATTGTTAGAGATTTGAAGAAGATTGTCAAATTTAATGCTAAAAAATGGATAGAGACACACCTCTGGGATGTACATAAATGGGATCGATTGACATTGAATATTTGAAGAGTTAATGCTATTAAGATGGTATGTTTGCCTAAAGTTCTCTATCATTCAATCACTCCCAATGAAACATTCAAAGAAATTGCTTAAACATATTGACAAAGTTTTGCAGAGGTTTCTGTGGGGTGAAGGGAGGAGAAGAAAAATACCACGATAAATGATGGTGCGCAGTGTATGAGAGAGTGACTTTGGTTACCCTATCCGTGAGAATTATCATAGGGGATTCGTATTGAAGAAATCCAATTTTGCGGAAAGGGGAGCTCCAGAGCCACTATGAATGTCCATTGAGAGGGAAAGGGTTTCGCCTTGTTGTCTGAGTGGTTTATATTTCATAGGAAAGATGCCCAATTTAGCTACCAAGTCAGCATCTATCGAGGCTACTAGGATTGCATTTACATCATGGATTATTGGTAACAGGCAGAATTTATGGATACCATGTGAAGCTTCAATCTGGAGTAATCCCGGCTTGCAAATTGGGAATAAGACATTGTATTGGCGTAGTTGGATTACGAGAGAGATTTTAAAGGATAGTGATGTTTGGCATGATGGTAGGATGGTATCCTTTGCTTCTTTTAGTCACAACTTTGGCCTAGGCAAAAGGGAGTTTAGGAGGTATACTGATTTAGAGGCTCTATTATCAGAAATACAGGAGATTTTGGATGCTCCAATGAGGACTAAACCAGTGGTATGTGATTTGTTTGACACTCCGCCACGTATGATTTCAACCGTCCTTAAAATGACGCCTATGGAGGATTCGTATGTAGCTGCATGGGGTAAATTGGGGGAGGCATGGATTGAGGTGTTAGGAAGGAATATTTCTGTCAAGTAATGGGAAGGATTATTAAGAGCGAGCGCAAGGTCAAAGATGGATTTGAATTTGCTTTATACTCATCAAAGAATATTAGGTTGTTTATACTGGACTCCAGTGCGGATGCATGGGTTAGGTATGCAGGGTGGCGAGATATGTTGGGGTTGTGGTCAGAGGAGAGGCACTCTATTGCACATGTTGTGGGACTGCCAGAGAGTTATTGACTTTTGTAAGGAAGTGTTGGACAGGTTCGACACAGTTCTAGGTGTGACATTCCTGAGGTCACCTTCCTCTATGGTTTTGCTTTTGACACATGGCAGATGCAATGTGGCCCGTAGCTTCGGAGGTTGGATAGATAAAAGTGCTAATGGTGGCGACCAAGCAAATCTTGAGAGTATGGAAAACGTAGAAGAAACCGATGGTAGAGAGTTGCACTGTCAGATTTACAGACCGTATCCAGCTACAAGAAGTACATTTTTCAAAAACAGGATCAAGCGATATCTTATTTGCAAATGTGGGGACCATTGAATGAGTTATATGGCTGAGGGTGAGCTTTTGAAAGGTTTATGGTGAAGGAACTAATGTGAGTTTGGTTGAGTTACTAGTGTGAGTGTGGAGAGTTATGCGTGTGTGTATGCAGTATGCCTTGTTGTCTTTCTATGTATGCATGTGTTTTCACTGTTTTATTGCCCATCCTATATGGGGAAAATGTTATATAGGTGTTTCATGATAACATTATTTGTGATCAGTTTCTTCTTGGGTTTAGTTATTTTTGTCAAAATTGTTGCTTGGATTGTTCGTGCAATTCTAAATGTATATATTCTTGTGTTTGTAAATTGATATTTTTTTATTGGAAAATACAAATAAAGTGTGTAAAAAATAAAAAAAATAAACATGGTATCCATCTATAACAGGCAATTTCTTCCTGAATGATAACTCAAGTATTTTTTTCCTGCTTCACAGAGCTTGGTGTGGTAGATTATTTAAACTCATTACATGCAACACATGTTCCAACCAATTACCCCCGGTTGAAAGAATGCATTCTAAATGGATATATTCTTGTGTTGGTAAATTGATTGTTTTTATTGGAAAATACAAATAGAGTATATACAAAATAAAAAAAAACATCATGGTAACCATCTAGAACAGTCAATCTCTTCCTGAATGATAACTCGGGTATTTTTTTCCTGCTTCACAGAGCTTGGCGTGGTAGATTTTTAAACTAATTACACGCAACAAATTTTCCAACCAATTACCTCCCGTTGAAAGAATGCATTTAGTCATGTCCTCCTTTATGATATTATTTGCTCTTGTCACTATTCCATTGGCCTAAGGGTGAAACAGATTGGAAAATTGCAGCTCACGTCCCTAACTCGAAAATGCATCTATTAGTGCTTTATGAGACTAATAGGTTACGTTTTGTGAAGAACTACAACATTTGTATGTTCCCAGAGACTTGGGCTACTCAACCACCCACATAAATTGTTATGTTTTATTTGAGAATAATGCCAAACCTAAACTGCGCCGTAGCTCCTCCAGTGGGTTAACCATCTATGTTCCTATGGGACTGAAGATGATTTGCAAGGAAGCCTCGTGACCCAGTGTGGATATTCTGTCTGCCTCATTTAAGGTCCCAGTAATTGGGCAGTTGGTTGGTTAACTTTTATAATGCACCAACAAAGAAGGACGTAATGACTATAATGAAATCTTTTGAAATGTATGTATTCGACATCTTAAATTGTAAACTGCATATCATTTTAATTGTCTATAGAGATTTGAATGCAATGATTGTTAAGTGGCTAATAAGAGGTGTGGATTGATCCTGAAGATGATATAGTGTGGTCTGTACCACCATATGTGACTTCTGTGCTAAATAGCTGTCCTAAAGATCACTTATTGGGGCACTGGCTTTAATGACAGCCTAAGCTTTGGCTCCCGTACCCTCCGGCTATAATCAAAGATATTTGATAGGCTAGCATAGCCCTCAAGGTGAAGCATTAGACCGCCAGGCATTAGGAAGATAGTGGCGGACTAGAGTTTGCTGCATGGTCGAATCCGGCTCCCACGTCGAAGAAAACCGAGCACGCGGATCGGATGCCAACATGAAGAGAGGACCTGCAGCAATCCGGGGCATCACCTGTGTGATGCATCCGATCTGCAGGAGCAGCGCTGGGCTTCAGGCACGGACGTCGGCTGCACAGATGGTGAAGAGCCTGTGGCACAGTGTTACATAGGGAAGGATTTTTCGGGATCGGATTGTGTCCTGCAGAGGTGGGACAGTGCGGTATCTCAGAGCAGAGAAAGGGGGAGAACACAACGTTACTATTGGAGGAAGGGGATGGTGTCTCCAACAAATGGCCCTATCAGATTCCAGAAGCAGAGCTGGGTGAGCACACGTTACGGATGCATGGAGTGAGCTGCCTTTTGCACAGGGCGCGAGAAGTCTGGCACTTCCCAGAACAAAACAGTGACGAACACAGGGAAGATTCACAGCGGCCTCAGGGGTAGCCCAGTGGCTTCCCGGCTCATTGTAGGAGAATATTTCCGGAAAGCAGTGGTGGGAAGCTGTACAAGAGCTGTGGGCTGGCTGCTGCCTGAACATTAGAGAGAAAATTCAAGGGAGAGTCTTGGAGGGGGTGACATTGCCTGGAGTGTAGGCAGAGAAAGTATTGAAGGGAAGTGACCCAATGGAAAAGGACCATTGATGAATGGCAGCAGATTCAGACAGTGGGAGTTTCTGACGGAGCAGATCGGTTACGGGCACCCTGCTGGAGAGGGGAAGGGTCCGATAGCTGGGCCTCATTTAGGCCGAGGAGGGAACAGTCACTGAATTCATAGGCCCGGGACGTGACAGGGAGTCCGTCCGATCGCTCAGGGCACAAACAGAGTGGTAGGAATTGCGAGAAGGAGACCTTTGCTGAGAGAGAGGTGGTGCGTCTCAGTGGAGCTGGAGGACTTTGCAGAGGCACGGTTGTGTGAACGGTTATCAAAGCAAGAGAGTTCCATTGAAGCCCTCCAAAAATACAGGAGAAAGGATGAGTCTGAAAGGGACAGTCCTATACAAGAGATTATATGTCGAGACTTGCCGCGTAGTGAAGTGTATTGAGCCTCTGTCCACAAATCACCCACAGGGAGAGAGAGATAAACACTCCCTGTGCGAGCTTTGAGGCCACAGGTGGTTTGTTGGTTGTAGAATCAGGTGGCGCCGAGGACTCCAGAGGCTGTTGGAAGGAAGTCGGGGTTAATACAGGCAAAAACAGTGCTTTAGTAAAGAGGAAAGAAAGGATACTTTCTTACCTATGTTCAATGGAAGGGAGCCTGAGGAATTGGTGCAAGGGAGCGCCGATGATTCAAACCGGCAAGTACCTGGAGGTGGGTACGAGCTGACCACCAGTAATCCGTAATGGTTTCCAAGACTGCACAGAAGGAAGGTCTTGAACCTTCCAAGGGTCGAAATCCAGGTTGTAGCAAGTGAACAGACAGGGAAAATCCAAAGCAGTCCGTTAAGCGTAAAAGGGTCCAAAGTACCAGTATCCGTGCAGAGTATCGGCAACCGTATCCAAGGAGCAAGAGTTAATCAAATCCGTGAGAGTAAGCCTGAGGTCGAAATCCGATGAGGTCAAAAACGAGAGTCAAGAACGCCGAACAGTGTTGGAGAACAGCTGTGAAGCGGCGAGTGTTTCAAAGCTCCCGGCTTTTATGCGAGCCGCCTCCCGATCACGTGAGTGGGGCTCCGTGCACGTGATCGGGAAGTTGATGTGCAACCAGGAAGCGATCGCGATCGGCTGTTCCAGCCCGATCGCAATCTCCATGGCAGTTGCCATTGGAGACGAGGAAACAGACCACACCGTCCTCTTCGTGTGATCCGCAACCATCGGTGATGGCGACTCCCCTGCACCCTAGGTGATGGGACATGAGGAGGGTTGGGCGGTGAACCGGGGAGCCTGACAGTATTTTGTATCGGAGTGTCATGCAGGGTGTTGTGTGGGTGTGTGACTGACCTATCGTGCATAACAGAGCCCCCCCCTCAACGGCCCACGACCGCGTGGGCAGGTGGGATGGTCCAAATGAAAACGGGAGACAAGCCTCGGAGCATGGACGTCACTCGCGGGGACCCAACACCGCTCCTCCGGACCATAACCCGCCCAGTCCACCAGATACTGGAGACAACCACGAACCATACGAGAACCCAGTATACCCGACACCTCATATTCCACAGAGTCACCCACAGACACAGGGCCAGGTGTAGACCTAAGGCGAGTAGGAGCAGGACAAGGCTTTAGCAGTGATGTATGGAATACAGGGTGAAGGCGCCAGGAGGCGGGAACTGAAAGGCGATAAGCCACCGGGTTGATCACAGCAGATATCCTGTACGGACCCACAAAACGGGGTAGCAACTTGCGACAACCGGGCAGCCGGAGGTGACGAGAGGAAAGCCACACCCTGTCCCCCACAACATAGGAAGGTGCAACGGCCCTCCGCCGGTCAGCCGCAGATTTAGCAGAGGCTTGGGACTCACGAAGGTGAGCGAGAGTCCGGACATGAACGGCCGATAGGTCACGTGCACAGGAAACAGCAGCAGGGTTAATGGAATGTGTAAGGTCTGGAACAGGTAAGGTGCGGGGGTGTTGGCCATATAAGACAAAAAAGGGAGAAAAGCCAGTAGAAGAATGCAGAGCATTATTATACGAGAATTCAGCGAGATGAAGTACACTCAGCCAGGACTGTTGGTGCTGTAGAATGAGGCAACGTAAATATTGCTCCATGGCCTGGTTCACCCTCTCCGTCTGGCCGTCTGTCTCTGGGTGATATGCGGAGGAAAAACGGGAATCAATGCCCAAGAGGCCCGTGAGCGCCCGCCAGAACCGAGAAGTGAACTGGGGTCCCCTGTCCGAGATTATGATAGTGGGTAACCCGAAAAGACAGAAGATTGATCTAAAGAAAAGGTCGGCCAGAGCCGGTGCTGATGGGATGCCAGAACAGGGAACAAAACGGGCCATTTTAGAGAAAGAATCGACCACTACCCAAATGGTGTCGAAGCCCTTGGTTCGAGGTAGGTCTGTCACAAAATCCATCGACACTGTGTGCCAGGGCCTAGGAGGTATAGGCAAGGGAAGTAAGAGCCCCACCGGACGTCCCCGGCGATGTTTACATTGGGCACACACGGCGCACGTTTTGACATACCCTTCAACATCGCGCTTCATGGAGGGCCACCAACACCATCGCCTGAGGAGGTCCAGCGTGCGCTTCTGTCCAGGATGACCATTAATGGCACTGTCGTGGGACCATTCTAGTGCAAGATTACGAGTGTCGGATGTCGGTAACCATAATTTGTTTTGTATGAACGGCAGCCCATCATGTAACACCGGATCCCACTCAGAGGTCTGTTCGGGATGTAACGAAACCCATGCGCGAATGGACTCTAGAAGCGGTAAAGGAGGAGTACAGAGGCAAATGACATGCTGATCTAATAGTTTTTCAGGAAAAACAGGCAAGGATACCCCACCAGGAGAACGTGATAGAGCGTCCGCCTTCCCGTGGGACAGACCCGACCGGTGTTTAATCTGGAAGTCAAAGGCTGCAAAGAATAAATGCCACCGCACCTGCCGACTATTGACACACTTGAGTGAGGCTAAATCTTGAAGGTTACGATGGTCCGTGTATACCGTGACCGCATGTCTTGCTCCCAACAGGTGATGCCGCCAGACCTGAAAGGCATCCTTGATGGCCAACAATTCCTTCTCCGTGACCGTATAGTGCGTTTCTGTAGGGGTAAACTTTCGAGAGTGAAACGCCACCGGGTGTAGCCGACCGGAACAAGGACAATGTTGGGATAATACCGCTCCAAGAGCAAAGGAGGATGCATCCGCCTCTACAATGAAGGGGAGTTCCGGGTCGGGATGCTTCAGTACAGGAGCGGTAGTAAATGCAGCTTTTAGCGCATCAAAAGCCTTTTGGTGTTGTTCCAACCAGATAAAAGGCAACTTGGGGCTGGTCAAGGCAGTAAGAGGCGATACAAGAGACGAGAAATCCTGGATAAAGCGCCTGTAAAAATTCGAAAACCCAAGGAATGATTGTAATGCCTTAACGTTACAGGGTTTTGGCCAGTCCAAAACTGCACGAACCTTGGATTGATTCATTGCTAAACCCCCAGGGGTAATGTGGAATCCCAAGAACTCCACACTTCCAGTATGGAACTGACATTTTTCTGGTTTTGCATAGAGTGAAAAACGGCGAAGCCGAGATAATACCTCGCGGACATGTAGTACATGTTCTTTCAGGTCCTGTGAAAATATTAGGATGTCATCGAGATATACCGCTACACAGATGTCCAACAAATCATGAAAAATCTCATTCATGAAACGCTGAAACGTGGCAGGGGCGTTACAAAGCCCGAAGGGCATGACTACGTACTCAAACAGTCCGTAACGAGTGCAAAAAGCCGTTTTCCACTCGTCTCCGGGGCGAATTCTGATTAAATTATAGGCTCCGCGGAGATCGAGTTTCGTGAAGATGTTGGCGTGACTCAATCTGTCCAACAATGGTGTAATCAGGGGAATAGGATACCGGTTCTTTATGGTGATAGCATTCAAGCGTCGGTAGTCCACACAAGGACGTAAGTCGCCCTCCTTCTTGGGGACAAAAAAAATAGGGCTAGCTGCCGGAGAGGTGGAAGGACGTATATGGCCAACCTTTAGAGCCACTTGAATGTATTCTTTCAATGCCTGTTCCTCTGAGGGGGACAGGGAGTAAATACGTCCTGAGGGAATGCTGGAATCAGGGATGAAATCAATAGGGCAATCGTAAGAACGGTGTGGTGGTAGTACCTCCGAAGAACCCTTGTCAAAGACCTCATGAAAGTCCTTATATTCCATAGGGATATTTGTCGCCACCACCCCCACTACGTGAGACTCCAAGGACGTGGACACTTCCTCGTGTAGGGTAAGTTGTGCGACGGCCCCCAAGGCACGTGAAGGAGATTCGGTGTCGTCAGGTGCGGTGAGGCAAAAATTCTGGCAGATTTCCGATTCAAAGTGAACCTGCCCAGACTTCCAGTCGATTAAAGGGTTGTGTTGATGTAACCATGGGAGCCCTAGTATAATCCCGAATTGGGGCATCGTAATCAAATCAAAGGATATGACTTCCTGATGTATTTTCTGTATAGTTAGGGAGATCGGGGCAGTTTGTTGTCGAATTGGGCCAGAAATCAGTGCTGTGCCATCCACCGCCTGTACTGGTTCCGGACGTTGTTTGGTAATCAGGGGCAGATTCAATGATCCGGCCAGGTTTATATCGACATAATTGCCAGTGGCACCAGAATCGATATAGATCGAAACAACATGAACGATGTCGGGTGTGGGTTTTAACGTAGCCTTTACCATCACCGGCCTGATCCTGCCAAATGTGGGGAACCTGTCCGAGGGAGTTGAAGGATTGCTCGATCCGGCCCCCGGATCTAGGGTCGAGCATTCCGAAAAACCGGATTTTTTAACTTGGGGCGTCTGGGACAGGACTTTATGAAATGCCCACTCAGGCCACAATAGAAGCAGGCATGGTCGGTTCTTCTGCGGTCCCTTTCTAGTTGTGTGATCGGGCTACGAATACCGCCTATTTGCATAGGTTCACCACCGGTATCAGAGGAGGGGGAGGATAAACTAGGAGTAGGGAACCCTGTTTCGAACCTGCGTTCGGAACGCCTCGCATCGATCTGTAGGGCGAGATCCACTAAGTCCGTATGAGATGTGGGCAAAGAAGGAACAACGGACATAGCATCCTTCATGGTACTATTAAGCCCCCGGTAAAACACAACTGCCCTTTTGGGTTCAGGCCAAGATGTTTCAGCAGCCAATTGGTTAAATCGGGCAATGTACTCTATGAGTGACCCCTTTCCTTGAGTTAGATCCAACAATTCAAGATCCCGGGATTGGGCTTTGTGACGGGTGTCGAATACATGAGACATTTCTGTGACCAATAACTCGAAATCATATAGGACAGGGCTATTGTTTTCCAGTAGGGGATTGGCCCATGCTGCCGCAGTGCCGGCCAGATGGGACAAGGTGAAGGCTGCCTTTGTGGTGGAGTTGGGAAAGGCCTGAGGTCTACAAAGAAAATGTAGCTTGCATTGATTCACAAAAGTGCGGAACTTTCTGGGGTCTCCGTGGAATCTTTCTGGAGCTGCCAAGGGAAAAGGCGTAGGCATGAGTACAGGAATTTGTGGCGCTACAGGGGGAGTAATAGGTTGGACAACCGGGGGTTGGGCAGCGGCTTCCCCAAACTCTACATCAGCGGGTAATGGGTGTTGTACACTTTGGATTAAATCTAACCTCTGATGTATAGCCGCGTTGGCGGCTGTCATGTCTGCCCTCAAAACTGTGAGTGCCTGTATCAATGCAGCCACGGGGTCCTCGGCTACAGGCTCCATACTCAACACAACGCGAGGCTTCACAGTCTGTCGAGACTTGCCGCGTAGTGAAGTGTATTGAGCCTCTGTCCACAAATCACCCACAGGGAGAGAGAGATAAACACTCCCTGTGCGAGCTTTGAGGCCACAGGTGGTTTGTTGGTTGTAGAATCAGGTGGCGCCGAGGACTCCAGAGGCTGTTGGAAGGAAGTCGGGGTTAATACAGGCAAAAACAGTGCTTTAGTAAAGAGGAAAGAAAGGATACTTTCTTACCTATGTTCAATGGAAGGGAGCCTGAGGAATTGGTGCAAGGGAGCGCCGATGATTCAAACCGGCAAGTACCTGGAGGTGGGTACGAGCTGACCACCAGTAATCCGTAATGGTTTCCAAGACTGCACAGAAGGAAGGTCTTGAACCTTCCAAGGGTCGAAATCCAGGTTGTAGCAAGTGAACAGACAGGGAAAATCCAAAGCAGTCCGTTAAGCGTAAAAGGGTCCAAAGTACCAGTATCCGTGCAGAGTATCGGCAACCGTATCCAAGGAGCAAGAGTTAATCAAATCCGTGAGAGTAAGCCTGAGGTCGAAATCCGATGAGGTCAAAAACGAGAGTCAAGAACGCCGAACAGTGTTGGAGAACAGCTGTGAAGCGGCGAGTGTTTCAAAGCTCCCGGCTTTTATGCGAGCCGCCTCCCGATCACGTGAGTGGGGCTCCGTGCACGTGATCGGGAAGTTGATGTGCAACCAGGAAGCGATCGCGATCGGCTGTTCCAGCCCGATCGCAATCTCCATGGCAGTTGCCATTGGAGACGAGGAAACAGACCACACCGTCCTCTTCGTGTGATCCGCAACCATCGGTGATGGCGACTCCCCTGCACCCTAGGTGATGGGACATGAGGAGGGTTGGGCGGTGAACCGGGGAGCCTGACAGTATTTTGTATCGGAGTGTCATGCAGGGTGTTGTGTGGGTGTGTGACTGACCTATCGTGCATAACATTATAATTGGTTATTTATAACGTGCTTAATACCCAGAAGGTTCTAAGCGCGGACCCGGGGGTCGAATCTGTGTTGCTCTGCATCGTCTTGCTTCCAAGGTGATTGGGTTGCCCCTGAGCCACAAAAGAGGATATTGGGGGTATTCTCTCCGAGATCAAAGTCTTGAGGAAGGGCTGGAGAGCATTCAGCTGAATGCAGATCTCATGGAAATGAAATTGGACACAAGACTGATAGAAGTCTAGTAATGTGAAGAAGAAGTGCTCCTTAAGCTCACTGATCTGGAAAGTCGAGAGCAAAGAAATTATATCAGGATCCTCGGGATTAAAGAATTAGATGCAGATTCCCCCCTTAAAGTTGAACAGAAGGTGCAGGAAGTTATTAAACACTTGTTTGAGACTGATGGTGGGAAAGCGGTGCACATTGAATGGGTGCATAGGGGAGGAAAGGCCTTTGGTAAGGGCCCACGCTCTTTCATAGTGCGATTCCACCGTTACAGAGAAAAAAATGAAGTGCTGGCTAAGGTCAAGTCGATACATGATATTTAATTTGACAGAGATCAAATGCAGCTTTTTCAGGAGTTGTTAGGGCTAACCCAGCCCAGAAGATATGACTATTGCTCCCTACACAGTGGCTATCTGGTTAAGGAATCAGGTGCAGATGGGCTTACCCATTTGCTCTACAGTTCAATACTGGTAATGAAGAATACTGTATTACTTACTACTGCTGCTGAGGCTGCACAGGCTCTGCGCCATTTGTCAATGGTACCAAAGACTGGTCAGGACCTCACCCCCAGGGAAACGACACAACAGTGCCCACTGTTGAGAGGTCTTTCCCAACGTAAGAAAGTAATGGGTGCGTCAAAAATTCAGAAAGCTTGGCACGCCATCGCCCGATAAGAAGCCTTGGCATTGGGCACCGTGCAAAAGTGATAAAGGTTAACATTGTATAACCGCTTGGGCTAAGCGAAGCGATGGTAAGCTTAAAGCAGCGTTGGAGGGAGGGAGTAGGTTCCTAGTATCCCTGTGACTTGAAGCAAGCATCTTGAAGCAAATGTTCCGAGTTGTGTTGTTACACATGTTAATTGGGTTTTGGTTATTGGGAGAGGGGATTCACATTGGTAGCGGGATGCAGGGAAATAATTGAGCTGGTAGGAAATAATTGAGCTGGTAGAAGAATGTATTGCATACCACAGAGGGGTTAAGTTGTTAGAAACAGTACTGGCAAACAATGTTGATGGCGGATGACGGCTTATATAAATAGAGCACCCAGAATGGAGAACCGACTATCAGTGGGTACACTAAATGTCAAAGGGATTAATTCACCCGTGAAGAGGTTCTTGATTATGCAGGAGTTCCAAAGAGCAGCACTGGATGTACTACTCATATAGGAGATTAGGCTAAAAGAAGGGGAAGAAGGTTCCTTGAAGGGAGCAGGTCTGGGCCAAGTATACTGGGCGTCCAGTGAGGTAAAGATATAAAGTTGTTATCCTCCTACATTATAGGCGATGGATGGAGAATACTAAAGTGTCAAAATTGATGAATGGGGGCATCTTAATGGTACAATGAATATTAGGGGGTGTTCACCTGATGATTGCATTCATCCATAGCCTGAAGCAGGAAAAGATGGCATTTAATGCACTGGCATTCGATGAGGTGCTGGCGCTGAATGGTGAGCTGACACTAATTGGCGGGGATTGTAGTTCATGGATGGATGAGGATATGGCTAGGCACTCAGTGAGGGGGTACACTGTTGGTACCTGTAGTTGGACACCCTATGGGGTTTCAAATAACTATGGTGATGAGAGGGCTAGTAAATGTACGGAGAGCCATGCACCCTCAGAAGTGAGGGTACACCTTCTACTTGGCACTCCATGCAATGTAAACGAGAATTGACTACTTGCTGATCAACCGGCAACAGAAGGGTAGAATACTTCATAGTGAAATACGACCGGTGGGGTGGTCAGATAATGATATGGTATGCATGGAGATTGATTTACAGGTGTAGGTAAGAATGGCGCTAGATTGTGATGTAACAACTCACTATGGAGATATCAGGTGTTTGTAGATCAACTAGACAGGGACATTCACAATTACTTTGAGCTGAGCGACACAGGTGATATGGGAAAGGATCTGGGTTGGGAGGCGGGGAAGGTGACATGGCGTGGCTTGCTGATGCAAGAAGCCGCGTGGAAAAAGAGGGACAGAGGTTTTAATGGAAGCCTCTTTGCGTACAGACATTTGTGAAATGGAAGAGAGAGTGCATGGCAGTGGTAGTTATGATGAGGAGAATCTCTTGTCCCTCCAACCTAAGCGCATAGGATTGAAAGCAATAGAAATGGGGGACATGGTAAGGAAATTGCGTTTTCTGAAACAAAAGTACTACGAGAAAGGAGATAAAGCCGATGCTCTATTAGCATCTCGATTTAGAGCTCATAGAGCTGACAGATGGGTGACAAGTGTACAGGATGAAGATGGGCTAGTAATTGACATCATAATGGGGTGGCAGAATGTTTTGCAGCATTTTATGAGGAATTGTACACAACCGAAGATCGAAATGTGGACGGAGAGATAGACCACTACATAGGAGCTATTGAGATGGCTATGTTGAGAGAGTCAAGAGGTAGAGACACTAGATGTCCCGATCATAGGAGATGAGGTACAAAGAGCGATTGATAGGTTTTTCGATACAGAAACTGAAACATTCCACAGCACTGCTACATGCAGTGTCTACAGTAGTCCCAACACAACGAACTGCACATACAACCAACCCACTTCCCCCACCCTCCCAACTCCCTCCCTCTTTGCCTGAAAAACTATTATACTGTCACTGCCATATCCTTTGCGTGATTGGAAAACTGCGTCCCTTCAATGTGGATCCTTCCCCTTCACATAGTTCCCGGCTCCCCCATCGAACATGGTTTGTAAAAAGACTTCCCATTCCGCAATCTCTGTTGTGGACTCCGCCTGACAACCCCATACCGCCCCCTCCATGCTGCTGTTTCAGCCAATGCCCACTTCTTCAAATCCTCCACATCAAGACCCCTTGGGGATTTCCATGCCATGGCGATTCTGCGTTTAGCTAGAATGTACGCTAAATCCTTCAATTTACAAATATGCTTTGCTCTCTTGGGGCTTGGAAAGCGGCCCAACAGGCATGCCCCCAGAGAAAAAACAGCTAGTCGCACCCCTCCTCTATCCACTCCGCCTGCCAACTCCTGCCAGTATTGCCCCACTACCAGGCACCCCCATAACATGTGTAATATCCCTACATCTACCGCCTTGCACCTGGGGCATGTCTGCGCCTCCGCGCCTGGAAACTTAGAGATCTTCTGTGGCGTCATGTGTGCCCTGTGTGTTATCAGCAGTTGTATTAGCTGTAGTCTCGAATTCCGTAACCCTCTCTTATGGTATCTTAGTACCACCCCCAATGTGCGTCAGTGAAGGGTTCTCCCAAGTCTTCTTCCCGTTTGCCCCTTATCGCCAAAGGGGATGGGGCGGTTAGTCAGTAGAAATTCCCTCCCTCCGATATATCTTACAGAGTGTCCACAATGGAATGCTTCTCCTGTAGTTCGCTGTACACGGCCCATCTACGTATAATCTCCCTTTTAATTGTACCATGTAATAAATATTGACCTGTATGCTGTCCTGTGTGTTCCGCCAGCTCTGCAAAGGGTATAAAGGCGGCATTGTGCAATAAATCCCCTATTGTGGCCGGCCCCCCATGTGATTCCCAATGCGCGTGTATACCCAGTCTCACCTGTCCTGTGGATACTGCCACTGAGACCAAGGGGACCTGTACCGAGAACAGGTCTGTGAGCCCTATCGTTGAGAGTGCCCTCTCCCACATTTCCACACCCAGGGACACTAGGTGCGACCATTGTCCTCCTCGGGGCTTTCTGATCCATACTAATTCCTTCAGGGTAGTGGCGTGCCCCGGTGGGCTGCAACATTAGTGTGTCCGGCGTAGGTTTGTCTGCTAGCCAGTCCACTACGAATTTCATCTGTCCCGCTATGTAATATAGCTCAAAATGTGGGATCCTGATGCCTTCCTCATGTGGCCTGTGCAGTGTCGATAATGCTATCCTATTCCTCCCATTTAACCACAGAAAACATCTACAAATGCTGTCCAGTGTCTTGAACAAAGAATTTGGTATGTAGGGACATTGACGAATAAGTGCGGCAGTCTAGGGAGTAGCACCATTTTCAGCAGGGCCGCCCTCCCCATTAGCGACAGTGGCAGCTTAACCCAGAACTTCATTGAGATTTTGATGCCCCCTAGGGCATTCAGCATATTATGTGTATGTTCTTTAGCCTGATCATGGTATACATTGACCCCCATGTATCTAAACATGGACGTTTTCCACTACAGGGCAAAGACCGGCAATGCCCTTTGTTCTGTCCTGTGCAACCCTATTGATTGATTGATTGATTGATTGATTGTTTATTTGTATAGCGCCTACACACAATGTGTTTCAAAGTGCTTCAAGGAGGAAGGGAACATGGGAAAATACAGTTACATTCTTACAGGTCCCTGAAACAGTTCAGAATGTGAAAAATAACTATCAAATCATAACCGATAGTACAAGTGCATGGAACAATTAAGGGCGAGGAGAGGGAGGAAGGCAGGAGACAAAGCTAGCAGTAACATTACTATGCCTGACGACAATTGTTGCAGTGCAAGAGTGACAAGAGGATGGGTAGGAGGGGAGGGGGGTCGAGAGGAGAGAAGGGGTAGGGAAAGAAACAAAACAAGTGACTATCCATAAAGGGTCAATGACTGTTCAAGATAGTGTTAGGAAGGGAAGTGGGAGGAGAAAACAAGCACGGTAAAAGGGGGACAGACAGGCTGTTATCAGCGGTCAAGGGACCAATGATAAAAGTGCTTAGATATAGTTAGAGGTGGGGGAGGGGGGTAAGAATGGCTGCAGAGCCAGGCAGCTACGAATTACTATGCCTGACGGCAATTGGGGTAGTGCCAGAAATTGACAGAGGGAAAGAAAGGGAAGGAGGGGTGGAAAGGGTGAGGGAGAAGGAGGAGAAGAAGGGGGGGCAAGGGCGCAAAGGCAAGGAGGGGAGAGTGGGGGGCAGGAGACCATACAAAGGGGCCAAGGGACATACAGGGGGCAGGGAATGGTGGTTGGGAATTTGGTACTGGCGGGGGGCAGGGGAGGTAATGTAGGCACTGGCAGAGGGTCAGGGGGGACATGGAGACACTGGCGGGGGAAGGGGGGACATGCAGACACTGGCGGGGGGCAGGGGGTCATGGAAACACTGGCGGGGGCAGGTGGGACAGGTGACACTGGCAGGGGCAGGTGGGACAGGATACACTGACGGGGAAGGGGAGGTCATGGAGACACTGGCAGGGGGCAAGGGGGACATGGAGACACTGGCAGGGGGCCAGGGGGAACATGGAGACACTGGCCGGGCCAGGGGGGACATGGAGAAACTGGTGGGGGGCATTGAGACACTGGCCGGGGCAGGGGGCACTGAGACACTGGCCGGGGCAGGGGGCACATGGAGAAACTGGCAGGGGGCAGGTGGGGCAGGAGACACGGGCAGGGTGGACATGGGGGGACATGGAGACCCTGGCAGGGGGCAGGGGTGACATGGAGACACTGGCAGGGGCAGGGGACATGGAGACACTGGCAGGGGTGACATGGAGACACTGGCAGGGGGGGGACATGGAGACACTGGCGGGGGGCAGGGGTGACATGGAGACACTGGCAGGGGACATGGAGACACTGGCAGGGGTGACATGGAGACCCTGGCGGGGGCAGGGGGACATGGAGACCCTGGCAGGGGCAGGGGTGACATGGAGACACTGGCGGAGCAGGGGGACATGGAGACACTGGCGGAGCAGGGGGACCTGGAGACACTGGTGGGGGCAGGCAGGACAGGAGACACTGGCGCGGGCAGGGGGGGACATGGAGACAGTGGGGGGGGGCAAGGGTGGACATGGAGACACTGGCAGGGGCTGTAAACAGGGTTGATTTGTCTGTGCTAATTGTGATCCCTGACAGTTTCGCAAACAGCCTTCCAGTAACAACTCTAGGTTGTCTTTGGGATTCTGGATGTATAGCAACGTATCATCAGCATAGAATGATATCGGGTGTCTATTCCCATCTGTCTCCATACCTGCCTCTGTGTATTCCACCCTGAGGTACTGTGCTATTGGTTTCATGGCAAGGATGTAAAGCAACAGGGACAGTGGACATCCTTGTTTTGTTCCTTTTTACAGTTCCCATGCTTCCGAGATGCACCTGCCCATTTTCACTTGTGCGATTGGTCTTGTGTAAACCAGTTGAACCCACTTAATACATGTCTGCCCAAAGCCAAACCTACACTGAGTTGCATAGAGCCAATCCCACCTTCCTGAGTCAAACACCTTCACTGCGTCTAGCGTGGCTATGGTGCCCGGAGTCTCCCAGGATGCTGTGCTGTCTATCACACGGTGTAACCTCCTCAAATTCCAAGCCATGCTACAGCCTGGCACATAGCCATTCTGGTCTGGGTGTATCATGGTGTTTATCACCCTCTTCAACTTGTTTGCAAGAATAGACATCAGTTTCTTGTTGTCCTGGATGAGCATTGAGAGGGGCCTATATAAGAGGTATAATAATGGATTCCCTCAAATTAAGGTGGAGAATGCCTGCATCACAAGAGTCTGTAAAAGTATTGAGCAAGTGTGGGGCGAGCTCCAGAGCATATTCCTTATAAAATTCAATAGGCAGCCCAGCCGATCCAGTAGTCTTCCCTGTCGGCAATGCTGTGATCGTGCTTTGCGTGTCTTCCAGGGTAATAGGCTCCTCAAGACTGGCTCTCTCTTCCTGACTTAGCCTGGGGAATGCTATCACTCCTAACACCTCCCCCAGGTAGGCCCCTGGTATCGGGGGGCCCCTTCTGATAGAGATTTTTGGAAAAAACGTGGAAAGCCTTGTTCACCCCGGTTTGGGTATGGCATACGTCTCCATGTCTTGTGCGTATTGAGTGGATAGGGCCCTGTTACTCCTCTTTTTTTTTATACAGCCATGCTAGCAGTCAGCCTGGTTTATCCCCTTCCTTATGCTGCCTCTCCATGTATTTTGCGTAACTATGCTTACCCAGCCTCTCCCAGCACTCCATGCATTTCTCTTTCAGCTCCATAATCCCTGCGGTCTCACTTGGTAGCTTCACCAGGGACTGCTCCAATTTCCTTAGCCGTTCCTCCGCAGAGGCCAATTCTTTGCTGATGGTTGCTTGGACGTCGCATGACCCAGCCATGGCAGCTCCCGAACGCTTCCCAAAGAATTCCTCCACTGGGTACACTCCCTACATTGTGTGTGACATAGTCTGCAATGTTGTCTTTTAAGCAGTCTCGGAATGGGGCATCTTTCCGGGATTCGCTTCTGAGTCTCCACGGCGGTATTGGTGCTCTTGGGGGTACATATTACCACTGTAGGCTGAGAGGGGCATGATCAAACAGGACCCTTCCTTTATACTGTGCACTCGTGATGAGGTGCGCCAACTCCCGTCCCGCAAAGAAGTAATCTATTCGTGTGTACAGTGTGTGCGGCGGTGAATACTGCAAATAGTGTCTAGAATCTGGGTGGAGTACTCTCCAAGCATCCATTAAAGCAAATGAGTCTAGGAGCGTCTGTAATGTCCTGGTTGTTGGGGCAGGGTTAAGGTATTTAGCATCAGATCTATCTTAGGACGGGTTTAACGTACAATTAAAATTGTCCCCCCATATGATGTTGCCATCCCTAAATGGGCCAAGCCGGTGGTTTAGTGAACGGAAAAACGTTGCAGCATTGTGATTAGGTGCATACATGTTGACCAGGCAAACATCTACTTGCCCTTTGAGGCCCTGCACCATCATCCTCCTACCCTCGTTATCAGTGTTAACCTGGGTGACCTCAAAGGGTACGGTAGGTGCTACCCATATCAGGACCCCTCTGGCGTAAGCAGAATACGGGGAACCGAATACTCGCCCCTTCCATTTATTTGGTAACAGCGTTTGTTTTTCAGCCATAAAAGGAGTTTCCTGCAACAAGTCAATATCCACTTTACACCTCCTCAGGTATGAATAGACCCTATTTCTCTTAACATAAACATTCAGACCCTGTACATTCTAGGTAAGTACATTTACAGTTCCAGCCATAAGCACGTGTCCCTGTCTATCAGACCATCTGCATCTGCGTCCAACGCAGAAGATGATACTCCTTTCTCCATGTGCGGTGTTCCAGTCAAAATTAAAGTGCTACTATTCCTTTGTGACCTACTTACAGGCAAAGCCCCATCCCCTTTAACTTCCCCAACGAAAAACAACAATGACAGCCCAGCATCCTTATCCTCACTCGGGCATATCCGTTTCTCGCATTTGCTCCCAGTAAGCGTACCGGGGGCTGGTGCACAGCGGATAGGCACAAAAATAAGTGCTCCTAAAAAATAGTACTCTGAGGGTGTGGCAACCTCAGCCATAGGTCTGGTCTTCCTCCTGTGATGTGAGACGTTGACTATTAGTATCCTGACATTTAAATAAAGCTTAAGTTCTTCATATCTCCTCTAAGAAGGAACCATCCCCTTCGCAGGGGCCCTTTTGTCTTATGGTGCCTATCCGTCTTCCAAAGATGTCAGATCAGCAAGCAGAGCCACAAGTCCAACCGGCGGATTCTCAAACCTGTCTGGACTCCCGTTATTCCAAACTTCCCTTGTGGCTATCATGATCATTGGCTCCGTCCCCTTCGCCGGGGCCTATCTTTTCCCTGTACATTAATGCCTGCGCCTCCTCCGGGAGGTCAAGGAACAGGACCCTGTTCTTATGTATGACTTTCAGGCAGGCAGGGTAGATCAGCATGTATTTCAGACCCGCTCCCAGCTTTAGCCGCAAAAGAATTGTGCTCAGTCCTTCTGCACCTGGAAGGTATAATCGGGGCAGACTGCCAGGTCGGCCAAAGCGCTCTTCAGTACCCCTGTCTGTCTGGAGAAGGCTAGTATTTTCTCCCTGTCCTTAAAGTTCAGGACCTTTGCGATTATCGTTCTAGGAGGCGCCCCAAGGGGTGGGTGCCTGGTCAGTGCCCTGTGAGCCCTCTCGACTGTGAAGCCCTGCGTAAGGTTCCCGGGCCCATGTTCTCTATATAAGTTGTAGGATCTGTGCCTTCCTCCCCTTCCAGCAGACCTACTATGCGGATATTGTTTCTGCGGGCCCATCCCTCCGCCTCCTCAACCCTGTTTTCCAGCAAGCTGACCTTCTGATACAAGACATGGACGTTAGCCTGCGTCTCTCGGATCTCCCCCGTGTTCTCCTTCACCTCAGTTTCCAGTATAGTGGTGGCTCTGCCAGGCTGCACACATCCTGGCGCAGCAGTCCAAAATCTATCTGCACTGCTGCAATCAGTGTCCCCAATGAGGCCTTTAGATCTGATATGGCTTGCATCACCTGATTGTGTAGTTCCATGGCTTCACCCATTTTTGTCTGCGCCGGGTCCATGTTACCCCCGGGGCGTAACTATCCAGTGTCGACTGGCCTGCTTTTGGTTTGGCCAATTGGGGAGGCATGCAGTCTGCCTGCTTCTCTGTTAGCATGCCACAATTATTTTTGGCTCAGGGCTCTGCTATAAAGTACCTAGGCGCAGTTTTCATAGCAGCGGTCGAGGCTTACAGGTTGCACAAGCATGATGTGGGGGTCTTTCGCGCTGGACAGTTACCCATATCCACTCCCTTCTTCTGTTCAGCCGCCCTCTGTTTGTCCTTTGTTTCCAAATCCCTGTGCCTTGGACTTTCCCAAAAGCAGCTCCAATGCACCTTAGTTTATACAGCTGTGGAGACTGAGCCAGGTAGGCACTAGTTTTGAGTAGGGAAGGTAACCACACTGACTCCTCCTTCGCTAGCCGCTGAAATGATTTTGGATGTTTGGATTCCAGCAAACCCCCTGCCGATTTATGCTAGGATCCTTCCGCTGGGGCCTCCCAGTTACGGGGGCTAGCCGTGGCCAGCCTGTTATGGTATACCGGCCCCATGGAACATCCTTAAGGTCACCGCTCAGCCCGAGTTCGCTTCATGCAGGCTGCCGGTTTCCTGCCCTCCCGCCGTGCACCTGATGCCTCGGGGAAAGGTGCTAGGTGCGGGCAAACCTTGCTGGCTTTTTTGTGGGCCACAGGGCCAGGGGGATGCAGCCTCCAAGTGTCACCGCCTGCCCGGGCTCGCCAGCATGTGCTCCCACTTCCCACACTTCGTCCCTATTTCCCAATTAGTTTGTGTGGGGGCGGAGTGTATCACTTGCCTTATTGTTGCCTCATGGTCTGGGCTCTGCCAGCTGCCTTTGTGCGCTCAGACGGGAGTCTGCAGCCTTTGCTTCTCCATGCGGCTTCTCGCATCTGGTCTCTCCGGTACTGGCGCGCTCCTCCTCCTCTGCATACACTTCTCAGCTGTGCCCGCAGCAGCGCCATCCTTCCCCGCTTTGCCTCTGCCCTGCTGGGCTGTTCCAAACCTCTTCTGCTCTCAGAGCCTTGCTCGTCCTGCAGCTGCCTTCCTTGCACTGTGGCCGCCATCTTAACTTTGGGCGCCGACAGCAGTCCCACTCTTTCGAGCCTTACGCTGCACCAACAGTAATGGCTCTGCTCTCCCTCGTTCAGCTGGGCACTCCTGATGTATTCAGCTACTGGTTCGCGTTCTTTCTGGCATTGATACCACGGCTAATCTTGCATTTCTGATGGATTATTCAGGGTCAGGCGGGAGCTGACAACGGAGTCGACATACTCCATGGCTGCAAACAACGCCCTTTGCCTCCAAAAACTGTTGATTGACAATACTAATTTATGACCCTTAGGAAACTGAAGCAAAACATAACTAAAATATCCAGTTTTAATCATGGGAAAGGCACATAAATTGCCAAAGGGCTTTTTTCTGAATGCATCTCAGCTGGAGAAAAACACTTTGACTATCTGTGAATGGAATCTGTTTTGCTGCAAACAGCTGTGGGATCTACCACATTGAAAAGCAACCCATCCAAATGTCCCAGGCAATAGCAGGGATTTCTCGGTTTGCAACGTCCATAACAGTACATCAACTGGCAATAATGCTAAATGTATATAATGTCCAGGGCCGTGAGAATAGCCTTTATGGGGCAGGGATTTGGGGTCCAGAGTCCCTTCGCAAACTGCAAACAATGGAAAATAAATTCACTAGATCAATCCTGACTCTCCCAGAGAGTGCCCTATCCTTTGCTGTACATAATGAGCTTGGGTTACCCTTCATTGAAGATTATCATGATATACCGCTGGCACTGATTTGGCTGGCAACATGGGTAAACGAGGATGCCAGCCTGTCTAAACTGATACTTGCTGATGTTCTTTCCCACATTGGTGTATTTAAAATCAGGTGGTTTACCATTGGTTTGAGCATCCACATCTGACAGATGGTCACATTAAAGAGAAGGGTCAAAGTGATATGGCAGAAATGGGCAAATATTGGAACAATGCTCCCAGGTAATCACGTCACCTACAAAATTGGAGCCTTACCTCGACTGGTGCAAAGGTGTATCTCAATGTTTATATCTGGTCTGCCTATGGTTTAATTTTCTCCATCTGAATTCTGAAACTGGGAAATGGCAGGGGCTAGGAATTTATTTGTAGCTAATGTTCATTCCCTTTACACCATCACCTGCAATTAGCACCACACAAAAGCAGGCACAGTGGATGAGTTTCAAGTTTGAAACGTGTAGTTTGGCAGAGCGGTAAAACATCAAGCATTTTAATATGTAATAACTTAGAATCAAGCCCCAAATCGTTTTATGCGTTTCTGTCTTGTAGTGGGCTTGTCATTGTCATAAAAGAATATACATGATGTAAAATGTGACTGTTTATTTAACCAGAGATGATGGAAGAAGAGAGATGATGGAAAGAAGTGAAAGGTAACTGTTGGGTAATTTCATGGGGGCGTAAGAGGAGGAACGTGGGAGCTGAAGTGGAGAACTATTAAAGGACATGGGGTGGAGATTGTAAAGAGAAGTGTGGATCACACTATTGTTAAAAAAGAATTCATGGATTCCAAGATGGCCGCCGGCACTGTGTAGACGTACCGACGGTGCCCTCCGGACCCGCTGGATGAAAGGTGCCCACCACCCTGTCAGCGGACCTGTCGTTAACTCTGCGTGTCCCCCCAAGGGGTTGGTGGTGAAGGGAGAAAGCAGGACGAGCCGGCCAGCTCGAAAGACCAGTTTGGCGTGTGCGACGCTTGGAGCGCCCGGGCGGGAGCCGAGGAGACCACCGAAAAGCGCAGCGGGGTCAGGAACGCTCCCATTGGGAGACGTGAAAGAAGCGGCGTTCCCCGGGAAGGAGGGGCGGAGGGCCGCAATGCCGGAGATCCCCGAGGACTTCTCTGCCTGGGTGGCGCACGGCGGGGAGGCACCCTTGGAGAGCTGTTGGTTGCCGGCCCAGCGCCAGAGGGGAGAAACCAGAAAGCACGGCCCGGGGGCGGCCTGCCCCCACCGGCGAACCCGAGTGTGTCCGAGGGACTTGGATAGCGATCGGAGACACCAGCGGACGCGGCCTCGCTGGGGGGAGATGATCGGCGGAGGCGAACTTGAGGCAGCTGGCCTGGTTAGAGGCCGTGGCCGGTTGGCGGTCTCCGGCGGAACCTTCCAGGTGGAGAGAGGAGGGGGGGAACCCCTTTAAACAAACGACCTGAAAGCGGCGGGGTGAGGAACCCAGGCCCTGCGTGCTCCCCCGACCAGTGGGCTGATCGGTGCTGCACGGCTCCCAGTCAGATAGAAGGTGAGCAACTGTGCGGGAGGGTTGGGGGCCCCCTGAACACGAACAGCGCCTTTTGCTATAGTGTGGCGCTGCGGCCTTGAGGGGGTTGGGACTATACCACCACCCCCCACCCCCGGCGATTTGGAGGTGAGCATGGACTCTATCCGCACCCCTGAAGGTTGGGGGGTTTTCTTGGAGCGAAGGGCCCGTTGAGGGGCGCGGGACGGGTTGGACCCCTAGCTGAGGAGTCCGCTAGAGGAGTTACAAACAGCTATACGCCCCATGAAGGCTTCCTCCGGGGGGTGAGGGGACCCTCCCGATCCTGCATATTGGACAGTAGGAGAAGTGACAAGAAGAATGCCTATCGGGGCACTGGCGGAGGTTGGAGAGGAAAAGGCGGCTCCAGCCCCCTAGCATTTCTCTCGGGTCGTCTGAGAGCGGTGGAGGACTGGTGCAGTGTGGCAGTTGCGGGGGCTTACCCGCTGGGGAGAAGTGAGCAGCATGTCCACGGAACTCAAAGGGAAAGTGGGAAGAGTGCTGCAAGCGTTGGGAGATACCCCAGGCACCCTTCAGGCGATGTGGCCAGCTCCGTCCTTGAAAGACGGGGCTGGGGCCTCCCGGGGGCAAACAGGAGAAGAACCAATACAAGGGTAATCAGAGGACTTGGCAACCATGCCTAGACAGGAATTTCTGGGGGAACTACATGCCTTGCAAGCAAATCTGGCAAAGACCTTCCAGGAACAATTCCAGCTGATGCGTAATGACTTGAATGAAGCCATTGGGGAAATGAAACATGAGATGCGACAATTAGGGGAAAGAACTGATGCGCTGGAGAGAGGGCTCCAAGAGGTAGATACAGATACTTCAGCTAATAGTGAAGCTATAGAAAGGTTGGACATTGCCACCAGAAATCTCGAAATTCAGATGGAGGACTTGGAAAACAGGTCTCGTAGGATCAATATAAGAGTGAAAATGCTGCCGGAATCAGTGCCCGACAAGAATTTGAAGGCAGTGCTTCAAGGCATCTTTGCTGATATTCTGGAAGACGGCAGCCCGGAGGTGGTGGAACTGGATTGGGCACACAGAACCGGGCGATTATCCAAAGGTCAGACAGCAAGGCCGAGAGATGTGCTTGCAGCATTCACTAGGTACGCTCAGAAGGAAGCGGTTCTCAGGGCAGCAAGACTAAAGGAACCAATTATGTATGAGGGCCACCAGATTGCTCTTTTTCAAGATTTGGCGAATAGCACACTCCTGAAAAGGAAACAAATGGCACCACTGCTGAAAGTCCTCAACGAGAAAGCAGTCCGATACAAATGGACCTTTCCGTTTGGCTTGCTTTTTGAATGGGAGGAGGCCTAGAGGCGGATTACCTCTCTTAAGGAAGGGTCTGATCTTCTGCGACTAGACCTCGACGATGCCCCAGCAAGTTCAGGTCAGAAAGCTTGGAGTGGTCGACCTAGACCTCGACCATGGGAATGAACGACAGTCGGGGATAAAAGAAGAAGAGAGGCCAAGAACGACAATCCGGGGAACAAAGGCAAACTCAGCGAAGCGGGATGCGAGACTGTGACAGAGTCCTAAACTTGAATGGTAAGGACAGGGGTGGTGGGCCTCTAGAAGGGTGATGTAGCTATAGGGTCGCAGGTAGAGCAACCATGTTGGAGCCGAAAGGGCGTTGATGCCCGAGTAGGGAGAGTGCGGGAAGTTTCTTGCCTTCGGGGGAGAGGAGGGGGGGCAGGGGGGGAAGAGGAGGGACGGCGATTAGCAGTGGGTTGGGGGGGGAAGGCAAAGGGGCACTCCCGCATAGTGGTAACCTTTTATGATGGGTAACTCCTTAAGTGGCTAACGCATAATGTAAGGGGGCTGAATACCCCTCTTAAAAGGAAGAAGTTGGAGCATTTCACACAGAAAGAAAGGCCAGACTTTATGGGGCTTCAGGAAACACATTTGCTGCGGAAAGATCAGGACAGATTAAAATTGCAGGGTTTCGACCAGATTCTCAATGCCTCAGGTCAAAGTAAAACAAAGGGAGTAGCCCTGGCCATTCAGAATACGGTGGGCTTCAGCTTCTGTGAGGTGACTAGAGATAAGAAAGGGAGGTACATAGTGGTCAGGGGGAAGTATCAAGAGGCTCCCTATACAATAGCCGTGGTGTACGCTCCCAACTCCGATCAGTACCAGTTTCTGCAACAGATTCTAAAGGTATTAGAAGAGCAGAGTTGAGGTCAAATTGTTCTATTGGGGGATCTGAATATCGCATGGGACAGGGAAAAAGACAGGGCCGGAAGACGGGGGGGAGGGGCGGTAATGTCTGAGGAGCTGAAGGAGAGGATTGGCAGGATGGGGATACGAGATGTCTAGAGGGAATTGAAGGGGGATGAGGATGGACACACTTTTCTGTCAGGAGTCCATGGATCACAATCTAGGATTGATTATATATGGGTGTCAGTAGGCCTAATAGGGAACATTCGGGAGGTATGCACTGGTCCAATAGGGGTAGCGGACCACAAGACAGTTTCTATGGTGATGGAGCTTGGCCGGAGGGTAAAGGGAATCTGGGGCTTGAAATTACCAGGGACCATACTGAGGGACCCGGAAATTCGGGGGCGTATTGAAGAGAAAATTAAGGTCTTTTTTTAGATTAACAGGAAGGAGGATACAGGCGAGGGGATAAGGTAGGATGCTCTCAAGGCCATGCTCAGGGGGGAGTTTATTGTGGCATCGACCCATCGGGCAAAACAATTACAGACATTAGAAGCCCAGCTAGAGGCGGAAGTAGAGGCAGCTAGACAGGCAGCGGGAGGTACCCCTTCCCAGAAGGCAATGCGGGCCTATAGGAAAGCGGTGGGGCAACTAGAGCTCCTGTGCACGAAAAAGGCTGAGGGAGCCCTGATAGCAGTAAGACAAAAGTATTATGCTAAGGCTAATTATCAGATGCACTTTTGGCGCGCCTGTTAAGGGGCAAAAGGGCGAGAAATGCGATCACGGCATTGAAGGTAGGCACGGGGGTCCGGGTTACGAGGCAGGAAGAGCTACAGGAGGCTTTAGTGGAGTATTATGATTCTCTATACGCCTCCCAGCGCTCCTGCAGTGATACGCAAGAGCAATTCCTGCAAAAAGTGCATTTGGGGGAAATTGGTAGGGAAATGAGGGAATTCCTTAACCAGGAAATCTCAGAGGAGGAGGTAAGAGGGGTGATGAGAGAGCTCCCGGTACATGAAGCTCCTGGCCCGGATGGCTATACTGCAGCTTTCTATAACCTGTTTATATCGCAACTGGCCCTGCAATTGACGTCCCTATACAATTCATTCTGTCAGTCAGGCAGAATTGCCCCTTCCATGGAAGAAGCCAAAGTTACCCTCATCCTTAAACCTAACAAGAGCCCAGAAGAGAGAAATATCCTACCGCCCTATAGCCTTGATTAATATCGATGCTAAGATTTATACTAAGATCCTGGCGAAGAGACTTGACTCCATCCTCCCACAATTGATACACCCTGATCAGGCCGGGTTCATTAGGGGAAGGCAAACAGCTGATAACATCAGGCGAGTGGCCCATATAGTTGAAAAGGGGAAGGCAAACAGCTGAAAACATCATGCGAGTGGCCCATATAGTTGAAAAAGTGCAGAAATGAACACTCCCGTGGTCCTGGTGGCATTGGACGCGGAAAAAGGCTTTTGACCGCGTGGAGTGGACGTTTCTTTTCCGGGTAATTGAAAAGATGGGCTTTGGGGGGGGAGTTTGTGTCAATGGTTAAGGCCAACTACCAAAACCCCACAGAGTGATGGTAAACGGGGCAGCCTCGAGACAGGTAGATCTACAGAGAGGGACAAAATGGCTGCCCGCTCTCCCCATTACTCTATGCGATCTATCTAGAACCACTTTTACAAGCCATCAGGGAATCTACGGAGATACGGGGTGTTCCCTTTGGGGGGAGCAACACAAGGTTGCAGCTTTTGCTGACGATATGCTGCTTATGCTGTCGGCTCCAAGCGAGTCTTCCAGGACTAGTGTGACCTTGCTGGAGACATATGGGGAGGCCTCTGGATTAAAAATTAATGTTAGCAAGTCGGAGGTCCTGAATCTAACGTTAGAAGCGGCAGAACGGGATAGGCTAAGAGGGGGCACTCTCTTCCAGTGCAGCTCGGGAGGGATTTATTACTTGGGGGTGAGAATCACAGCTACTTTAGATGGATGGTATGCAGCAAACTTCCCCCCGCTCCTTAGGACAATTAAGAGGGAATTTCAGAGGTGGAAAGACCTAAGGGTGTCATGGCTGGGAAGGTTAGCTGCAGTGGAGATGGTCATACTCCCGCGGCTATTGTATTTCTTCCAGGCGATCCCTCAGCTGGTCCCGGTAAGCTTCTTCAAGGAGTTGGGAACACTGACTAGACATTTTATTTGGGAAGGGAAAAGACCCATGGTAGGGTCCAAGCTACTGACAGCGCCTAAGGGCGAGGGAGGTCTAGCGCTGTTGGATTTTTGGCGATATTAATTACGAGGCAACACAACTCTGCATTATCAGGGATGGTTGAAGGGCGAAGAAGACACGCAAGATAAGTTATGGGTGCGGATGGATGGGGCAGTGGTGCACCGTAGCCTAGCCGAAGTGTTGTGGCTCTCGAAGGCGCATAGACCCAGTCATTTGGATCAGAGTGCTATTACCAAACTCATGGTGGACACTTGGGACAGGCTGGCGGGCCCTTGGGGGTTCACCACATTCCCTTCTCCCTTTACCCCCATTTTCAGCAATGGGGATTTCACCCTGGGGCTGGAGAAGGGGGCATTTACAAAATGGCGGGAAGGAGGCTGTAAGAAATTGTGTGACATGTTCCGGGAGGGGGAAGTGCTATCATTTAATGAATGTAAGAGGGAATTCGCTATACATGAGCGTGAAAGGCTTCGGTACGCGCAGATACGTCATTGGGTACTACAGCCGGGGGTCAGATTGGCAGCCACACGTGACCCCACACAACTTGAGAAATGTTTACTCACCAATGACGGATCGAAAGGTCTAATTTGCAACATATATAAAATTCTAGCTGCCGCAAAGACAGGAACGCAATGGGCTTATATGCGGGAATGGGAACGGGTTTTGGGACGTGAGATTGGTAGGGGGAGTGGGAAAGGCTGTGGAGGAGAATACCCAAATTGGCCAGGGCGTCCCAATTACAAGAGGCATGGTACAAGATACTACTTGGGTGGCATTATACCCCTGCCCGGCTCCATAGGTTTTACCCTACAATATCCGGGTCATGCTGGAGGGGGTGTGGAATGGCAGGTACTGCAGAAGCATATTTGGTGGAACTGCCCAAAGATCAAGCCCTTTTGGGGAGAAATACGGGAAGCACAGGAGCAGGCGTTTGGCCGGGGGTACGACAGAGCTCCAATGCAGATCCTTTTAGGTATTCGAGACACCTCAGGGACAGGGGAAGCTAGAGGAAGGGAGAAAGCAAAAGCAATTTTGACTCTGGTAGCTATGCTGTTAATAGCGCAAAGATGGAAAGGCCCTGAGGTCCCTAGGTTTCAAGACTGGCTGTGGAAGATTTGGGAAATTGTTGCTTTGGAATGGGCGACCTACGCCATGAACGACAAGGTGCAGTCATTTGCGGCGGACTGGGGGGGGAAGTTCCGTCCGTGTTTAAAGATGACTTTAGGATGATGTGGTGCCCGCAGCGTTTGAGACTATTGGAGTTACAATGAACACGGAGACGCTGCCCGGTTGGAAGGAGAGTTAAGAGTTTTTAAGCTAGTCGCTGAGGGGGGAGAGGGGGGTGAGGGAGGGAGGGAGGGAGGGAGGGAGGGCGGAGGGCTTGTTTCCACTTTGATTGTTCTGTTGTAAAATTCAATAAAGAGTTTACAAAAAACAAAAAAAATAATTCATTGGCATACCATAAGGCTGAAAGAGACCATCCAGTGCAAGGCTTGGCAGGAGTAAAACAGGAGGCAAAATGCTGGAAAAGAAGGAGATATTGGAGCAGATAACAAAGTGCAGAACTGTGGGAATGATGGGAGGATGAGTGACCTATTGAGGACTATGTGACAGTCTTATGGCAGCCTCCTCTTCTCATGTGGCACTGTGCCCTGCTGGACATCCCACAATTCACAGCCCCACCTACGGAGTGCACCAAGAAGGCCACAATTAGAGCTTGAGGCCGGGGTAGAGGCTCTGCATCGTGAAAGGAGAACTAATTGGGAAACCTTGCAACCTGGGACTGAGATCCCAGGAGCAAAGATCCTGAGAATTGTGAGGGAAAGAGTTTGGGACCCAGTCAGAAACCCCAAATGAGATTGACTAAAAGAATGTCTCAGGAGACTCTAAAGCACACAAATAACCATCGAATAACCATCTTGACACCAATGTGTTGCCAATCAATGAGAATTGTGAGGGAAAGAGTTTGGGACCCAGTCGGAAACCCCAAATGAGATTGACTAAAAGAATGTCTCAGGAGACTCTAAAGCACACAAATGACCATCGAATAACCATCCTGACACCAATGTGTTGCCAATCAATGTCCACCACATTGCACTGGGAAAGAGTTTCTCATCCTTTGACTTTTCCTGCCATGCCTTCCCTGATGACATCCATATTTGTTTCCCATTGCCCTACTGTGCCCAAGAGACCTCTGAGTGTATCGCCAACTGTCTCTATACCGTTTGTCACTGGTTGGCACTGTATTGTCTGTTGCCAATCTCCACTTAGACTGAAGTTCTCTTTCACCAGGCCTCTGATGCTAGCCCTGCCTTATTACTCCCCTCTTCTTTCCTCCTGAGCTCTTCATGCCATCCACAAAGGCTCTCAACCTTCGGTTCCTCTTAGACAGTGAATTTATCTACATCACTTTGTTGCTGCTTCAGCCACGACAGCCAGGATCAACCGTCTTAAAATCAGGAACAACAAAATACTCAGGCCTTCCACATGCACTCTCTATAACCTACCCAGATCTTCTCCTACCACGGCACACTACTATGCTAGGTAACTTTCTATGCAATATCACTCCCATTTCAGGTTTCAACTACTTATCTTCAAATCATTCCATGGCCTGGCCCTCATTACGTTCCTGAATCCATGTCTCTCTACTCTGCAGCTAATGCTGTCCACTCTCTCACCACCAACAACCTCTGTAACTCCATCCCCCGTGCACTGCTATGTTCCTCAATCTGATCCTCATCACTGCAAGGCGCTTCCACTTAACATTAAGGCTTTACATTCTTTACAGGCATTTAAAACGAATCTCATGCAGCACCTACGGGCCTAGGAAGGAGCACCCTCCACTCCCTGCTATCAACTGCTCAGAAATTCTATGTTTAACATCCTTACCCATACAAAACCTGCTATACAAACATACAAATGCATACTACTGATATTGCTGACTCAACACACAGCAGAAGAGGCTTTTTTTTTACTATGTTTTGTAATGTCCCATTTCCATGACCCCACACCAAACCCACTCAAAACCAGAGTGTTACTACCCAGATACTCATGGTTACTCTGTAAAGGCACCATTACTGTTTGAGCTGTCCGTTACGTTTTACTATGCAAGTTGATTCTGGTTTAAGGATCAACCCCCATCACTCAATTAATTACAAATATTTAGTAACTTGCGAAAGGGCCCTTTTTCTGGCCAAGGTCCCCTGAAAGTGCAAGATATGACAGTCACCACAGATGACCTCCTTTTTCTTTATTGCCTTGGTAGTGTCTTATCTCTCATCACAAGGGTCCGTTGTCATACTTCCCCTTCCACCATCATATGAGTCCCTTTGTGAGGAGCCTTCATACCGGCTGCACTAGCTGTTGATGAGAATCAGAACGTACAGTCAGCAACTCAGCCAGAAACACCACCATGTCCTTGTGCAGGCCGGCTACAGGAATCCAAACCTTAGCACAGGCAGATTAAGGCCCTTCACACATTTTCCAGCATTTATACCATGGAGTTCAGCTTTCTCTAGGGTCTTCAATGTAGCATCTGCCATGCCCCTGTGATGTTGAAAGGAATTAAGATGAGCTTTGCTCGTCCCATGCTCCTTTTCAACATGCAGCACCCTGCTCACAAGAGACTCCAACTTGAATTCCACAGATTACACACCAATGTCTTTGCCCCTCAGCTGTCCTTTGTTTCAGCTCAGCTTATAGAGCATTGATCGAGTGCAGTAAGGTCTTCTATCTGCTTGTCAGGTCTTCCCTGTTGGGGAATCTTCCACAACCACCTTCTGAGGGAGACCACAATGCTTGAAGAACACTTCTTATCCTTCTTTTATAAGCTTGTTTGGCATCTGCCCAACTCTGTGTTGCACAAAGATGGCTGCCTAATAGGAAATAGTGTTGATCATCATGTTGAATGAGGGCTGAATGGAGCTTTCTATTTCTGCCCTGACCTCTTTGTCTTCCATGATCACCTACCCCCACTCGCCACCTGCATCAGTTCTGTCACTGCTGGCTCCTAAGGTAGAACTAGACATGCTCTGAAATGTGCATTAGAAGGGGTGCATTACAAGGTCAGAGTCTGAGCTACTACTTCAATTCGCCCTCCTCAAAGACCGGTTCTGGGGCTTCTCAGAGACGTAGAGGTGCTTAGGTTTGCAGCCGAATGGACTCCATAATGGCACGCCAGTGAAGTGTTTGGGTTCCAATTTGGTATGTCCCCCCAATGTGGAGCTTTAACTGCCTCAGCAGTTAGAAGGTTTTGTTGTTTTGCTGCTTGACCCCCCCCCCCGCCAAATCCTTCATGTTCACCTGCTTCTGGGATCTCGGTCACTCGTCTTCCCTCTCTGTTTGGGTGAATGGCAAGCCTGAGCTGCAGAGCCATGCTGACTCCCATTGTAGGTTTATTGTGCATGCTCAGCTTTCTTGTTACCTCTACTGTCATAGCTTATTCATAGGCCCTCATTACAGTTTTGCCAGTATCCGGTGATTCTGGCATTCATTTGCTGGTAGGGGCCTAAACTCCTGGCAAGCCAGGCCTGCTGGTAGATCACTGCCACCACCAGCAAACTTGTGTTTCCCCGGACTGGAAAAAAGGCCAGTGCCGGATTTACCGCCATTTGTTCCAGCATTTTTTCTGGATTGGGGATCTTATGGGCCCCACACTCTTTGAATTGAAACCTTAAAGTCAAATGAGCAATTTGGAATTGGCCTAACCTTTCCTAAAAGTACTCAAAAGTCAGTAATTTGGAAATATGCCATATTGAAATCAGATAGTTTCACATTAATCCTCTCCCGATTGCTGAAAGTCATAACATAGAAAATGACTATGCATAGTTTCAAACAAGACAGTCCGGAGTCTGCAAACCAGCTATTACTCTGTCCAAGAACTCCCAACTGCCCCAGGTGGGCCCTTGTTTAACGGTCTGGATGCACCAGTGCCCGCCAGACCGTTAAACAAGTGCCCATCAAGAACCCAGCTGTGACCACACGGGACCATCGCATATCAGATGCAGTACCCAACCTGGGGCAGACACAACCACCATAGCCTTGATAAAGACCCACAAGTTCGAAACACGTGTCGGCTGACCACAAATGTGCCCATGAGCCCACACCAGAATTGATGAATAAAACCCACACTGTAAACTAAACGCAAACGGCGTGGAAAATGTAATTATTTCAAATCAACCAAATTGCGAGGTATCCAGGAAATCCCCCCTATCGTACCAAAAAGAGGTGTGGGCTTCACCTCTAAAACCATGCGGTGACCTTGCACCAACCATAAGGAAATCAAGAAAATAGACCGAGTTTAGCATGGACGTTTTCAATCCTAGGGCCCACATTCCTGTCTATTGAAAATGAACTGCAAACCTGAAATGCTCATCAGCATATAATAATGGACATTCCTATGTGAGTTCCAACTCAGGAACCTGTACTGAAAAACTTTTTACATGTTTCTTGAGGGTCAAAGAAAACACATGAGGAACATCTCATCCATAGCAAGCTATGTCACCCCTGTTGCCCCCACTCAACGTCTGCCTTTCCTGGTCACTCTGCTCTCCTGCCAACAGACTTGCCAACTCGCATTTGCATGTGCTGTCTCATCAAAGAGCCCCTCGCCACCTCATTGACTGGCTGAACACCCCAAACATATCCCAAGTTAAATGGGTGGAAAGCAGGTTCCACCGGCTTTATTTCATAGTCCCCTTGTACCCACCGACAGGCTTGCCCAATTGGTATTCCCTAGTACCTCTACTGACCATAATCCACACAAAATCCCTAGCAGCAATACTAATGACTTGAGTAAAGTGGTACAATGGAATGCAGAGCCCAAATGATAAGTGCAAATCGTTAATAAACGTTGAGTTGTAGGTGTAAATGTCTCTTTTTTTTCTCACAGGAAGATATATTGGCAACAGACGATTTGCTTGTGGACTACTTCAATGAGTTCCTTAGTCTTCCTGTAAGTATTGTTTTTTCAAATCTTCATATGTTTAACTACAAAGTCTGTGGCGGCACCTGCAAAGCCTCTTCAAGTTTGTTGTTAGAAGGTGGACATTTTTGTATAACACTGAAAACTAACTTTACTGCATCAAGGTGCTATTACAGACAATTAATTAATTGAAAGCCTAAATCATGTCCCCACTTCCTGAGCTGCATGGGTTTTATTCTACATGTGTCTTGTAGCCCAACCACTATACTTGTAAAAGGAATTACTAACTTTTTCCCCAAGCATAGAATCCTTCTCTGAAAGCAATTTTCCTGTTGCAGACCCTGAGCTTATGTTGAGGTAAGAGTTCAGTAACCTGTGCTCTAAACTATCTGTCTTCCCATAACCTTTTAAAGGAGCCGCCTCTGGGGACCCCAATTGGCGAGGCAAACATAAATGAGTTCACTGTGTCTTTGGGGTGTACAGATATTTCTCTACCCTCAATTTGTAGCATATATCTCTTACTAAAGGGCAAAATAAGGACTCTTTATAGCTAGTCGCCCTATAGTAAAGGGGGAAACCTATCATCTATTGCAAAGGAGAAATGTCTATAAACGGCCTCATTATGAATTTGGTGGTGTAGTAAAAATGTGGCGGTAATTTCGTTCCCACCACTTTTTTGGAGATAACAGAATTAATTACCACCACTTTTACCACACAGCTGAATTCAGAATTAGGAGGAAAAGTGGAGGATTCTCCAGATTTCTGCTAGAGCTATTCATTCCTCCATTTGTCCTCCAAAAACCGGCAGATTTAATGTGGCAGAATTACTGCTCATGGTAAATTCACCAAAAAAAACCCTATTGACGGTGGCCACTAGGGGGTGCAGAGATGTAAGTAGCTCACTGTGTTGCTCCTCACCAAATGGCCGAATTCGGGAAGAGAGCCCCACCGTAGAGACATGGTGCGAGGTGCTGACTTTCCCCCGAGTCGCTAAAACAGTGGGGCCTGCCCATGACCAACTCCGACCTCTGGAGACCCACAGAGTGAGAAGATCCGCCATTGAGCCCCGACGGCACTGTGAACTTGCCCTCCAAACGCCAACGAGGACAACGCAGTTCCCTGCCAGTGCGCCGCAGATTTAGCCGGCAAAGTGGGGGGTCCTGGCGAGCAGACGTCCCTCTGTATGTGTCTCCATTTGGCCTCTCAATCCCGGACCAAAATCACCCGACGTCTCACCCCCACCACCACATTGAGACAGCGCTTCCACTGTCTGGAGAACCGAACGTAGACAGAGCCCGGAGAGACCTCCTCCTCCCCCTCCGAGAGCCGGAAGCAACGCGACGACAACACCTGTTGGAGAGAAAGGGCAGGGTGGACTAATCCTCAGCAGGTACAGCCCCCCCAGTCACCCCCAGGGACAACAGCACATGAATTTAAGCAGCCAGGTGGCTTCCCAACGGCTCGCTGGAGCCACAGATCTGGTCCCTGCAAGGCCACTGCAGCGACCCGACCCTGGGACCTTCACAAGAGGGGGCCGGCCTGCCGTATCAACGTGCAGGCCACCGCTGGTCTACTCCCCCACACAATTCAGAGCCGGCCAAAGACTTTAGGGCCATCCAGCGATTGGGTGCCTATGTGGGGGCCACTAAGGTGCAGTCCTGACCTCCCATTTTGCATCTGAGCCGAGCAGTAAAAGGCTTTGAAGGGACACTTCCCCTATCAAACTCTCATCTGGTCCTGGTGGTAAAGAGGCAAGCGGGCCCTGGGGGACAACCTGCCTTAACCGAAAAGAAGAGACCTCTGGGGGGGGAGGGGGGAAGCCAAGCTCTGCTCATTCCCACAAGCGAACCTCACGCCCTCTCTAGGGAGTCGAAGGCCTCAGGTCCTTCACCCCACGATTGGGCAAGTACACTCTTGGAGACAGCTGAAGTTTGAGGAGCCCCAAGCTTAAGTCCCTTTGGCACAGGTGGCCCAACGCCTCAGGACCAGACATGAGCTGGGCCGCCACTCTAAAGAAGTACCATTTTGACCAGCCGCCCTAGTGCGTTCAGGACACCATGCCCAACACTGCACCACCAGCCCAGGAGGAGTCCAACTCGGTGAGCAAGGGCATGACAGCGCTCCTACAGGAAATAAGGGGCTTCAGGGCAGATATTTCGGAAAGACTGTATGGTCTCGACAAGAAAGTGGATAGCATGGAGGACCACATCCAGGGTCTTGAAGCAAACCAATCATCAGCGGAGATTCTAGAGTCACAGATTGACATCCGCTTGCACGACCTGGAAAGGAGGGAAGAGAAGTGTGCACTGTAGATGGACTATTTCAAAAATAGTGAGCGAAGGAACAATCTAAGATTTTTTGGCTTTCCGGAACGTGAAGGTGAGACACAGTCATACATTATGAAAGCCATCAACAAAGTTGTAAGGAAGCTTTTTAAAGAAGGGATCACCTGTGAGCCCACCATTGACAGGGCCCATAGAGCGGGTGGGGGATCCTGTGGTCCAAGAGTGGTCTTAGCCAATTTCCACTATTACTCCCGGATAGCATTGTGTGTCCGAGATCAGGGTAAACAATGTCCAGGTCGAATGGATAGTCCCACGGCCCTTTTTAAAGCCTGTTTCCTGATATTTTAACAGACCCTTATCCTTGACCCATTTTGAGAGCAACTCCAGTAAGATGCAAGCAAATAGTTTGGAGCTACAATCCAGCATTGCTAATAGTCGGAAGTTGGAAGGATTATTCTGCGGCCCCTTCTTATTGACAGGGATAAGGATAAATCATTTCCATAATACCGGAGTCGCATATCTGGATAAATAGTGCACAGAACAGTGAGACCCACCATTTCGGATCACCCTTTAAAACCAGATTACATAGGCCGGCGGGGCTGGCAGCCCTTGAAGCCTTAGACTTCAAGATGCTGGTCACCAAATCTGCTCCCCTGATGTGGGTGCTTACCAGGGAAGCAGTCATGGATTTTACAGCCTCCCCTACTACAAAGTCCCCCTCTCCCCCATAGAGCTTTTCTATGTACTGGGACCACTGTTCCTCGGTTATACCCACCACCTCTCTGGTTTCCACACATGCCCGTAGCTACGGATAAGGTGCCAAAAAATGTTTGAGTCATGGACCCTTATCAAGTGGTTGATGTATTTCCACTCTTGATTGTTCCCAGATAATTTATACCCTTTCAGACAGTTCTTATAGCTTTGTCTGGATGATGAGATAAGTTGGATTTTCTCCCTCTCAGTAATATAGTGGTATCTCTTTGCCCATCATACCGCCGCATTCAATTCTTTTTTCCTCTTGGAAAAACCCAAATCAAAAATGCCCCCATGTCTCTGCTGTTGGTTATGATTATGGAGATACCTAATATCTGGTGGGAGAAAGAGAGTTTGCAACCCGACCAAGTCACCCTTGCAATTCCCCAAAATGTCCCTTGCCTCAGGCCTCAATGCTCAAGAGTTGCATTACATTTGCCGGTGGAATCCACAGTGCACTGTAGCCTGTTCCCTTGAATGTTTACCACTGGATTATGGATTACTAGGTCAGCATGATGGGGTCCCAAGCCCTCACAACACAGAAAAAGCATCACATGATCACTGGCTACGGTTCGCTTTTGCAGATGTTTTGGGACACACCTCTCCACTTGGGGATTTGCAAAGATGAAATCAACATAGGAATAATATTGTCCATTGGACCATGTTATGAACTTTTGTCCCCTTTGGACACTAAGGGCGAGAGCTCAAAATCTGAAAGGGCTCCCTTCCATGGCATGTCCCCTAATTCTAACTCCCCCTTTGACTCCCCCACTTCCTGTGATAGAATTGGCCTACAATCAGCATTAAAGTCACCTGTCAGGATTATTATTCAGGATTCTTATGTCAGGATTATTATTGTGATTGCCAGCATTGAAGGGTCTCAAACGCTACCTCAAACAGGCCGGCAGACCTGCTACCCCCGGGCAGTCTTATAAAGTGGCCACCAGGGCTTCTTGCCCTTCTCATAGATTTTCACACAAGCAGGCAAGAAATATGCATGGGGTCTGCAGGGTAAATATACACAAATATCATAAATTGACTTTAGCCCCATACAAAGACCACCCTCCGGTCGGCCCATCACGGACGGAAAGGAAAGTCTAAAAAGGATTGAGTAGCCATCCAAATCGAATGGGGAACATTTCTAAGTCTCTTGTAAGCAAAAGCACTCCACAAACCTTCGTTCAGACAATGAGACAAAGTTATTTAAAAAGGAGTTATGCCCTCTAGAATTCCAGGAAAGTAATTTAACATTAACCACCTTCTCAGAAATAATGTGTCAATGGCTTTGACATCCCACTTCCAGCCATTGCCCCTGCTGCCTCATGGGAAACACAATCCCCTCAGATTGCTTTATAGCCCGTATGGGCAATGACACCTGTGTTTTAGACCTATAATGGATGTCTTGCCTTGACTGGTTGAAAAACCCTAATGTCAAAACCAAGTTGATATAGGGCCTGTGCATTTTTACAAATGCGCTCCACCACCACTGGATATATACAATTTAACAGTGACCAGTTGACAACGCTCGCCAGTCTCTAATCTAAGGATATCCTTGGATGAAATAGCACATACATCCGGAATCAGATGTGTTAGTTCCAGCAACCATGTGCAATTTAAGAAGGGACTACAGGCAGTTGGTTTTAACTCCACAAATTTGATATGGACAATGTCCTTGAACGCTGCCACTTCTGACTGGTTATCCTTGTCAGGAATTTTTGGCATCAGCGCCTCCACCCTGTCCAGCAACTTATCTAGTTTTTCTATAAATTGGGTTGAGGACAATGCCAAGGTCCCCAGACCCCTCCCAGCTGATTGGGCCTCCCGTGTGGCCCTCTGTTGGCTCGTACATTTCTCTGCAAGAGTTCTATTGCAGCAGCAGGCTGACCTTGACAGAAGTGGAGGGGGGGCACCCGAAGTAGTATTAGAGGGTGGCAAGAATAGGGGGAGTCGTGTCACCTGTGATTTATTAGATTCCCGCTCCAATGGCAGAAGTTGTGGAGGCAATAGGTTGCTTTGGTGAGAGGAACCATATGAGGTTGCATCAGAAGCACGAAGCAATGTAATCGATCCCATAGTTGGTTGTGGACCAGCCTCTCGTGTGGTTTGAGCAAGCCACCCATGTATAGGACCCCGTAGAGGTAACCTTCCTCGTCTCACTATTGCCCAACTCCTTAGATACAATTCTTCTTCCTCCTTGTGATTCTTGATCCTGAGTCGTCCTTTTTTGGGACGAGGTAATCCTCCATGCATTCACTTGGGGGTTTGGCTGCAGTTTAGCCTTTTTCTTACAAAGTTTGTATTTGCGCTTAGGAGTTTGAAGTGGTGGGGGATTGGTTGAGGAGTGAGAGTTCCGCACAGATTGCCTCCAATGCCCCACTCTCCGAGTATGCCACCACGTAGGCCGTGTCTTGCTGCAAAGGTCCCCCCACTGAGAGGACCTAGCCCTTATGACAGGGGGATCCAGGGTCAGCAATCTGGTTGCGAAGGATGAATCGGGCCTGAAAGTGGTTGCCACGTTAGTACTTTGACAAGCGTAACCCAAGACTCTGTTCCCTATCAATTGGGGTGCCAAATGAGTCCCCAGGGCGTCGAGTGTCCTAGCAACCTGGGTCAGAACTTCCAAGGCTTTAGAGAGCCCTTCCTTGATTGCTCCTCTGCCATATTTGTACATAGTTGCATCACTGCTTCAATCTTGGCTCCCAAGACTGCTGAAGGTGCGTTTCTGTGGGCGCTAGGATTGTGTGAATCAACTGGTAGTGGACCAATTGGGGCCACTAGGTACTCTCGTTGTCACTTTCCCCTGATGAAGACTCCGTAGTAGTTATTCATTTTTCTAAGTCAGGGGTGCAGGAGAGATTAGATGGAAGTACATTGTCATAGGCAAAGTCAGCAGGGGCCACTGAATTCCTTTGCATGCCCTGGTACAATTTCAAAAATGATCCATTGTTATCAATTGAGATATTACAGTCTGTGTCTTTGTCCTCCTGGTGGATCAGTGTTTTAGCCATTGCTGTAGTGCATACACAGGTCCACGCACAAGTTGCTATGGAACCAAAAAAGGACTAAATTTAAGGTTGGACCAGGGCAGAATCCGGAGAATTTTGTCTTGCGATTTTTCTTTTTTGAGTGAGGTGGCACCCACAGAACTCTTGTTGTTTTGAGCACTGCTGCATAGCGTAGCTCGCTGAGTCTTATTGACCCTCATTTGTCAGATTCTCAGGCATGAATGGTTGGTGAAGATCTCTGAAACTTACAAAAATCTTTGCTTGATGTTATAGAATCAGGGAGGGGAGACAGCAATCTCAGTCCAAACCACAACTATCTAGCCCAACCAAACACTGCCTACCCCTCGCTAAAGGCAGAATAAGTCCACAGTAGCAATTGTGTTCTTCATTCATAGATAGATGATCAGCTAATGGAGTTGAGCTTACCCCAGACTCTGGTGGCCCCAGGCCAGAGCACCGAACACTCTGTCTGCCAAACTCTGCCCAATGCACATTTCACTCCCGGTGCGTTATATTTAGTGCAAGAGTTAAAGGTGCAGACTCCCAATAACAGGCAAGCTGTAGAGTCATGTCCAAGAAAGCAGGCTGGGGAGTACAGCCCTCCTCACCAGTAACACTGAACACTCTGCCTGCCACATTCTGCGCACTGCAGTTCACACTTCCGGTACTTTAGATTTAGTTCAAAAGTTAAAGGTGCAGGCTTCCAATAACAGGCAGGCTGTAGAGTCACGTCCAAGAAAGCGGGCTGAGGAAGAAGACAGACCTCCTCACCAGTAACACTGTCTGCTACACTCTGCGCACCGCGCTTTGTGCTCCCGGTGCTTTATATTTAGTTCAAGTGTTAAAGGTGCAGGCTTCCAATAACAGGCAGGCTGTAGAGTCACGTCCAAGAAAGCGGGCTGGGGAAAAAGACAGACCCCCTCACCAGTACCATCGAACACCCTGTCTGCCACACTCTGCCCATGATTTAGTGGCACCTCTGTCAACCATGAAGATGACATTTTTCTTTTCTATCTCAGCGTCCACTAAGGTTTCCCCGTCCGGGTGGACAGTCATGGATAGTAATAGGCACGGAAGAGCCTTTTGTGGGAAGTCCTAGTTGGGTAGGTGTTTGTACAGGGGAGCGAAAAAGAGTTGCCTCCCATGACATTGGCCCCCCGGTAAGGTGCAATGGCGCCGTTGGGCCCCGCACCATTTGTGGATGCATTTCCTCCATATGGAGCATTGGGTGTGGGCATACGTGGCTGGGCAGCTTGTGGGTTTTGTATTTGTGCCCCTGGGAGTTCAGGGGGCAACTGAGTATACGCCTGATGTATCTCATATGGTATAGAAGTTAGTATTGTGAGTTGCCCTTGTGGCTGGTGCTGGGGCTGTGGGCAATAGTTGCTGTATGGGTTATATCCTGCTCCTGGCCTGCTCCTACATTCCCTCACAAAATGCCCCTATTTCCCACAACTCCAACAAGCGCTTTACAAATAAACAGTTACAATTACAATTGCAAATGCCCCATATCATCACCTTGAGGTTGCATACCTCCAAACCACCCATATGCCCCCGTTCCTCCTCTAAACCCGCCTCTCCCTCGTTGTGGACCTTCTTGCTGCCACTCGGGCCGGGGTGTTGGGGCCTCCCTACCCATTGTTCTAGTGCTTCTCCTTCTCCAGGCCAAAACGCAGCTATTCTCGTATCTGCGGCCACCTGTGTGGTACAGTACCAGTTTCACTTCTTCTGCCTGTATTCGCTGCACTGCTTTCTTTTCGTGCTCCTACATTCTTTTACAATGAAGTATTATCGTCTGAATCACCGCCCACCCTTTTGCTTCAATGCCTACTATTTTGTCAAGTGCCTTCTGCACTTCCTTGGGCAGGCCCCTTTTGATAACAACATAGAAAAGAGGAAATGATCGGTCCCACTAGTCCCCCGTCCCCGCCTTCCATATCTCTTGAATTTTAATAGTGTACTGTGCAAGGTCTACATCTTCACCCATAGTGTACTGCATTATAGATTGTAAGTATGGGGTGACGGGGTACATTCACTGCAGCGCGTCCCACACTTGTTCCCTAAGGTTGTTGAAGGGTGCCCCAATCGTGTGCATCGTCGTCAAGTTTCAACCCCGGGTATCCCGCACAGACCCATATGTCCCTGGCCTGATCACCAACAATTGCCACCAACAAGCTTTTCATATCCCCCACTGCTAAGGGGATGTCTGCTGTCTGTTTTTCAAATGGATAAATCAATTTTCCGGCACCTGAAGTGAGGGGCAGGAGCGCCTTGATCAAATCGTTTGTGTCCATGTGTGCCCAGGGCACATAATGCACCCTACCTGGACCTTTGTGCAATAGTGGCATCTGTGTGCCCTTCCTCCTCCCTTCGTTCCGTCCACCCCTCCCTTTCATCCTAGCTATTGCCACTTGGCCAAACCTGTTTCTCAATCTTTCGTTCCGCAGGCTCTCTACCGGCAGTGTTATCTCTGGCGCCAGCTGTTCCTCCTCATCGTCCTCAAACTTGTCTATTGTGTCTTATTCATCCTCCCTCAACTCTCTGTATGTTTCTCTATCGGATCTCACTGTCCCATATTCCATGCTCCCTACTCGCCCGCCCTCACCCTCCTTCGTCTGAACGTGCACATCTTCTATTGCCGTGCTATCCAGCGTAAATAAAATGTCTCTCGCCCTCCATTCATCTTGAACACTCTTTTACCCTTTCCTGTGCCTGTGCTGTTCTTAATCACGCTTGCTCTACTCGTGCTGCTTTCAGCGCTTCCTCTGATTCCTTCTGCCCTTTACAGTCTTGAGGTGGGGCGAGGGTTGGGGTAGGAACTTAACGGTGGTGGCGGGGTGGTGGCCGGGGTGGGAACATAGGTCAGGTTAGTGTATCCCGTTGCTGGGCGAGCCCCTAACGGATATAATCCATTATGTGCTGTTGAGGTCCCACCCCCCCCCTCTGTTACAGTTGCTCCTCCATGAATATCTCTTGCCACTCCCTCGTCGAGGTCCTCCACATCCTATATCATTTTCCAAAGATCTAAAGATCTAAAATCTCCTTCCTCTTCTGCAGCTACTTGCCTTTATACTTAGCTGCTAAAAATGTGCTCATATGTTCTAGCACTCCCTTATTATGGGTGTCTTGCTCTGGCCAGGAGTGGGGCACCCCCCCCCCCCCGTGTCTCTACCACCCACTGCTTATGGTACTTCTCGATCTTGTCCCTGTACAATGTCAGCGCACTATCCATGTATTTTAAAGGAGTCACTCCTGCCATTTTAGCAAATAACGCCCTCAGACCTCCTACGTTTACGCTTGTGCGCTGCACATGCTGCAGTTGCCAAAGTCAATACCAGTCTTGTCTCCACTCCTCCCCTTCAACCACAGTCAAAATTCTCAATACAGTTAAAATACCATACCAGCAACGACCCACATTGGGCCTCCAAGCTTCATAAAAAGTCGCAATACACTACAACAACAGGTCTACAATAACACTAAAACAACAAATACTACTATACCCGAGCCCACTAATTATGCAGAGCTCCTACTTGTTTACCTCCATGTCACAAAGCAAATGGTATCATAATCTCCCCTCACTCAGTGGGGGTCCCTACACTCCTTTATTTTCCTTCCTTATTATTCCTCTTAAAGTTTGTAATTAAAAAAGTACAAAATTGTCCTTAAGCACACAATCAATTTGCACAATCCCCATTTTCCACACACACACGCACCACTCCCCTACTTGCTATCACTTGTAAGGGTATACCCACATATGCGTGTTCACCCGAACTCCTCCACCACGGGATTCCAACAACAGCCTGCGCTCTCCCCGGAGCCGTGCCCTGCTTCAAAGAGCAGACAGGACTTCTGTAAAAAATGGCTCCTGCACCACACCTCTGGTAATGATGCATCTGGGACTGGTCGCTGCAGGTGGGCGCGGCCCTTTGAAGAAGCGGCCTGGAAGCCTCCATTGGCACACGGGTTGCTTCGATCACGTCAGGGTCACCAAATGAAGGCACACCCCTGCACGCTTACACCAGTAGAAAATACAACCTACAGGGGAAAATGGCCCAAGACGTCGCTTGCAAGGATACCAAGTATTTATTTCTACAAAATAGAAGTGAATCGGCAAAGAACTCTGCTGCCGCTGAACGGTCTGCCAAATTGGGGATGTGCAACAAGTTAAAAGGACGCAGTGCCGTCATTACATACAGTGAAAACCTGTGAGGCTGGTTGGGGTGACCCTATACATGGACGGGCCACTCCATAGGGGATGCTAGACCATTGGTCCCAGCCTTCTCGTCCATCATTGTCCATGTGGGTGCTGATGGGCTTGTCATCTGCAGTAAAACAGGGCCTAACAAGCATTTTGTTACTTCGAAAACAATGCTACTTTATCACTCTAATGGTGCACTTGCCAGACACAGAGATGGGCCCAGGGGGAGAGCCATGGTCATACCAACTTGCATAGTTCACTAACTCCCAAATGCGCCAGCAGCCTCCCAAGGTCCTCCACCCTCGCTTTGAGCTATAATTTCAATTGCGTAACCCAAACATTGATGTCAATAGAGCCTTGCTTTCTGATCTTAGCAATTTATCGAGGGTATGGGCCTGGCTACCACCGTGACATGTGGGGGTCTTGGGATCAAAGCATACAAGGGCTTTAACTCTGCTGTGGGGGTGTTGGGGCTGGGGGGCATGTTATCTGTATCCTGGGATGGTAACTGCCAAGAGGCGCTCTGCTCCTTTCTTTCAGAGCACGTTCTTTCCAGGGCGCAAATGCCCACAACCTCTGAGACAATGGCAGGCTAGTAACTTACTGAAGATTACTCGTGGTGGGGGTTATGTCGGTGCTAATACTACAGGCCTAATACTGACCCGTTTGGTGCTTTCGCTGCACTTAGGCCTACATTCCAAAATGGCTGCCTATAACTAAAATGGCGTTTACACTTGTTTCTACTATATAGCTCTTAATGCATGCACTCCACGATCATGCAACCTCCTGTGCGTGCATCACCCCCTGCTATTTCGCTGCACGGTTTACAGTTTGTCTCTCATACGGAATCATCTAGGGGGAGGGAAGACCCTCTCTCCCTCCCAACATTTACTAGCTTCTAGGAGTAGCAGGGCGAAAAGGAGAACCCCCAGGAACCCTCAACTATACCTTCCAACCCTGAAGGAAAAGATCCACCCGCTGAAGGAACAATGCTGAGAAGTAGTGCCCCCAGATTAGGAGTGCTATGTGACACACCTCCTCTGGAATTAGGACATGTAGGTACACAGGAGCTGGGTTTCGTTTAAGCCTAGCTATTAAACAGGAGACTAGCGTGGCGAGGCTGTGAGCAGAAAGGCTGTATCTACTATAGTTCAGCTTCATAAACAAAGTAGAAAACAAGAAAAAGGCCCAATAACTATGTTATAGAAAAATAGAAAACAGGCCAGTGTACAAACAGAATACATCAGGAAGCCAGGATTCCCTGTCAGCACAATGAGACTGTTGCGAGAATGACATCTCCGGACCGTAGTTCTTACTTTATGCGCAGCCGTGATTTCGGCGAGGAGGTCTGTGCGACCTCATGCATCGCACTTACATCAGGTGGAAAGAAGGACTTCAACCACGTAACCCTTCAGAGCTCAGTAGTCCCTATCCCTGCTGGCGGATCCAAAGAACGCCTAGTCGCCACGGCATATTCCGACAGAGCACTTAACCCTTCATGCACACATTCTAGGACAATATTCCTATGGTACTTGGTAGGGTGATAGGGCAACCACTTTATTCGGATCCCAAACTGGCCTTCCTGCGAATGTGGAGTCATTGTGTGAAGTGGGTCTATCCAGATGACAAGAAATTACAAGAAAGGACGTTGCACTGAAATGGGGGTGAGACTGACCCCAAGCATTAGGAGATTGCATGTCTCTTGAACAGAGGCTATTCAGAGCTATTGGTTTTACCTAGAAACATGGTAAGCATTTGGATAGATTGGAAGGTAATGGATAAATGAATGATATTCAGGTAATTTTTTTTTAAAGGAGGTTAAATCAGTGGGACCTTATACACCAAGGCTGGAATTGTGCAGATATTTGTAACCACATGTGTCTCAGAGTGCAGACCTTTGATTGTTACATTGTTGGACTAGGTTGTTAAGGAATTTGACAATTCGTTTGGTATTTAGGAACGTACAAGCTATGGTAAAGTCTGTTAACTTATGTCCTATGTTTTGAAAATCACAATAACATTGAGTTGTTAAAGTAGAAGAAGGTAGGAAATTGACCCACATTTAAAAGTTGAGGTTATTACACTTTTTCAGGTTTGGTGTGCGATAGTGTGTGTTTGAGACTGGTGCTGAGAATAGTAGGTAGATGTAGGGATGCAGGGGATACTCTTTGTAAAAATACTAGAAAGAGCCAGATGGGGGGGAAAGGAGAACTACAGAGGAACACATGCTAATTTTCCTCTTTGCCTGTGCGTCGATTGGGTCCCAGTCAATTTTCGTCAAAATCGTGGAAAAATGGTGGCCAGAGGATTTTGGCCGGTGATTTAAACACAGTTGTTAACCCAACTCTAGATCTATCCCACCTTGTAACATGTACAACACAGGTGGGACTGTCATGAACGTATTTCAGACGAAAATTCGGCCCTGCTGGTGGACTCCCGACCAGAAGAGGAGCGCCGCACCGAGACCCGTGTGAGAGTGATGAAAGGCAACCAAGATGATCGCAACCTGGAGGACAAGCGCAGAGAGCAGACGAGACACATGCTAGAAGCGTACCCTGTGGTCTAACCAGGGGCAGGGTGAACGAGGCGGGCTGCAGACCAACACGCGGATATCCCGAACACCCGCCGACTGAACCCCCCTGGCCACCGCAACAGGGCGCTGACCCGTGCCTGAGACACTGCCTGAGTGGGCGGGCAGGAGGGGGTGAACAGCCGGCGTATCCGCGCTACACCGGAGCCTAAGGATTGGAAAAACGACATCAAGCGGTCAGTTTGCAAAGACAAGAAGAAGCTGTGGGTCCTTGCTTTGGGGCGCGGGTGAGGTGATGGCCCCCGAATATGCACGCTGACCTCTGCGGGCTGGTTTAGGGGCAGAAACACAATCTCGTCCCAGACCTCCTTCCACTCAGGCGGCCATAAACGCCCGAGGCCCCTCGCACTAGCACGCAGGAGGGGGGAATAACGATGCACTGGGCCGGGACCCTCTGGCGCGCAGACAGCCCGCTGACATCCTGCACTGAAACCTCTGTGCATGGATTGCTGGACCTATCAACATACGAGTCGAGTATTCTCCCCACGGGGAGACCCGCACAGCATACAAGGGCCCGTGTTGACCTACCCGCTCCGTCCTGCGAAAGCGGAGGATCACCACATCCTGAAGCAACACAGCCAATTCAGCGTAGAGAGGACGGCGGATTGGAACACCCAACGGTGCAGAGTCACGGCGAAACTGGTGTGTCCTTATATATTCACCTGGGGCCCCTACAGTACCAGAGCCCTGTTGCCAGGAAGAGGAGCTGGGGAGAACCCCTGGCCCAGTCAGAGACAACAACCGGTACTTATCGCACGGTGTCGTGAACCGCGTGGGATGCAAACACGAGTCTGAATCCTTAGCAGAAAGTAGACCCCTACATACCGAAAAAGCATCGGACATGATGCTGGGGTGTTAGATGGGCATGAGCGGCCAGCGGAGGCACCCAGCAAGGGCCTGATTGAGGAAAGCGTCACCATACCTGGGGTAGAGGTGAACTGAAATGTCATCACGATAGCCCCAGACACCCCACCTGCCAGCTACAGGCTTGATCCGTGAATCACTGTTACAACAGAGGGAAGGCCCGGTGGAACTGAGGCCTCTGCTTGGCGGGCACAGGATCAGTGCTTACTAGCAGCGAAGGCGGAGCGCCTGAGAACCTACACATGGCGAATTGCATTTCCACTCTTCAATACACGCAGAGAATACCGCCAAGAACTGCCCATACCAACGCCACACCCAGGGGTGGGCATCCATGGTGAGCAGGTAATAGGCCAGCCCTCCCCAGGGTTTATATGGGCTTATATGGAATTACATCTCTCAGCCCCTTTGAGTTACTGTTTGGACATCCTGTGAGGAGGCCCCTTGCCTTGATCAGAGAAGGTTGGGAGGCCACTCCTCCAGGTCCTGCCAAGCAAGTGGGGGACTATGTGTTAGGTCTCAGACAGAGGATGACACCGATGATGGGTCAGGCAACAGCAAATCTCAAGGCCAGCTAGGAATTGAATAAGTACTGGCATGACGTTAAAGTATTGCAAGTGGATTGGACTCCGAGACAGGAAATCCTTGTGATGGAGCCTACCAAGCCTAGAGCTTTGGCAGACAAATGGACTGGACCCTTCAGGATCATCTCCAAGATGGGCAAAGTCAATTATCTGGTTGACATGGGAGCCCCTGGGGTAGCCCCTCAGGTATTACATGTTAACAGGCTCAAGCCTTTCCACAGGCGAGCAGAGGTCTCATGTCTCTTGCTAGCTTCAGAGCAAGAAGAGGATGAAAGTGATCCCTTCCTGATTTGCTCCATAGCAACCCTCAGGATGGCTCAGTGGAGGGAGTACATCTCTCTCCCGATCTGACGACAGAGCAGCAGAGGGCCTGCAGGTCTTTGCTCCGGCAGTATGCCTCTCTGTTTTCACTAACTCCAGGCCCTACACAGTGGTGTAGGCACGAAATTGACACCGGTGACAGTGTGCCTGTCAAAAGCAGGTGCTACCCTTATGTCAGATACAGTAAAGAACCACATCAAGGCTGAGGTCGCCAAGATGTTGGATCTGGGTGTTATTGAACCCTCAACTAGTCCCTGGTCCAGTCCAGTGGTCGTTGTCCCCAAGGCAAGTTCCCAGGCAGGTACCAAGGATTGGAGGTTCTGTGTGGACTACAGAGGAGTTAGTGCCGTCAGCAAAACTGACGCGCACCCATTGCCCCGGGCTGATGAGCTTGTGGACACCATAGGTGCTGGCAAATTTGTGAGCACCCTTGACCTTACCTCAGGCTATTGGCAAATAGCTCTGACGGACCATGCCAAGGAAAAGACGGCATTCTCAACACCTGAGGAACTCTACCAGTTTAGGGTCATGCCTTTTGGGTTGAAGACTCCCCCTGCCACCTTCCAGAGATTGGTCAATAATGCGCTCAGTGGGCTGGAGGCCTTTTGTGTGGCTTACTTAGACATCATTGCCGTCTACAGTTCCACCTGGGAAGAGCATTTGACACATCTGGATAAGGTGTTGCAGGCCTTGAAAAGGGCTAACCTCACTATCAAGGCCACCAACTGCCAGATAGCTCAGGGTCAAGTCACATATCTTGGTCATGAGGTAGGAGGGGGTCAAATCCAACCTCTCCCCAGTAAAGTACAGGATGTACATGACTGGGAGACTCCCACTACTCAAACCCAGGTAAGAGACTTTTTGGGTCTCACTGGGTACTATCGCAATTTCATGGCAGACTATGGAACCATAGCTGCACCCCTGTCAGCACTGACTTAACCCAAACAGCTGAGGAAGGTTAAATGACCTGAAGACTGTCAGAGGGCCTTTGATGGCTTGAAAGAAAGTCTGTGTAGGGCACCCGTGTTGTGTGCACCCGATTACAGAAAGCCCTTTATCGTTCAAACGGACGCCTGCGACACCGGAATTGGAGCTGTCTTGTCCCAGTTAGATGACAAAGGAAGAGAACATCCGATGATATTCATCAGTAGACAACTTAAGGGTAGAGAATTCTGGTGGGCTAGGGTTGAAAAGGAATGTTTTAGTATAGTTTGGAGCCTTAGGCGTTTTAGACCCTACCTTACTGGGTCTACCTTCAAGGTCCAAACAGATCATAAGCCCCTGAAGTGGCTTATGCAGATGAAGGGTGAGAACCCGAAACTGCTCAGGTGGTCCATTAGCTTGCAAGGGCTAGACTTCACCATAGAGCATAGACCAGGGAAGAGTCACAATAATGCAGATGGCCTTTCCAGAAGGTATGTTGGCCGTCTGGAGAGGGTGTCTATCTCGTAGGAGATTAGGCACCCTAACCTCAGTCTGGGGGAGGGGGGGCTACTGTGATGCTGGAAATGCATTGGAGGGACAGGGCTTCCCTGTCCTTGTCCTGTAGTCATTTTTCATTTGTGTTCTGTATTGTTTTCTACCCAGGAGTCCACCTGTTTTTGGTTTGGTGTACAAACCCATGGGATACCCTTATGGCACCCATGGGTGGGGGTCCAACCCTGTGCCCCTAGTGTATGTTTTTGGGCACCTGTGTGTGGCCCACAGAGCAGGGTATGGGCTGGTGGCAGCTCCATGCTGAATTTGACAGGTGCTCTGAGTATCCTCCATTTTGGGATATCCAGGCCCTGCCATCGGAATCAGTTGATTCCTGATAGGAAACAAGATGACCCCTGTGGCCTCTTGCTTTCTAATGCCTGTTACCTTGTTTTCCCAAAATCCTGGGAAGCCCTTCCCCCTGACTGGCTGTTGGTGGAAGTTCCATATATGGTGTTGTTGTGAAGTCCAGGCCAGACTGGCTCGTGCCTTGCCAGTGACTTATGTTGTGGGTACACCTTTTGGGTGGGAATTGGGTGAATGGAGTGTGTGACCAATATGCACTTCTTGTTGTGGATGTCTGGTTTCTGGTGTATGACACAATGACTGAGACAGCCTTGCCCGAAACTGGTATGAATGCAGTGTGTAGTGTTGAATGGCTGGGTACTTGTCCCAATGCACATTCCTTGTTGTGAGTGTCTGAGAGGGAGGAGTATGGCCTGAATGCACTGTATGCCTGATTGGCTCACTGACTGCATGAATGCCCCTCTGTATGATTGGCTGCTGAGTGTGACCCAGCAGTGTGGATGAGAGACAGAATAGTATATCTGGGGACCTCTCACCACGAGAAATTGTTCAGAAGCTGAGTTGACACTTGAAGAGTAACTGGAACTGCTTATCCTTGACGCCCAGCTGGAAGAAGAACTGCTGCTGCATTTGTTTCGACCCGATCTGAAAGCTGTCAACTTCATCAAGGACTGATCCGAGAGAGGACCTAGTTAGGCGTCCTCTTCCCGTGCTCCGAGGGACCATCGAGCACTGCTAACCTTTGCCAAAGCTCCCTGGACGTCAGACCCTCGAAAGGCTGCCGACCAGAGACGGGGCCCGCCAAGGAGAACAAAGTAAAGCACCTGGACATCAACGCCGTCAAAGTCCATTGCCGTCGACCAGGGTTCGGAGTATCGCGGGAACCGCTGGAGGCCCGTCGAAGCCGGGTTGCCCAGAAGAGGGGACTGCTTGATGCCGTGCCGCTGACGACCAGAGCCACACGCTCCTTTGCCTAAGACTTTTGATTCACGGACACGCTCATCCGCACTGCTGCCCGCCTTATCCCGCCGGAGAACGCCAGGCCATCGACGCGCCGCGGAACATCCGCTGGTGGGTTTCCTGCCACCCGAAGACCACAAAGACTTTGACGACTCGACGCCCTTGTCGGGCCACAGTTCCTCAGAAACTCTTTGCGGTCCTGAACTATCAAACACTGAGGTGCCCCGCACACCTCATCCTCGCAGGACGTCGCCGACGAGCACCGCCTGGATCGACTTCGTCAACGCCAAGTTCACCTTCTTCGACGGCTCTTGATGATCCGTGGCTCCTGCTTTAAAGGGAGTCACTCAAGAAGGATCCATCAACGCCTCATCAAAGAATTCCGCTCTACCATGTACATTGGGGGTTAGAAACCTTATAGAAGGAAATAAGACTTATAGAACAATATATGGACTGGGCTTGTGATATATCTTTAATTTACAGGTTACCCAGGTGGGGGGGATCTCCACACAGAATTGTGCCTTGTTGGTAGGGGTCAATATTCTGCCCATTGTTCTAACCAACTGCTTTCCTCCTATATCTATTGTTGATCACTTTTATTCCTTGATCTGTGTGACATTTGACCAGAGTATAGTTGATGCACTTAATGAGATCTGATAATAATTGTGGTACCACTTTAGAACTGTATATATTTGCCATTGTGGATTTTCTGAGCACAAAGTGAGTTATTGTGATATTGTACATAACCTTGAATATTAATTATATAAAGACTGTGTTTTAACAAATACTGTGTGGACATTCCTTTGTGGGGGCTTGGGGACTACACTGTACTTAAGTTCCAGCCTGCATCATCTCCTGAGAAGCTAGGCCTTGATTGCTCGACCAGCGCTACCCTATAGAGACTCTTGGCTGGGGTCCTCTGTGCCTCTCCTCTGCCATATAGAGAGCAGGAGTACAGACACCCCCCTCCAGTCTTTACACCCTGACCTTATTCAAATATAGTGTACATTCAATGTGACATCGTTTTTTCTGTAAAATAAAAGATATTCATGTGTGGTCAGAGCTATTTTGAGGAATGGTAGACAAACGTTTGTTAAAAAGATCTTTCCACATTGTACAGACTTCTAATTTTAGCAGATAAGGCATAGCATGATGAAAGGATTCGCCCGGAAGCACTCACTTCAGTGGAGATAATGATTATTTTGAGTATCAAAATAAATGAACTCCAAGCAGATAATAACTGTTTATCAAGTGCTCTTCACTACAAAATGAGAAGGGAGTCTCATTAATGTAACCCCTGAGGCTTGATTGGAGGGGTTGAGCAGACCAAAACTGGTTTCCTGGTGTGGGAATATCAGGGGATCCTATAGCAGCATTTTTCAAAGGCAATTCAGGAGGTTAGGTGATTGTTGCTGAGATGTAATATGTTTATACCTTCCTGTAAATCATATGGCTTTTTTCCTATTCCTGACGCAACATGTGCTTTAAAAAGTGTTGTTTTGACTGGGGATGAGCACGGCTCTTTCGCTTCACTCTGTGTGGGAACTTTTGTCCCCATAGCGAAAATCAAAAGCTGGCACCCCTGAATATACTCAGAGTAAGTTAAGATATATTAAAGTGAACTATACAAAGCCATTTTTGTGGTTTTTGATTCACTTCCTAAAATTGGCTAAAATGACTCAAAATATCCCTTGACCACTGACAAATATTTGCATTTACAAAAAATGGTTTAACGTGGATTTTTCAGTGTCTTGGTTTGTGGTCAGAGACCTTCTGTGTATGTGTATTTGTCTGGAGGAGAGCTGAAAAGTGTCAGCTGCCTGTCGGCTTTAAAAGGAAAGCCGCGTGAGGCTTCCATGTACGTAGCTTGCGTGAGGCCACGGTGCCAGTCACCTCAAAACCTCATGTGGCTCTCTAGGGCACTCGCACCCAGCAGCCCATCAGCAGGCCCCTTAATTGCTGCTTAGCACTTTCGTTCTTCAAGGAGAGTTTTTAAATTAGGAACAATTTATAAATGATGGCTCTTTTAAGGGATACATGTTAGTGTACAGTGTAACCTGAGGGCGGACGTTACCCCTTGTTTTTTTTTAGGTTGGCAAGCTTGCTCAAGTATTTGGCTACCAGGATTTTACCCAGGTTGTCATGTTCCCAGTGCAGACGTTTACCCACAAGAAAACAAGCACTTGTCTTGTGTTGGGATTTTGTTTTCCAGGGAATATTTCACTACAGATTTTTCTGGGGTTAAAAGGTGAGCACCTTTTATACTTTTCCAACATTTTTATTGGAACACTTCTTCTCTCAGGTTATTTTTCTGGTATTCATTACTTTTTTTAAAAAGTCCAATGCGTTTTTGTCTTGCACACTCCCATCTAAGGGGAAGGTCAATTGAACTACATGTGCATAGTTCACTTTAAGATATGCTCACTTACTGTGCGTATATTCAGGGGTGCCAGCTTTTGATTTTCGCTATGGGGACAAAGGTTCTCACACAGAGTGAAACGAAAGAGCCGTGCTCATTCCCAGTCAAAACAACACTTTTTACAGCACATGTTGTGTCAGGAATAGTAAAAAAAGCCATATGATTTACAGGCAGGTATAAACATATAAAATCTCAGCAACAATCACCTAACATACTGAGTTGCCTTTGAAAATGCTGCTTTAGGATCCCCTTATATTCCCACACAAGGCAAACAGTTTTGGTCTGCTCACTCCCTCCAATCAAGCCTCAGGGATTACATTAATGAGACTCTCTTCCCATTTTGTAGTGAGCAGCACTTGATAAACAGTTATTATCTGATTGGAGTTTATTTATTTTGACACTTAAAATAATCATTATCTCCACCAAAGCGAGTGCTTCTGGGCAAATCCTTTTATCATAATATGCCTTATCTGCTAAAATTAGAAGTCTGTACAATGTGGAAGGATCTTTTTCACAAATCAAAGTCTTCATGGGAAGAAAAGAAAGGGCAAGGATGGGGAAAGAGTCCCTGAAAAAGTATTGCATAATTTACTACAATAATTTTGACTTGTAGAAATGTTAGATATTACTGGATTTATTGTCCGGAAAGTGTTCATAACATCTTGCTGTAAGAGACATTGGGGCTCATCACGAGGTTGGCGCTAAAAATCAGCACGTACCGGCATGGCGTTAATAACATGTCTGGCTTGGCACCAACCCGCAAATAGCGGGCGATCAAGAGTGCATGAGCACGCACACCCAGCCATGCGCACCAACATGCCGGTAACGACCCTCAAACCCCCAGAAAGCGGCATTGACGAATATGCACAGAACGCCCCCGCACTCGGCAACCCCTAAATAGCGGTACCGGTATTAACATAGTGCTAATAACGGGCCCGTTGAGTCCGGACCCGGAAGGAACGTCATTGTGCCGGAACAGGAAATGCCATGGCGACCATCTTCAAAACCACAATCCATTGCCATCCTCCACCTACAGGACCTTCAACAACACAACTCCTAGGCCACCACGGACAACATGTCGAAGGCCACCCGGAAAGGCATGGCCCTCCTGTGCAAACCACGGTTCACGGACGATGAGCTGAACATGTTAGCCGACACCCTTGTGGCGAATGCTGAAGTGGTGTTCTGCAACGACCTCAGGCGTCCAGCCCGGCTGAAGAAGAAGGCCATCTGGGAAGAAGTTGCTCAGAAAGTAAGTGCAGTCGGCACCACCGCACGCACAGAGCCTGATTGTAAAAAACAGTGGGAGGAACTCAGGCTGAGTGTCCGGCACATCTTGTCGGCCAATTGGAGCCATGGGCTGGCACAGGAGGAGGACCACACTCACCATTGAAAATGGCCAGATGGGAGGAGACCTGCAGCTCTGTCATAGATGTGGAGTCAATCGAAGGAGTTGGTGGAGCAGAGTTTGGCGTGCTAACATCGGCAGATGAAGTTGAGTGTCCCTACAAAAACACGATGACTAATCAACTTCATTGGGCCTCATTACGACCCAGGCAGTAAGTTACCGCCTGGGTCGTACCCTTACCACCATGGTGTAAACTACGTTTACACCATGGTGGATGGCGGATTTACCGCCCCATTCCAAGGTGAGTGGGGCGCTAAATCCCCATTTCCCATTTTACCGTTCCCCATTCCCATTTTTGCCCCATAGGGCATAATGGGAATGGGGAAAGGCGCTAATTACGCCACCGTAAATTACGGTGGCGTAATTAGCACCAAGGTCCCTTTGCGGCATGGGTTTTAACGCCTGCAAAAAGCAGGCGTTAAAATCACCATCCCGCAAAGGGACCTTGGAATCAGGCGTTAAGGGTCGGCGCCGTTTACGGCGCCGTAAACCCCTTAACGCCTGGGTCCTAATGAGGGCCATTGTCCTCCAAATGTGGCAGCAACGCCAGCCGATACATGGCCCATCATGCACACCTACACATATCCATGTACACATACTGGGGCCACCACTATCCCATCCCAATGCATGCTGCGCCCATACACAAATACACACCCGACACACAGATGATGTGCACGTGTCACCCAGGACGACACTCCCAACACACATGAAGGCTCAACAGCAGCCAACATGGTGTACATGTGCACACCAGTACGATTTCAAAATGCACCCTCCAACCTTGCATGTACACAGTCCGCCACAAAGCCAGGCATGCAACAGATCAGATGGCGCCACATGCCCAAAGACTAATGCATGCATAATGCAAGCACCACCATCACTGATGCCCTGCCACTCTCTGTCCCCCACAGGTACGGATGGAGACAGTGATGAAGCACATGGGAGTGCACAATACACAACAGCAGCCAAAAGGCCTAGGAGGCAAGGTGATGGCACAGGACCATCAACTTCAAGTGGACCAAGGATGGGCCAAGCGGCACTCGGGTCAACAACCGGTGCCAATACAGCCACACAGACACCCACACAGGATGAGCAGACACCTGCCCCTGCACCCCTGGTCACACTATGCACACAAGCTGAGGACGCAACAGGCATGGAGGATGGCACACAGTCTGCTGCTGCCAGCACAATTGGGGAGATGGCTGCATCGGCACATCATAGTGTTGATGAGGGAAATGACCCGGACAATGAGGGCGATGCAGGACTTGTCCACTCAGCGCATGTAGTTCACACACCAAGCCCGCAGCCCACCCCACAGGACACACCTCAGCGGGACTCATCCGACCAGGGCAGCCATGGAGAGTGGTCTCCGGCAATGCACAGCCCCATGATTCATGCAGTGCCACCACATCACCCACCGACCACAACCCACACTGCCATACGGGACCTTGAGGGACGTCTGTCCAGGAAGGAGGCCCAGCAGGAGACGATGCAAGGCTATGTACAGCAGTACCTTGCTAAAGAGGAGACAACACGCTGTATCATCCAGGACAGCACTGCGGCCGTAATCCAGGCCATCAACTCAAGTGCACAGCAAGTGCACAATGGCTTCAATGCCTTGGGTCAGATCCTCACCAGGATCGCTGACAGCATGGAGCAACGCCAAACCCTGCCTCTGGGCTCACAACCATCTGGCTCATCCGCATCAACCACGCCAGGGAGTTCGAGGCAGACCAGCCCCGTGCGCATGTCCCTGCGGAGTTCGCTGCGCTCAGAGATCCAACCCCCACCTCCGAAGGGGGCTCCACAGTAGCAGGCCCACCCTGCAGAATCTCTTTGGGTATACATCCAGACACATGTCGTGCCATAGTTGACTTTGGGTGTTAGGGGGTGGGTGGAGGGTGGTGGTGGGTGTAGTGTGTAGTACTGGGGTGTTTGGGGGCCTGGGAGTAGGGTGGGGGGAGGTGGAGGGGTGGTGGGGGCGTGGATTGTTGAATCTTGTACAAAATATCTCACGAATACACCTGTTGTGTAGCAAACATCACATGAGTGGACATTGATGATTTGTTGTTTGTCAATTTATTGCTTCATGGTGAATCTTGCACATGTGCCCACACACCCAGTGCCCACAGTTCCCAACACATGGCACCCTCTGCATCAAAGTACATCAGAATGATTGGTCTATGACCATTTGCTGCACTGTGCGACCCTCACGTGTATCGCATCCTGGCCTATGTCCTACATCTACTCCTTCCACTCCTTCTATTTCAGCAGGTGGTGGCAGCGCCACGTCAGGTGGCAGGGATATGCTCCGCCGGATGCACATGTTATGCAGCATTGCACATGCCGTGATGATCTTGCCCACCTTCTCAGACCCGTATATTGTTATTGTTATTTTGCATTTATATAGCGCCTTATATACCATTGGTATGGTCTGAAGGCGCTGGTAGGTTGAACGCCCTTGGGAACCGAAGTTCATATCAGTAGAGAGAGTAGAGAGAGAGTCAAAAAGGTGCCTGTGGGCACTGGGTATGTGTGCAGCTCGTGCGGTATCCGTGTAATAGCTGCATTCTAGTGGTAGGTGTGCTGGTTGAGAGGTCAGGAGTATGTGTTCGTTCTGGCAGGATTTATCCAGAGCGGATGTGGTTGCGTTAGTCCTGAGGAGAACGCCTGGCTGGGGTGTGTGTTACCAGCAGTGATTACTTAGAATGATGTGGAGTGAGCGGCGAGTGTTGGTATGAGAACAGTTATACCGAATGGTGTCATAGTATCACTGTGTTCTAGTTGAGTGGTGATGTAAGGAGAGAGTAAGCGTGGTGGTGGGATAAGATGGGTTATATACCCTTTCGGATATTCTCCGCATTCCAAATCATACTATATTTGTTGTGTGCTCCAGTCCGTTCCATGCACTCCTATCCACTTCATGCATCCCAGTCTGTTCCGCCGCGTACGTTCGAGTTCGTTCTGTGCGCTCTAGTTCGCCATGCGTACTCCAGTCGTTGTGGGTTAGATGCTCTTTAAGCGTTATCTGCGTTCCAAACCTTACTTTATACGTTATGCAATTCTATGCGCTTCAGTCAGTTCCATGCCCCCCTATCCACTTTGTTTTCCCCACGCGTGCACTCTTGTCGGCCTCATGCATGTACCGACTCACCCCTGTACCTCACCCCTCCACCCCCTCACTCCCTCCACGCACTCACCCCCTCTATGCACTCACCCCTTCTGCGCACTCATCCCTTCTTCACATTCATCCCTTCTACGCACTCAACCTCTCTATGCATTCTTCCTCTCTAAGCGCTCAACCCCTCTACGCAATTCAACCCCCTTTACGCACTCATCCCCATTACGCACTCATCCCTCTACACATTCATCCCTTCGACAGATTTATCTGATGCCTGCACTCACTTGCTCCCTGCACTCACTTGCTCCCTGCACTCACTTGCTCCCTGCACTCACTTGCTCCCTGCACTCACTTGCTCCCTGCACTCACTTGCTCCCTGCACTCACTTGCTCCCTGCACTCATCTGCTCCCCGCACTCATCTGTTTTAAGCACTCGTATCTTTCACGCATTCAACATCAGTATCCTGTCCCATATATTCATCTCTGCACTCATCTGTTCTATACCTTCATCCGTTCTGTAGACTCATTCACTCTGTAGACTCATTCACTCTGTAGACTCATTCACTCTGTAGACTCATTCACTCTGTACACTCATTCACTCTGTACACTCATTCACTCTGTACACTCATCCACTCTGTACACTTATCCGCTCATACGTTCTATCTACTCATCATCTTTGTCCATTCAACCACTCTGTACCCTTATCCACTCATATGCTCTTACACTCATCCGCTTTATCCACTCATCCATATGAGTGCCCCTCCTGACTTGCTGATGCAGCGGAACCGTGCCTTCAAAAGGCCAAGCGTCTGCTCAATGACCACACGCGTACGTGTATGCGCACGATTGAAGTCCTCCTCGTGCCTGTTCTGCGGGTTCCTGACCGGGGTGAGTAGCCACGCCTTCAGAGGATATCCAGCATCACCTACATGGGAGCAGAAGGAGGTATGTGTGAGGATGAAGCTCAGTTGACAAGTGTGCTCAGCCTGTACATCATTCAAGTTCATATGCACAATCTCGTCAATGGCAGCCACATCCACATGACTGTCAGCCCTGTACAGTGCATGCCAATCCATGGAGGGAGCCTTGGGTGACATACACAACCTAGGGTCCTAGGCTTTTAAACTACCAGGCCACCCAATGTATATCTTGGCATTTTGTATGCAAATGTGAGGGCTGTGTGTCGGCGGAAGACACAAGAAACTTCCATTCCCCCCCAATCCATCTCCTCCCATGGCCCAGAGGGCATTCCCCTTGCATATGCATGTACGCCCCCCAATCCATCTCCTCCCATAGCCCAGAGGGCATTCCCCTTGCATATGCATGTAGCCCCCCCAATCCATTTCCTCCCATGGCCCAGAGGGCATTCCCCTTGCATATGCATGTAGCCCCCCCCAATCCGTCTCCTATCATGGCCCAGAGGGCAGACTCACCCAACAGCCAGCCACTTCGTACAACGTCTCCTTCCATGTAGCGGGGTGTTGAGGAGTTCCGCAGCACCATGGCATCATGCGTGGATCCTGGGTATCTGGCACAGCAATGTGTTATTATATGGCTGGCATCACACACCATCTGCACATTGATGGAATGGTATAGCTTCCGATTGCGGGACACCGCCTCCACGGCATGTGGGACTACCAACTCTACATGGGTGCAGTTGAGGGCACCAATTACATTGGGCATTCCTGCCAGTGCATGGAATGCTATTTTGGTGGCATTTGTCTCCTGTGGTGTCCTTGGGATATGTGGGCACTTGCGTGCTTCAGTAGTGCATCCAGCACTTGGTTTAACACCACAGAGAAGCATGATTGGGACATGTGATGCATTTGGCCCACTGTGTGTTGGTAAGTGCCTGTGTCCAGGAAGTGGAGCACAGATGCCACCTTCAGCAAAGGGGGGGATGGCTGTGCGGATGTTTATCAGGCTGACCAAGTCATCCTGTATTAATTCCACTATGTTGGTGATGGTGTCTCTGTCCAGGCGGTACAGGGTGTGGATCTGTGCTGGGGTTAAGTCAAATGGATTGACCCTTATATGTGGAATTGGTGGCTGTCTGCGGGGAGCGACTGCCTGCACTGGTGGGATTTGCTGGGCATGTCTCACCCTCCTTCTCCTCCAGCGTCTCCTCTGTGTTTCCTGTTGTACTACCTGCTCAAGGAGTAGCAGTGCAGGCATGTCCTCCAGGCCCAGTATGGCAAGTACAAGTGGCAGCATTTTGGCTTGGAAGGGGGTGTGGTGTGTGGGTGTGCTACTTTTGTGCTGACCCTGACTCCATTGCCTCCACCTGTGCTGATTGTGTGCACCTGTGGCACATGGTTACACAGTAGTTTTCTGTTTACGGGTGGTCCGCAATGCCGGTATTGCCGGCATCATGGTGGCCCTTCTTACCGGCATCTCGATGTCGGTATGTACTTGTCCGTGCGACTCGTGGTGTCCCCTTCTTTGCGGGATGCCGGTATTTAGGCCTCCCCATCTGCGCGCGTGCCCGCATGCCGGTACGGTCATGCACGGCCACAGCGGGTCCTTGACGATGCTGGTAGCACCGGCATCTAGGGTCATGATACAACGGCCCGGTAATGGTTGCCGGTATTGCCTTACCGGTGCCGTTCTTACCGGAGCGCCAACCTTGTGATGAGGGCCATTGTCCTACTCTTGAGCCCAATGAAACAATAAAAGAATATTTGTGTGTTTATACTGGAAAAAACAGTTACATTATGGGAGACATACAAGCCGGTACTCCGTCAGAGATCCTTTTCAGGACAATGGCACATAAGAAAGCGCACCAGAAAACACTAGTGGAGGCAGAACAAGATATACGGCAGAGAGAGGCGACGTATGTCGTAACCTGCTCACCTGACACACATCGCCCCCTTCTGCTAGCTCAGAAGCGCCTCGACAACATAGCCATGGATTGTGCCAAACAGGCGCCCAGGGCGATGCGCACAAGACTGTACGAATCAAGTGACAAAGCTGGCAAACTGTTGGCATGGTTAGAAAGAAGGGACGAAGGCCACCGGCAGGTCAGGGAGATAAGATCGGGGAGCTCACTGCTGTTACAAACTGATCGCGATAATGCGGAAGGATTTGGATCCTATTACGCCGACCTGTATAAAGCCCTCGAACATCCCGTAGACAAGTATGTGCTCGATGGGAGCTTGCTTCTGAACGCCAACCAAAAAGCCCTGCTTGAACAGGATATCACGGAGGACGAGGTGGTACTAGCTATATCACAGCTGCAACCAGGGAAGACTCCGGGCCCGAATGGTTTTCCTATCGACACATGGAAGAGATTGGGTGGGAGTGAGAGGGCCCCACCCGTACTTAGAATGTTTCTGCACGCCAAGGAACTAGGAACCCTGTCCCCTGACCTGAGAGAAGCCAGTATAATAGTAATTCCAAAACCGGGCAAACACCCAGACCAATGCAATTCATATAGACCGATATCCCTAATCAACGGCGAGACCAAAATATTAGAAAAAGTACGAGCGAACAGACTACAAAGGGTGATAACATCATTGATCCACCTGGACCAATGCAGATTTATGCTGCAGAGATCCATGCGTATGAACCTCTGCAGGCTCTTCCTAGTGCTAGAGAGAGCTCCGGTCCTTCAGGAACCATTGGCGCTTTGGCAGTGGACTTTGAAAAGGTGTTTTACTCAGTCTTCTGGGAGGCCCTGTCGGAAATCATGATCCGAATGGGATTTGGACGACAATTCATAGGCTGGGTACAACTCCTATATGGCGCTCCCGAGTCAGAGGTCAGGGTAAAGGGTTGGCCGTCAAGGGTCTTTAAACTAAGTAAGGAACGAGATAGGGCTGCCCCCTGTGTGCAATGCTCTTCCCATTGATAATTGAACCCCTGGCAATTGCACTAAGAAACACACCATCATGGAGAGGCTTCCGTTGGCGGGAGGATTGGGAGGATAAAGTTTCCCTATATGCCGACGACTTGTTAATATACCTGGTAGACCCAGCTAACTCTTGCCCGGTGGTCACACAAATACTAGAACGATAAGGCTCATTCAGTGGTCTGACGGTTAACTGGTCCAAATCTATACTTTTCCTAGTTAAGGGCGCAGGAGTACTATCCCGGATAACTGTCCATACCATATTGAAACTGAACACTTCTGCTATCTGGGTATCCAGATCACGACTAACCTCACAGAGTATACAGTCAGGAACATACACCCTATTTTGGATAGATTCATAGATGATGTACAACACTGCATCTCACTTCCACTAGCCCTAGTAGGCAGAGCAGCACTGTTTAAAATGCTGGCCTTACCTCGTTTCTTATACATCTTACAAAATGCCCGCTGCATATCTCAGCTCTAGAATTCCACATAAATCGATAGCAACATCAGGAAACTCCAGTGGGGATGAGGTCACCCACGTATTGCGCTAAAAACGCTTCAACACTCCATCTGGAGGGCGGCATAGATGATGATGATGATGATGATTAGGGGTACCGAATCTGCAAGTTTATTACTGGGCTAGTCAGATGGCAGTGATAAACAACATGTTGCACGGAGATAAAGAACTGCCCCATATCAAAGCGGAAATAGCTGTGCTAAAGGGATTGTCCCCATTGAAAAACCTATATCATACAATGAAACCACCTCTCCCTTGCACTATGGCAGCCCATACAACAATAATCTGGACAGAAACACACAAACATATAGGATGGGACAAGAAAGTGACCCCGATAGAAACGTTATGGGGGAATAGAAATCGGCCCAAATCGGGCAAACTCCCGGCGTGGCCGAGCTGGGAATCAAAGGGAATAACCAAGGTTGGGGATGTAATCGTGGAAGGCAGACTGGCGTCCTTTGAGGAATTAACTGCTCAATTTAGTCTTCCTGTCACTGAGCGATACAGATACATACAGCTGAAACATGTAATACAAACACATCTGCCTGTGCTGTCTGATATGCCTGCCAGTACACCCCTAGAGAAAAACATCGCCCTCGAGCGCATTGTCATGTATAATGCCATATCTTCCTTTGCAACACCTGAGCTACGCAACCTGAAACGGAAATGGGAAAGGGATATAGGTACGATATTGCGTGAGGACTGGGTGACTATCCAGATGCATGCGCGAGAGACCGCCATCTCGGCTAGCCTGAGGCTCATACAACTTAAAGTACTGCACAGAGTTTATTACCCGAGAGTGGTTCTCTACCGCTGGGACAGAGCCACAGATGCCAATTGCCTACGATGCTTAAGCGAGGAGGGTACCTTCTTGTAATATGGGAATGCACGCAGATTCAAGGGTACTGGCGAAAATGCTGTGACAAGCTATCAGCGGTATTGGGACACACTATCCCTAGAGACCCTAGACTGATGTTATTGGGCATTAAAGAGGAGGGAGTATTGACACGCTCTGAAAAACTGTTTTTCTCAACATCCACGGGATTGATCAAAAGAAACATAGCACAACTATGGGGATTCAATGTAACCCCGCAATATGAACAATGGGTAACAGATGTGGACATTTGCATATCAATGGAACAACTGGTCTACACACCTAGAGGGTGCCCTGAGAAAGCCTGGAAAATTTGGCAGAGATGGGAGGATGCAGGATAAAATGCTAATCCTTATTTTAAACTAAATATAAGAATCAGGTGCAGTGCATATATGATAAATATTGTGATTAGTGATGATGAAGATTGAGGTCCTTTACTTATATTTTTATTATTATTTTATTATTGTTATTATTGTTAATATATATCAGATGTTCGATGTTGTACCTCGGATGTGTAACGCAACATATAAAATCAATAAAAGGTGTTATAAAAAAAACAAAAAAAACAATGGGCCTCATTACGAGTCCGGCGGTAACCGAGTTGGTAAAACCGCCTGGTTACCGCCAGACTCGTATTACCATTCCGCCTCCGTGACTCCTGGAATTACCGGGGCATTACAACCCCCGTGTCCCGGGAATTCCGGAGGCGGAATGGTGTTAATCCCCTTTCCCATTGAGTCCCATAGGACTCAATGGGGATGGGGATCATGGAAACACCGGCACCATCTCGTGATGGTGCCAGTGTTTCCTCGTCCGCCTGCAGGTGGGCGGTGTTAAACCCGCCAGGTCAGACCTGGAGGGTTTGACGCCTCCGCCTGCAGGAGTTGTGATCGCCCGGCATGGAAACAACGGTGACAGCGGTTTTACCGCCACCATTGTTTCAATACCGGGCGAGTTATAATGAGGCCCAAATGTCTGCTAAGATTGGGGTGAAATTTATGACGGACAACTCTCCAGTGGTCCTGTCACGTTGCAGGAACCTGTCTCGAAAACCCACATTTTGGTGCGAAGGAGACACTCTTTGGGTTATGGCAGAAAGCTACATGTAACACTTTCCTTTTGTATACAACTTCTTTTTTTGATAAAAGTACATACGGAGCAGTCACATGAGGAGAAAAGCATCTTGGTAACATTCATAGGGAGCATTCTTGCAGTAGGTTTGAAGGACTACATTAGGTATTGCAGATACATATATAAGGCCATAGATATTCACAGATTCTTCCATCATCAGCACACTTCAGCTATCCATATTTGTAAAGGAATTTCGACCATATTTTCTAGTGGGTACCTGGTTTGCCCTTCTTTGCATCATTGCCTTTTCAATTAGAGAACTTGCCAATATGTTGTCCACCCATTCTAATTTTGTCAGGCAGTATGGGAATGGGATTTTCACAAAAGATTATTAATATCTTCGCAGCCATAGAAGCCCTGCAGAAGCACCCTCTTTTTGGGCTCTGTAAGTGGTCCAGTGGTTATGTGGTCCCCTAAAATTAAGATGTTTAAGTCAAAGTCCTTGTCACTGTGTAAGACCTCATTGATTGTTTTAGTTACTTCCCTCCATAATAAATGCACCTTGCTTCATTCCCAAAGCAGCCGCCACCTAGATGACTGTTTCAATAACAATACTACAGCTGATATTTTCCTACTGACTTCATGGTATGCTTGCAAGAGGGTAGTGCACAAATCCCTTAGTGTATCACTGTCATTGAACAGGGACAATCAAGGTAAAAGATAACTAGCCTGGTAACCATTGAATTATACCACAAACAAACAAGTTCTTCTAGACTACAATGCCAATCTACTTATCTAGGAGGGCAGCTCGAGGCCTTGTTGACTGATCAAGTAGAAAAGGTCCTACACCATACAAATCTATTTTGATAAATGCAATCAGGTCCTGTACTCCAGGCTAAACACACTTGTGTATTAAGCTAACCAAAGATGTGGATGGTACAGTCACATTCATGGAGTGCGATACACTTAAAATGTGTCATTCATTTTACTCTAAATTGAATTTGCTTGCACGTGTGCCATTCTAGGATTTATGTTTGTTTTGGTTAAACAAAATGTAAACGACGTTTGTGGTATTTCAGTGGTAAATCTGCCGAAATACCACCAAAGAGATTTACTGTTACCGCCTCTTGGCTCAGCGGATTTACAAAGGGTTGTAGGGCGTGTTAGTCCCCATTTGTTGGAGTTCATGGGGATATCGGCGGAATTACAGCCGGCGGTAATTCTGACGCTCTTGATGATTTTCGGCAGTAAAGCTGCAGATTTACCCCCAGCTTTTTGCTGAAATTGTAGTAAGGCGGTGCGCTAAGGTGGCAGTAACAGAATTACCACTCATTTTCACTGTTTATTACTGTACCGCTGTACTTGTAATGAGGCCCTTAATCTCCCAGGCTACACAGACTCTGGAGTTGTCTTGCCCCTTCCAGTGGAAGCAGAACTGTAGCCACTACCAGTGTCAATATTACATCAATGCATTAAAACTATATACATATAATCACACAATGTCACTAAGCTGATAACTGACCTACACCAAGAAATAAATACATAGGCAAAATTGAAAATGTCCCTTCTAAAATGCATCACTATTTTAAAAATGAATTTCAAGCCGTGCCCTCTATATGACTGCCGGTGTTGTCCGTTTGCACTTTTGATCTTTTTTGTTTGATTGGTGACTTCCATGTTTCGCTACATGTCTGTCAAATTCCAGAATATAGGGCTTGTCGAAGGCTTGCATAGTTATTTTTAGACATTTTGTACTTTTTTAATGTTGTATTTTAGAAGGTTTTTATATTATTGCAATATTTAGTTACTTTAAATATTTTCTCCCACTGAACTCTCACTCCCCCTTTGCCCCTGTGCATTTGCAGCTCGTAGACACACTTCCTCGCACTTCTCATGAGCCGACTGTATTGGGTAGGTGGGCACTTCATTTTCCAGACTCCAGGCTCTCTTGTGCCATTCTTTGTCGCTCCTCAGACATTACAGAGCCGAGTCAGCGAGAAGCCTGGGAATGCCAGAAGCATGTTACGCTACCTGTCTGAAGCACCACTCCAACCGGTAAGCAGCCTCTAGTGCCTGTATTTTAGCTTTCAACCTTGCCTTTTTTTTGCTCCCAGTCCCTCTCAAACCTTAATCATGACTACCCTATCTTGCTCATCTCCGTTACTGATTTAAATATTTAGATTTGGCTAAATCAGGAATGATCATCGGGAAGTTACATCATGTACCATGCCCAGATAAATATCTCTCAGCTCCCAATGAACACTGAAGCAAAAATGTCTGTCCCAAAAAGAATCAGCATGAAAAGCCACAACCTAGACAAGATCTTGTAAAGCTTTATTCTAGATTACCATAACCAATAGGGACCTGGCATACCTATTACTACCTTAACGGAATTGAGTCTAATGCTCATATTCTCTTTAAGCCTTCTTCGGCAGACCTCGCAATTGATACAGATATATATCCTTATCAAAACATCTATCATTGGGCTTTGATAAATGCCTGCTCAATTTCTTGTCATGCTACAGGTATCCATGATTTTATCATTCAATACGAATTAGGCGTTTTAGTAATTTCAGAAAGTGTGCTTAAAGATTAATATGGACTCGGCATATCGACTGCCCTACCTGAATATTATAGGACGTACACCGCCAATAGAAAGGAAGGCAGAGAAGGAAGTGTTGCCCTCATTTTTGAAGCAATCATTCAAGATCCAGTCTTTCCTCAGTCTTACCATCCCAGGCTATGAAGTCTTAGCACTACAATTAAATCAGTCAGGTCGTTTACATAAATATTAAATTGTCTGTAGACCCTCTCAACATAATAGTAATTTTAATGAGCATTTCTCTGAATCCATTTTTATCCACAATTAAATGTAAAGATGAATTTATTTTAGGTGATTTTAATATAGATTTTGCAGATTCATCTGATGCATAATCCCCACATTTAAAATAATTACTCTGATGGACTTTGGATTTGGTTATCTCCCGTAACATTAGTCATATTGGCCAACAACTGTCACTGTAGATTGGTCAGGTCATTCAGCTATATTATTACGCGTTCTTTTTCATCACAAATTGGCCCATGCCACTTCAGGTGAAACCATTATGTCTTATAAAATCAAACCTAAACTGAAGTCAGAATTTTTAACATTATACCTATGAAATTTGGAAGTTGCTATATCTAATGCGCTGTCAGCTGCTTTCATAGTAAAAAGTATAACTCCCAGATGACACAGATAATTGGCAAGATTGCGCCTATCAAAACACTACGCCATTGGAAGTGATTGATTCTCTTCAACATTAGAAATACAAAGAACCACTAGAGTGGAAATTGGGATAAAACTCAAATGTGGAAATTAATTTTACAGCACTATAGAATTGCTATATCGAAAGCAAAGCAAGAATCATTTGCAAATCAGATGAACACTTCCAAAAATCCCTCCAGAGAGCTTTTTAGTATCCTAAACTTTTTTAGTAATCATTGTAAAAAGACATAAAAAATGGTGTAATGACATTCAACTAACTTATACAAAAAAGATTGACGGTATGAGGGAAAATATTGCCCTTTTCAATTTAGCTGCAATAGTCTTACAGTGTTCTGTCCCAGATTATACCCTCAATCTACTACGACTACAGAAGGATTTGTCTTTAGCACAGTTTCTATTCAAGAAACTACTTAAACCATCTTTTTATTTCAACCTACATCCTGTCCTGAGTATCCATGCCCCTCTTTCATAATAAAAGAATGTGTAGACTTGTTAAGATGTTATCCCCAGATGTATCTTTTCAAGAACATTTTAAAGGTGTTTAAGCAAGCTTGGATTACACCCTTGCTGAAGAAACCTACATTGCAACAATGTTTGCAAAGCAACTCCATTAGCTTCTAAGTGCCTTACTCAATCTCCATCTCGAAGGGCCATCACAGCGCCACCTGTCTTCCGTATGCGAGCACAACCATCTCTGCAAATTGCTGGTTCACCGACCTATTCCTACCCCAGCACTGATATAATTTTTCTTGTTCTCTTCTGTTTTGAACATCATGCCTCCAGAAAGCAATCCTTCTGCTTCTCGACCTACCTCCACTCGAAACTATGGCAATCGTATCTATCCTCCACTCATTCCCAATGCTGCAGTTATTGACCTTGGATTATGGAATGCAAGATCGGTTTATAATAAATCCTCTGCCGTGCTTGATCTTTTTATAAGACACAATTTATATTTTCTTTGTATCACACACAAATGGATTCCTCCGCACAACACCACTGTCGCTGCCTCTTCACCACCTCGCAGACCTTTTTTTGTCATACCCCTCATCCCATTGCTTGGGGCGGGGGTATTGGCATTCTTTATCAATCCTCTTTCTCACTTATTTCTTCGACTTTGGCTCTCCCTACCTATTCTTCTTTTGAATGGTCTTATGACATCTTTTGTAAACCCTATCCTATTTCTTTCCTGCTTATCTACCAAGCTCCTGTATCCGTTGGTTCCTTTTGCAAAGATATCGATCATCTTCTCTCCTATATTCTCCCTTCTCCGACCCCTCTTATACTGCTGGGTGACTTTAATCTTCATCTCTCATCGACCCCTTCTACTGTTCCTTTTCTCTCAATTCTTCACTCCCACTTCCTTTACCCTCTCCCTACCCCTCCGTCTCAAATTTCCGGTCCTTCTCTTGATCTTATTTATATCACTTTTTTTCCTCAAGCTTCTTCACGTTCCCCTAGCAAAACAAAAGAGCTGATGACTGGAAGGTTTAGAATGAATCCTAACCTCTGGCATTGCTCTGGGCAACCCTCTAGACCATTGTTCTTTGCCCGCCAAGCCATTACAAAAGGGGAAAGACCATATGCAAATCTGGCTGGTCCCAACCGCAAAGGGGTAATCCAGCCCGAACTGCTAGGTCACATCCCTTCTGCACGAGACCACAAGCATCCTCAGACATGTTTCAGCCTTGTTGGGCGTCATCAGTGAGGAGTAGCTTGGGTCTCTGGGCCCAGCAGGCACAGGACCCACGTCTGGGCATACCCGCCCCACTCGGGGTGACAATATCAAAACAAAAGAGGTGATGGCTGGAAGGTTTAGAATAAATCTTAACCTATGGCATTGCTCTGGGCAACCCTCCAGACCATCGTTCTTCGCCTGCCAAGCGATTACAAAAGGGGAAAGACCATATGCAAATCAGGCTTGGTCCCAACCCCAAAGGGGTAGTCCAGCCCGAACTGCTAAGTCACGTTCCCTTGCCTTGTCTTCTGCGTCATCTTTGTATCGGCGTGATTTACGCAGTTTAACTCTTCACGCTTTGTTTCCGCTTGTATCTCTGCTCTTCCTCCCCACTCCTCTGTTGCAACCCTACCTGTTGATGAGGCTGCCACTACATTCTCTTCCTCTCTCTCTTCTTCTCTTGATTCGCTCTACCTCACATCGTCCTTTCTTCCCACTCGTAAACCTTCTCAACCATGGCTTTCTCCTCATGTGTGCTTTATGCGCTACCTTCTCTGTTGTTTTGAAAGACACTGGCTCAAGACCAAATGTACGGCGGATTACTCCTCATACTTTGCTTATCATGCTCTCAATGACGACTGTTTACTCTCCGCTTATATTTCTCTGATCTCCTACATACACAGTCCGCCCACCCTTGCCATCAAATCTTGGATGTCTTCTCACTATCTCACACTCAATGCTGGGAAAACCTAGGTTCTCTTTTTTCCTGCTAATACTCTTCCTCTTCCTTGGTCTTTTATCTTGTTTCCCCCATCCCAGCTTCCAATCTCACCTACGGCTCAAAGTCTGGGGCTTTATCTTGACTCTTCTCTATCCTTCTCTCACCACATTTCTCTAGCATCACGTGCCTGCCGCTATCATCTACACAATATCCGAAAAGCTCGCCATTTCTTACTTTTCAAGCTTCAAGACTGTGGATTTCTTCTTTGATTTTTTTTTTTCCCCGACTCTTGTACTGCTCCACTGCTCTCTTTGGGCTCCCAATCTCTAGTCTTGCCCCTCTAAAATCTGTCTTTAACTCATCCATTCATCTTCTCTGTCTTCTCTCTTTTCGATATCCTATCTCACCCTCTCTTGCTACTGTTGGCTGGTTATCTTTTCACTCTCAACTGAAATTTAATTGCTTATGTCTCATCTTCAAATCCCTCTACAGTCTTGCTCCCGACTAACTTTGTCTTCTATATCCCTTCTCGTTCTCTTTGCTCCTCTTCTCAATTTCTCGTGGTGCCACCGTGCCCCCCCATGTGGTCAATCTCGATTTTTTGTTCTTTCGCTCTTTTAGCTGCTCTACACTGGAACGCTCTCCCCTGCTCTCTTCGTTCTATCTCTGCCTGTATTTCGTAAGTCACTGTAGTCTAATTTTCTATAACATGTTTAATATGATTGATGGATTGTTTTTATTGACTGTGCTTTTCATTCTGTTGTACCGTTCTTTGTTTCTCTGTACAGCGCCTTGACTTAAAGCGCTATATAAAATATAAATAAATACAAATACAAAAATATATGTACTAATTATCGGCCTATCACTAATTGTCCAATCCTACTGAAGGTCTTGGACAACGTGGCACGTTGCAGCTTCAATCACATATTGAGGAACATGAATTGCCTGCATATCAACAGTCTGGCTTTCACGCCCACAGAAGCACTGAAACTGAGCTAAGATTTTTAAGACTCCCTTCTAAAAATTATAGATCCTGGAAATACCTCTCTTCTGATTCTATTCAACCTTTTGCAGCATTTGACATGCTGGATCATTCCATCCTCCGGCAGCATGTCAGAAACCAATCGCAACCTCCAGTTCCAGCATGAGCTGGATGGCTGAATTTTTGGCTAATTGAACTTCAAGAATTAGATGAGGAGACTTTGTTTCTATACCCCTACGGTACAATGTGGCATTCCAGAGGGATTGTGGCTGTCACGTATAGTTTTTAATACTTATTTAAAAGCCAAGCCTTTCATGATCTACTGACAAACTTGGGTGCCATCTTCCAAAATTATGCAGATGACACTCAGATCATTTTTAGACTAAGCGGTGATCCTCACTCTATAACATTTCCATATTTACTTTGTATTTACGCAGATTGAAAAATGGATGATTGATAACTGGTTTGGATTAAATCAAGATAAGTCTGAGTTCCTGTCAGTTACGTACCAGTACTAATTTGAAAAAAGGAAGGCAAAGCACTTACAGCAATATCCTTCTTTCAGGAGTTAAGATCACTTCACAAACGATGATTAAAACAGTTGAAATGCTATTAGATTCTTCATTATTAATTACCTCTCATATTAATGAAACTGTTAGCATCTGTAATTACTATATGGTGCTGCTAAGGCAAATCAAAACGTTCCTATTTTCTGAGCACTGTACTTAGATTGCTCACTCTAATTTAGGGTCCAAATTGGATTATTGTAATCCCTTGTATGCCAGCACTACAGAGAACACGCTGCAATGACTACAAATCCTTCAAAATGCTGTGGCTCTTATTATTTCAGATACCACCAGATATGCTAACATCATATCAGTACTTTTCAAGCTACACTGGCTGCCAATAAGGTCTAGAATCTCATTCAAACTTTTGACCATTGTATACACAGCCATTTATGGCTCGGCTCCTAAATATTGAAAATAAATATTTGAATTGCACTCCTCCTTACGTCCTCAAAGATCAGTTACTAGGGGGCGTGGCCAACTACGAGATGCGGTAGACGTGCGCCTTCGGAGCTCCCGCTGCCGTGGCTAACATCCTGACCCCAAACGCCCGCTTACCAGCACCTGTCGACCCCCAGAGCACATCCACCGGAGTGTGACAACGTAGGGCACATTTGTGGCCAAAATCCGCCCGTAACGCGGCGGGGTTGCTGAGCCAGCAGCATGTGAAGACGGCGTCGAAACAACCTGCCAGGCAACCAAGATGGCCACCAGAATCTTGGGTGCGCTTTGAAGGAGTGTCGAGGCAGCCCGGACAATAGAAGCCTGATCCCATCGGGCGGAACCTGAGCACCAGCGGTGTTCGGGGCCCCGGGAGCCGAGACGCCAGCCCGCACCGGTGATACAGACCTGGACGGCTGTGACCGGAAGATTGGCGGAGGAAGAGAGCGGAGGTGGTGAACCGCAGGATCCGGGCCGCCCACCCGGGTGCGGGGAGGCCCGACCCAACAGCACTGCTGCAGCGACCTGTGGGCCACTGAGGCTGCCCCTGCCGGCGAGTGCCAGCGCCGGAGGGCCCGGCGCGAGGCACGCCCCCAGCTGCTTCCCCGCCTGGAGCGCCTCTCACGTAGCTGGGCTTCCCCGCTCCAGAACACGCAGCGCCGAGAGGAAGACTCGGGGATCCACCCTGCTCCCGACCCCGGCGGCGGTGCCCACGTGAGTTGGAGCCGCAGTCCTCCCGCAGATACATCGACTTCCAGGGGAGCTGACAGGAGCCAACTAGAGCCCCCCAGCCACTCCAGGTAATGGGGGGCGCATCGCGCACACTGGATGCCGCAGCTGTGTAAAAGGTCCCGGGCCCCCACACAAAATGACTCTAACATCATTGGGAGGACACCGGAAACTGGGGGCGCGCAGGGGTACATCTGAGCATATATCCTACGGAGGGGCTGTTTGTATCTTGAAACAACAACTACCGCCTCCAGCAACGGAGAGGAGCAAGGGAATGGTTTGATCTGTCGCCGCTCGGGGCTGATCACTGGGAGCAAAACTCCTTCTACTTCCTCATCTTATTGAAACGGACAGTGGGCCTCCAAAGGGGAAAAGTAGTTGGAAACCTGCGTACACAATCCGTCTGAGAGCGTGAACCCCCGACGAGGCCCGTCAGCGTCCGCAGCACAGAGCGGACAGGCCACCATACCCGCAAACACGAGTGAGACACTAGGACCTAGGGTCTACCACTGCTCGGAGTCTTGCAATAAGAGTAGCACTGCCTTGGAATCTTTCTTCCCCCCCCCCAGGAACGGGGTGGCTTCCTGACCCAGCCATAGTGCCATCAAGTGAACGCTGACCTCTGCACTGGGCCTGGGCAGGGGTCCCCATCGAGCGGCTAGACAAGGCTCTGGATACAAGAGCACACCCGCGGGGCCCGGCGGCAAACATGGGGAAGGACAAAACTAAGAGGCCCACTGTGCAAAACAGGATTGACCAATATACGATTCCCCCATCACAAACCTTCGAACCTCAACAGTTGCCCTCTCAAGAAATGGACTCTGCGCCCGTAGTCTCCCTAAGAGACGTCATGGCAGCAATAGCGGACTCCCGCTCATCAATGGAGCAGAAGATGGACGGAATAAGCCTGGATGTATCCCTCCTCCGACACGACTTGCAAAAGCTATCAGCACGAACAGGACAGGCGGAACAGCGTATCTCTAACACGGAAGACGGGCTACACAGTGTGCAACAACAGCTCCAAGGTGTCTCCTCCAAGCTCAAGATCCTGGAGGCTAGAGTCGAAGAAGGAGAGGGCAGATCCAGGCGCAGTAACGTTCCAATCCTTGGCATTCCCGAGAAAGCCGAAGGCCCTAGTATGGAACTCTTCCTGGAGCAGTGGCTGATGGACCTGTTTGGCCAGCAATCCTTTTCTAAATTATTTTTTATAGAAAGGGAGCACCGAATGCCCAGAGGCAGACCTGTGCCCGGCGCTCCTCCACAAATAGTGATAGCAAAGCTGTTAAACAACCGGGACCGCGACACACTCTTGCACCTAGCACAAATCAAAGGCACGATCACCTTCAATGGCTCTAGGATAGACTTCTTCCCAGACTATATGAAGGAGGTGAAGAAGGCGAGGCAATCCTTTGAAAGACTCAAGAGACATCTTCAAGGGCTAGGAGTCAAGTATGGCCTGCTTTTCCCTGCCCAATTGAAAATTTATCATAAAGGCACAACAGTCCACTTTAATGATCCGAAAGAGGCCTGGCGATGGGCGGAGCAGCACATTGGGGGGGACTGGTCGACACCCTGAACCAACAGGGGCAGGAACCCCAGAACACCAGCGGAACAGCGGCCAGGGCCGGAACAGCCACCCCTACCGGATCGACCGGTGGATGATGGGGACTGACCCCCGGTTAGATCCCCAACGAGGAACCAGCTTCCACGGGCAGGTGCGAAACTGATCTATGGACTGTGCAGAGCCACGTCACAGTAACTCACGTAAGGCGTTTTCACCTTGATATAGCGGCTAGCAGAGGCCTACCCCCCTCGCACTTGGGGGGAAACCCCCCCAACTTCTTTAGTTTAATTTGTCACGTTTGGGGGACCCCCCCCCCTTTGCATTCCTAGTTTGGTTCATCAAGGGAGTTTAAGTTGACACTCTACCTTTTTTGAGGGTCAGCAATGTTTGGGCGACAGGTACTTCGTGTTGGGGTGGAGTATAGGGAGGGGGAGGCAGGGGTGAGTTGGGGAAGGTTCCCCGTTGTTTTGGGACCACTGCAGCCAGGGAAACCTCATGGGTTTCTATGGTTCCGAGTTGGTGGGACCACAGCATGCACAGACGCCAATCCAATCATCACTTTTGGCATAACTTACAGCACATCACTAGGAACGGGGATTTCAACCCCGCAAGACATCCGTCCAAAGCTCTAATGTGCAAGCTAGATGGGAGCGACTCAACCCCATCCGCCACCGGCTGAACGCCCCAAGTCGCTTAAAGTGCTCACCTGGAACGTCAATGGGATGGGCTCTGTGATCAAGAGACGCCTGGTTAAACAATTGCTTGGCAGACACTCCCCCGACGTGGTCCTGTTAACTGAAACACATCTAGCAGGATCACACTGCACCCTCTTCCAGAGAACAAACTACAGGGTGGCCTTCCATGCGGGTTTCACAATGGGTTCCAGAGGTACTCTCATTCTCATACACAAACGCGTCCCATTGGCCTTGCAGGCTGTAGAACAGGACCCCCTGGGTCGCTATGTCCTAGTCTTGGGGACGCTCTGGGGAAAGACACTGGCGTTTGTATCCATATACTCGCCGCCCGGATTGGGGCAGGAACTATTGGACGAGCTAACCACCCATATGGGCAAATATCAGCCCGATAAGTGGTTCCTGGGTGGGGATTTTAACGATGTCATGAGTAACGCCATGGATCGTACTCACCTCGGGCAATGCAACCCGAACACCCCTACGAAGCTATCCAATTTTGTTTCTGCCTTAGGCCTTTGCGATGTGTGGCGGGAGCTCCACCCGGGCACCAAGGGTTACTCATTTCACTCGGGAGCCCATGGCTCCCTCTCCAGGTTGGATTACCTTTTCCACCCGAACATTGACCTTTACAGGGTACTGTCCGCCGACCTGGAGACTAAACAAATACTATCTTGGGTTCCCCGAACTGGTGGACCTCTTTACCGAAGCCTCCACCGAATACTTTGAGATTAATGACATTGGGGTAAACGACCCGGTAACATTATGGGACGCCTATAAAACTGTGCTGCGGGGAGAGATAATCTCCTGGATAGCGAATCAAAAGAAGGAAAGACTCCGGAAGGTTGTGGAGGCAGATAGGGAGATGACCCAGTGGGAGAACAAACACATCCTGGACCCAAATCCTCAGACCCAGGGATCTCTTAGACGCGCCACTGAGCGCCTCCACAACCTAAACCTAGATAACGCCAAACAAGCCCAATGGGACACCAGGGCGAGAATATATGAGCTTGGGGATAAGGCCGGCAAAATGTTGGCTTGGTTGGAAATGCGGGATGAGGGACAGCGCTGTGTCCGGGAGATCATCACACTGGGGGGGGGGGGCACCAATCCGATGCCAAGATAGCAGAAGCCTTCGCCCAGTTTTATGCCGTGCTATACCAGGCCCCAATTTCCCCATTGGACCCGACCCTCCTAGATGATATAACTCTCCCCTCGCTATCAGAGCAACAGAGAGAGGAACTAGACTCTGACCTCTCAGAAGCCGAAATTGGTGAGGCGCTGGCACAATTACAAACAGGGAAAACACCGGGTCCTAATGGGTTCCCAGTTGAAACCTGGCAAAAACTGGGCGCGAATAATATGGTGTCCCCCCTTCACAAACTGTTCTTATGCGCCCGGGAACAGGGCGCCCTCCCGCCAGATCTGTGTGAGGCAACCATCGTAGTCATTCCCAAACCTGACAAACCCCCGGAGAGATGCGCCTCCTATAGGCCGATCGCGTTAATCAACGGTGAAGCCAAGGTCCTAGCCAAGCTTTTGGCCAACCGTTTGCAGCCGGTGGTCGATACTCTGATTCACCCGGACCAATGCGGCTTCATGCCACAAAAATCTACCCGCATGAACCTGCATCGGCTTCACTTGGCACTAGAACGTGCTCGTATCATCGATACACCACTCGCCCCTTTGCCAATTGACTTTGAGAAGGCTTTCGATTCGGTTAGGTGGGACAGCCTTTGGGAAATCATGAGACGCCTGGGATTTGGGGATGGCTTCCTGGGATGGTTCAAACTACTTTACACAAACGTCCAGGCAGAAGTCACAGTGAATGGGTGCCCCTTCTCTCCCCTCCTCTTCGCCCTCGCGATGGAGCCGCTGGCCCTTTGGCTTTGCCAGAGTGCTGCCTGGATAGGGTTCAATTGGCCTGAGGGATACGAAGATCGAACCTCCCTATATGCGGACGATCTCCTGGTTTACCTAGGGGAACACGCCCGGACCTGCCCCATAGTGACACAGATGCTAACCCGCTATGGTGGGTTCAGCGGGCTGAGAATCAACTGGGGGAAATCCGTTTTCTTCCCGGTGAAGGGTGGAGGGCTCGCGGACCCACAGGAATGCCCGTACAGTGTGGAGCGAGTCGGCTTCCGGTACCTGGGGATTTAGATAACAGCAGATCTTACTAAATATGCTACACACAACCTCCAGCCGGTCATGGACCACCTCGTCAGGGACGTCCACCATTGGAAACTTCTCCCCCTGACACTCATGGATAGAGCAGCACTCTTTAAAATGATGGCCCTTCCACGATTCCTCTATGACCTGCAAAACGCCCCGCTTAAGATCCCAAACTCAGAATTCGACCGGGCCGAGACCCTGCTCAGGGAACTTATATGGGGTGGAGGCAATCACGCATAACACTAACCACACTTCAAAGATCGGTCTGGGAAGGCGGGATAGGGGTTCCCCACCTCCAAACCTACTACTGGGCCTCACAACTTGCGATAATCAATGACTTGCTTCACGGGGACCGGGAACTACCCCACATAAAGGCCGAGGTGGCTGCTATGCATGACACAGACCCGTTACATATACGATACCAAAACCCCCAGAGACCCTCCCGGCCAACAATGACGGCCCACATCACTACTGTCTGGAGACAGGCACATGCGTTTGTGGGTTGGAAAAATGAAATAACCGCGGCCCAAACCTTATGGCACAATAGTAACCTAGTGGAAATTGAGAAACTTGAGCCATGGCCGCGCTGGGCAAGGGCGGGGTTCCTGAGGGTAGAGGACATCCTGAAAGAAGGGAAACTAACCTCTTTTGAAGAGATGCAATTCAAATTTCATCTCCCATGCACCGAACGATACCACCATATGCAACTGATCCATGCCTTGAAAACCCACATACCGGCAGACGCCAATATCCCGGACTACACACCAATGGAACCTAACATGCTACCTGCGTACATTCCCAGTAAATGCACCTCCATCCTATATAATGCCATCACATCCTTCGCCACTCCTGAATTGATGAGCCTAAAGGTCAAGTGGGAGAGGGACGTGGGGGAAATAGACCCAGAGGACTGGATCCACTAATGCACCCGCGGGAAGTCACTATCTCCTCTAGTATCCGGCTAGTGCAACTTAAAATCTTGCATAGAGTGTACTACCCTAGAACGGTGTTACATGGTTGGAAGAGAGCATCGAACCCAAACTGTCTCCGGGGTGGTGAGGAAGAAGGAACATTCTTTCATATCCTTTGGGCATGTCCCCGGATTCGTACCTTTTGGAACGCTTGCTGCAAAGAGCTCACCAGGATACTCACTCGCACAATACAACCAGATCCAAGAGTGTTAATCCTGGGGGTACCACAAGAGACTGATCTTAACAAGTGGGAAAAGTTGTTACTAAGCACAGCAGCGGGTCTGATGAAGCGCAATATTGCCCAGAAATGGGGAGTCCCAGAATCCCCGACGCTGGAACAATGGGTGTTGGACATGGACACCTGTGCCATGATTGAGCAACGAGTCTATAATGCAAGAGGCTGCTCTGCTAAGGCCTCTAAAATCTGGGGGATGTGGGAGGATGGAGTGCCCTAGCACGCATGGACAATGGTGATGAAGGCCAGAACATTGGCATAGTTTTGTCATGAGATTTGTTATTGGTGATTGGTAATGCATGTACTGATAATTATTTGGGAGTGACATGCTGGTCCTCGATCGTGGTTGTTGCGATTAGGTTATAAAACAATAAAAAATGGTTTATCAAAAAAAAAAGATCAGTTAGTAGGCAAACTATTGTCGTTGACTGCTTCAAGTAGACCAGAGCATTCGGAAAATCCTTTACCCTCGCCTCCTCCAAACTCTGGAACTCTCTTCTGTAACGTATCTCCCCCAAAAAACTATTAGGAAACTGTGAAAACATTCCTGTTTTAATGTTTCCCTATACATTGTCTATCCTTTGTATTGCCAGTCGAGTGCCTGAACACCTACGGGTGGTAGCATCCCTCCAATACATACAGTATCCCAAACAACGTAATCTCCCAATTCTGGGCTAAAATTTGGATCTTCTTGTGAATGAGGAAAACCCATGCTTCTTAAGGTAAATTGTGTGCTGCTCGTGAGGCAAGGTAGAGCTTGCTACCCAGGATATTTATAAATGCACATATGCTGTCCATCTTAAAACCGTGCTACTGACCCTGTCAGAGCTTTTATGTCCATTCAGATCATACTGCTAAATGTCAGGAAATTGATGACTAATTACTGTATTACGTCAAGCCACTTTCTACTTTTTTTTTAAATTTCTTTATTGGTTTTTCAACACATATAACAGTGGTTAGACGATGCAGTATGTGTGGATCAAAAACAACATGTCTTAACGTACCCAACCTTCCCACCCCTCTCCCCTCCCACCGAGACCTCAGTGGAGTCCTCAGATGTCCCTAGGCACGAGCCGGGCCGGGACTGGCAGTGCTAGTAGAGGCGCCGTCTTGCGTCACTGGGTGTAGTAGTGGCACCGTTAGCTCCACCCATCGGAGTAGGTCTGCGCTGGAGTCCAGCCTTTGTGTCTGGATCGCCGTTTCCCAAGCCGCAGTCTCGGCGGCTATCCATCTTTTGAGGTCGTCCCACCAAAGAGCTTCGCTTGGCCCTTTTGCGCTCTTCCAACCCATGGCTATGCGTCTTTTCGCTGTTATGTATATCAAATCAGTGAGTCTGTTTAGGGGCTTATTCTTGCTGTTTCGCTTGTAGCTCCCCAATATGCAGGCTGCTGGCTCATGGATCATCACCTCAATTTCAGCTGTCGCTACTTTTTCTTGCACTCGGGCCCAGAACCTCTGGACTACTGGGCAGCTCCAGAACATGTGGGTCATTCCCGCCCTAGGCTCGTGGCATTTGGGACAAGTCTGAATCGTGGCTCCCTTGAACTTTGATATGGCGTATGGCGTGAGGTAGGCTCTGTTGGTGATGAACAGTTGGATAAGTTGGAGGCGAGCGTTTCTGGAGACTTTTTTATGATAATGGGTTATTTGCTCCCATGCTTTGTCCTCAAATTCGAGGTCCATTTCACTCTCCCATCCACTCTTGCATTTCAGTGTGTCCTTTGTCATGGTCTGCAGTAGGGCTTCATATATCCTGGAGGTTTCATGACCTCCTTCGGCAGTGTCCAGCAATGATTCGATGGCTTCGTTCTGCGTAAGTTGGTTGACAGCCTCTGGCCATCTCTCCTTCAGGGCCTTTATTACTGCCCTGTGGAGCAAGAACTGGCCCGTGGGCAGGCCTGTGGACTCGCAGAGGTCAGTAAACGTCATGAGCTCCTGTTCGTGGATGAGGTCTCCAAGCACCGCCACCCCATAGGGTTCCCACTGTGTGCGCGTGTCTACAAGACCCCATGAAGCTTTCGCCATGACGGCCGCAATGGGGATCTGCGGGGAATATGGGTCTGCCGCCCCCACTGCCTTGCAGGCACGCCTCCAGAGCTGCGTTCCAAGTTTGGTTAAGTAGGGGTGATGTTGTAGAGCCCCTTTCTCGACCCAAAGGAGGTCTCGGAGTAGCAGTCGCGGCAGGGCCGGTTGGAGGAGTCGGGTATCAGTGGTGGCTTCATCCGCCATCCAGTGTGTTACGTGCCTCAGTTGACAAGCCAGATAATACAGTTCGAAGTTGGGGACTTTCAAACCCCCCTTCTCATAGGGTCTTTGGAGAATGTCCAGCGCCACTCTGTGCCTGCCCCCCTGCCACAGGAACCCTCTACAGAGCTTGTTCAGGTCTCTGAAAAAAGCGGTGGGGATGTTGAAGGGGACATTAGTGAAGCAGTGTAGTAGGCGTGGGAGCGCCACCATTTTAAGGAGTCCCGCCCGCCCAGCTACAGAGAGAGGGAGCTTCCCCCAAAACTCCATGGATTTGGCGAGAGCGTCCTTGGCCCTAACCGTGTTAAGAATGTGTTCGGTGCTCGGGTTGCGGTGTATGGTAACACCCAGGTATTTAAAGGACGTTACTTGCCACTGGAGGTCTAGTGGGGGCAGGGATCCGCACCCCCCGCTATGCAGTGCAGCGAGGGGGTAGAGGCAGGACTTGTCCCTATTTATCTGTATGCCTGTGTGTGTGTGGAAGCACTCCAATGTCTCCAGGATGTAGGGCAGACGGAGCTCGGGATCATGCAGGTAGAGCAGCATGTCGTCTGCATACATGGAGATGAGATGTGACTCCCCGTCTAGCTCAATGCCTCCGTCACCATATTCCTGACGGAGATATGCAGCTACCGGCTCAGCAGCTATAATATAGAGCATGGGGGATAGGGGGCATCCCTGTCGTGTGCCTCTGTGTCGGGGCCATTTGTCCGAATAAGTCTTGTTGGTGCGCACCCTGGCGGTGGGATTGGTGTAGATCAATTGGGTCCATTTAAGGAAGGCGGGTCCGATCCCCATCTTGGTCATAGTGGCATACAGCCAATCCCATCTGACCGAATCAAAGGCCTTGGTGGCGTCAAGTGACGCTACGGCGTATTTCTGGGGTTTCCCCTCGGTACTATATATGATGTGGTGTAACCTACGTAGGTTTTCAGTAATAGAACGCCCGGGCACGTAGCCCGTTTGGTCCTGATGGATCAGAAGGGGAATCACTCTGCGTAGTCTATTGGCAAGCAGTGCCGATAGTATTTTGCTGTCTGCATTTAACATAGAGAGAGGTCTATACGATCTGCAATCTGTCCCATCTTTACCAGGCTTTAGTATGGGGATTATTATTGCTTCACTCATGGAGTTCGGGAGAGCGCCTCGCTCGAAGGCCTCGTTATATACTTGTGCAAGCAGGGGGGCGAGGGTCTCCTCATATGTCTTATAGAATTCCCCCGGGAGGCCGTCCATGCCCGGTGCCTTTCCGGAGGGAAGTGATCTAATTATTGCCTTCACATCATCAGGGGTAATCGGTTCGTCTAAGGCTTCAGCCAGTTGTGGGTCTAACCTGGGTAACTTAATGCAACCTAGGGCGTCCTCGATCCCAGTGTCGGATGGGGGAGGGGTCTGGGAATAGAGGTCTTGGTAGAACTCAGAAAAAACCCGGTTGATCTCTGCTTGTGTGTGCGCGGTGGTGCCATCGGGTTTGCGTATGTGGCAAATGGGGGTGCTAGGGGTCTCCCTTTTGTACAGCCAAGCTAAGAGTTTGCCGGGTTTATCTCCCAGAGCGTGTGATCTTTCTATATGTTTGGCGAAATTTAATTTCCCCAGTGTCTCCCAGTAGGATAGACAGGCTTGTCGCAGTTTGATTATTTCCTGTAGACACTCGGGGGTCACGTCTGCTCTGTTCTCCAGCTCCCCCAGCTTCTTTTCTGCTTCTACCAGGGAGTTCACAATGGATCTCTGGGCCCCTCCCCCCGATGCTAACATGTCCCCTCTCATGACCACTTTATATGCCTCCCATGCGGTGCCGATCCACTCTACACTGCCTAGATTGTTTTGCCAGTATTCGTCTGTGCTGTCTTGAATGTGATCCCGGAAGGCAGCATCTAGCAGGGCCTCGGCCCGCAGTCTCCACGTGGGGACCGGGGGTCTGGGCGGATATACCTCCCATGTGACTATCAAAGGGGAATGGTCTGACAGTACTCTAGGTAAATACTGTGCATCGCGAAAAGTGGCTTGCTGCTCTTGACTGACCAGCATGTAGTCCAGCCTGGTGTGGACTTTATGCGGTGGGGAGAAGAAGGAGTATTCTCGTCGCTCTGGATCTAGTTCCCTCCACAGGTCACAGAGTGATAGTTGGGTCATTAGTTTGGACAATATCTTGGCTGGGGGGGATGGGCGGGAGTGTCTGGCATCAGACCTGTCCTTGAGGGGGTCAAGGGTGCAGTTGTGGTCGCCGCCCCAAATCACAACACCGTTTACATATGGGCCTAGTCTGGGATAAAGGGAGTGGAAAAAGGGAGTGGCATCGTGATTGGGTGCATAAGTGCTAACCAGGCACAGGTCTTTCCCCTCCACCGTACCTTGCACAAGTGCCATCCTGCCCTCATCGTCCGTCTTGGTGCTCGTTATTCTGAAGGGGACAGACGGGTCGATCCAAATCAGGACCCCTCTTGCATATGAGGAATAGGCGGATCCGATCATGGTCCCTCGCCATGTTTTTGCTAGCGCCTTCAGTTTCTCCTCCGTTAGGTGTGTCTCTTGGAGCATAGCGATTCCGACCTTGCAGCGTCGCAGGTATGTGTGGATCCGGCGTTGTTTTACATAACTGTTCATGCCTCTGACGTTCCACGTCATTATTTTTATCGTTTCAGCCATGAGCGTGGTTGTGCCCAAAGTTCCTCCACTGGCTCAATCGGGGTCCTGTTAGTGATGCATCTGTAGTGAGGTCATTCTGAGGTCTCGGTATTTCTTGTTCAAAGGTCCCAACGTGGGTATAACTCCCCTGCGTTTCCCTCCCCCCCGATAAACTTCCCCAACATAGAACTGGTCCGACGGGCGGTTCCCCGTCATGACTATCCCGTTTCCGCTCCTTGAGACCAAACATGGTCTTCGGGTGCCCTACGGGCGGGTAATTGTACCCAGAGAAGAGAAAAGAAAACTCCTGGGGGTTGAGGGAGCTGTTGCTTCGGTGTTCCGCGTATTTAAGATCAATTCAGCTGCTCAAAGGGCTCGATTTATGTTGCTGCGCACTTGGAGTGAGAGCCGTTCCTCTGCAGTCTTGGAGGGTGGTTCAACGCGGCTTGCGTCTCTTATCTTCAATGTCCGGTAATTGCTGCTCGTCCATCCAGTCCCGAGCCAGTGCCGGGGTGTCAAACAGGTGGGTTCTATTTTTGTATATCACCTTTAGCCGAGAGGGGTACAGAAGCATGTATTTCACTCCGGCAGCCTTCAATCTAGCCTTGGTGTGTATGAACTGAGCTCTGTCCATCTGTACTTGGAAGGTATAGTCAGGGTAGATCGCTATCTTGGCAGAGTTCCTCAGGATCTGGCCCCCAGAACGCGAAAAAGCTAGTATGATCTCACGGTCCCTGTAGTTTAATACTTTAGCTATCATAGGCCTGGGAGGGCCGCCTGGTGGAGGTTTCTTAGCGAGGGATCTATGTGCCCTTTCGATGGAGAAGCCCTGTGATAGCTTCTCTGCTCCGATCTCCTGTAGCAGGAGGTTCTCTACGTAGTTGGTGGGGTCTGGGCCCTCGATGCCCTCCGGTACGCCAAGCAGTCGGATGTTATTCCGGCGAGCCCTCCCTTCGGCCTCCTCAGCCCTGTCCTCCAGGTTCTTGACCCTCTGCCGCAGGCCATCCACTTCGTGCAGGAGCTGGGTTTTCGCTTCAGTGTTTTCACGTACCTGGGTCTCAAGCGCCTCGGTCCTGCCCGCCAGGGAGCGGACGTCCTGGCGCAGGAGGCCCAGATCTATGGCCACCGCGTCAATTTTGTTCACCATTGTCGCCTGGAATAATGTGATAGCCTCCAGGAGCTGGGTGTTGCTGGGTTCGGTTGGCTCTCCAGTAGGGCCCGTCTCCCCACCAGCCGTAGGCGCGTCCGGGCACCCGGGGCCGGGGGGTTCGTTGGCTGTATAGGCGTCCAGGGTGGTCTGTCGCTGCTTGGACCTAGCTCCCCTTCCCGACATTCCTGCGGTTTCGTGGATCTCAGGCTCGCGACGACACCAGGACGTGGCCCCAGGCGTGGTCCCGGCCCCAGTATGTAAGGGCGGTCGATACGTTCCAGCTCCCGGATGGCGTGCTCCGCGGGTGGACAGCCGCCAGCACCCCCAATCTCCTCGTGTCCCTTCCAGACCGCCTCAATGCGAGCGCCGTCTGAAATATAGGAGTATTGTGCGGGGAGGGGTGCGGTGATTGGCCTGGCGCGGGGCCGCACTCTGCCACATGTGGTGGGAATTTCTTTTCTATTGTCCGGCGGCGGGGAGATGTCCGGTCTGCGGCGCGCGGGGAGAGCCCCTGTTCCGCTCACCTCAAATGGATGGAATTACTGTCCCAGTCGACCTCCTCTCCTTTAGTCAGCAGGCCGCGGTCTCACTCGGGTCCCCAGGCAGATAGGCTCAGCAGGGGGGGGGGAAGTTCCCTGGTCTCCGGTCGACCCGCTCATCTCCGCTTCCGCCCCCGGGCCACCGGCGCGTCAGGGCAGACGGCCCCAGTAGATCTCCTGGCAGGGCAAGTTCAGGATCAGGGCAGTCGGCGTTCGCTCCGTGCTCCAGTCCAGGCACGGGGCCGCTGGCGTCAGGCCCCCGAGCTCCACTGGGCTCCTCCGCGGGCCGACCCGGCCAACGGTGCGCTTCAGCAGCGCAGGCCGTGTTCCGCTGTGCCCGCTTCCCGCGGGGCAGGTCACGAGCCCGGCGGGACTCCCCTCGGTCGCCCCCCGACACACCTCCTCTCCAGGCGCCGCGGAGGTCTGCCGCCTCCGCGGGTCGCCGGGCCAGCGCAGGCCTCTTCGGGTTCGCTCCGGTCGATGGCGCGGGCCCGACAGGGCAGGCGGCGCCGATGAGCCCCCCGGCGGGGCCAGTCCAGGCACGGGGCCGCTAGCGCCAGCCCCCCGGGCTCCTCTGGTCTCTGCTGCAGGCCACCCCGGCCAACGATGCGCCCCAGCGGCGCAGGCAGTATCCCCGCTGCGCCCGCTTCCCGCGGGGCAGGTCACGAGCCCGGCGAGGCTCCTCTCGGCCGCTCTCCGACACACCTCCTCTCCAGGCGCTTTGCAGATCCGCCGCCTCCGCGGGTCGCCAGGCCAGCGCAGGCCCCTCTGGATTCAGCAAGGGGAGGCCGCCATCTTGGCTTCGTGATACGTGTTACGCGGTTTTTTCCCGCAGCCGCGTTCTGGTCTGTCGGACTGCGACCCTCGTGTGTGGGGGGCCCAGGAGCCTCCCCCAGGCTTCAGTGTCTCTCGTGATGCGCCGGCGGGCTCGGATGGAGCTTCGGTGTCCCGTAGGGCAGCTTATCAGTGTTCATCGAGCGGAGCTCACCGGAGATGCGTCCTCTCTACATGGCGGTTAGCCACGCCCCCCCAAGCCACTTTCTACTTAACCCATTATTTTATGATCGACATGTCGCATCAGCCTTTCCTCTTGGTTAATTATAGGACAATGGCACCACGCAAGAGTTTCTTGTATCTAAACATGGCTTTAGTCTGAGGGAAGAGGGTTACAGTTCCCACCTGGTAAAGTGGTATGTAAGGCATCAGACATTGACTCCTCGACCTCAAGGAAAGGGATAGTCTTGAAGTTATAAAAGTCCCTCATTATCTATGGTCGGCAAAATTATAGAAGGTATTGGGACACTTTAGCTGCAAGCCCCTCTCTAACTCTCTCTGAGAAAAGATATTTAAGATTCTGTTTCTTGGCAACCTTTCTACCCATGCGATGGAGCACAACTTTAAGGTATTGAATGGGTGGCATAGAGATCCACTGAAACGATACAATGTTCCTGAGAGTTTCCCCATTGTGTTCACAGGGCTGTGGTCAGGTTGCTTCTTCATATCACATGTGGTGGAAGTGCCCCTCTATTCAAATGTATTGGTCCAAATTCTTCAGTTGGATCAAGGAGGTGACGGGTGTCCAGTTGAAATTACATCCCTTTTTGGTGCCTTTGGGTTTACTCCCGAGGGATAATGAGGTTTACAGGTTCCCAAGGATGTGGGAAGCTATGCTTAGAGCAGGCAGACTGGCGTTGGCCCAAAACTGGGAAAACCAGTTTGCCCAATAAACGGGAATGGTCACAAAATATCTGGGAAATGTACCCCATGAAGAAACTGACGGATCTGGCACACGCCGATATAGGTTCCTTCGAGGTAGAATGGGGTTTGTTCACAGAGAAATGGGGAATTTGGTACAGTCGAGGAGGAGAGGGATCTCTGATTACCTAGAGGAAGAGATTGGGATAATTAAGAGATGTGGGGACGATTGGAAAAGGGGATATGCAGGGGAGAAGTGTAGGGACAAGCTGGCAAAGAGTGGAAAGTAGTGGAAAGTAGGAGTAGCCGAGCTTGTGCAGGGGAAAGACAAGCTGTCCGTTCAATAGATGACCTTTGAACACCTTCATACATAGAGAGGGGGTTACAGTCGATAAGGGATACCTCATATTCTTGTGAAGGGGGAAGAGCGTATTGTCCTTGTATCATGGATCCCGTTTGTGATATGTTCTCCCTGCAGTTTTGATTTATTGTGCACTGTTTCATTCCTGTTTTTCGGGGGAAAAGGAGGACTGAGTTGCTTTATTATACTTTGTAAAAGGAATGAAGATATTTTTTTAAAAAAAAAGACTTTCAGCCTTAATATAAGTATGCCGGTCCATAAGCAACGGTGCCTGTAAGCTTTCCGAACTGGCATACTACAGGCCTGCATGCCGTAGCCTTCACGCCCGATTGGTCTGACCCTGCTGGACACAGTAGGCAGACCGTCACGGAAGCACCGGCACTGTTAACAACAATCCCAGTGATTCTGTGGTCTCCATTTCCATATAGTCCTTTAGGACTCTATGGGAATGGGGATTAACATATTACCGGCACCTGACTTTCCGGTTTGCTTGGGTTGTAATCCCCCAGTGTTAGGCGGTAAGTCAGGCAGCAGTAAATCATTACGGGCCATCGGCAACCTGCCGGTAGCACCGGCACGGTTACCGCCGGACCCGTAATGAGGCCCATTGGGTCTCATAAGTATGCCTGTCCGGAAACAACGGTGCTGTTAAGCTTACCAGCACCGTTGTTTCCGGATCAGCATACTATAGGTCTGTCTGTCTGTCAGAGCCGCGGTGCCCGACAGGTCTTACCCTGCAGGACACAGCGGCCGCGGTAGGCAGACCGTCACAGAAACACTGGCACCGTTAACAACCGGCGCCTGACTTTCCGGTTGTAATCCCCCGGTATTACCGGGAAGTCTGGCACCTTGACGACTCCTCAGTGAAACTGTTATATGAGGTGGTGGGAAATGAATTGTGGGGGGGGAGGTCCCCAAGTTCAGATGGAGGCAGATATGACAGGGCGACATGATCTTCCCATTGTACGCTATGATAAGAAAGTGCTTACGTGATATACTTGAGGTATAATATCTCCACCCTTGTAAGTTGGAGCAAGATGAATCCTAATTCCTCTGGATGCTCAAAGGACTGGGGAGGCCTGGGCACAGTGGGCCACATTTGGTGTGATTGCCCTGTGGTGCAGAGCTTCTGGGGAGGCACTGTATCCTTGATTCATGCAGTAATCCATACCACTTTACTGCCTGATACTCCTTTTAGGGAGTGTTAATAAGGAAGATGTAGTTCCCGTCTTGGGTATGTCTAGGAAGCTCATTGGGTTCCTCCTCTTATCTGACAAATTGACGATAGCTCAATGTTAGAAACAGACGGAAGCTCCCCAAGTCCATTATGTGGTATAAAGTAAATATGGGCAGAGCCTTCCATAGTTATATTAATATCCACACTCTTTAATGTTTTCCTGAGGTATCTAGATACCTACGCCCACATATATGTATAGTATGAATATACCACTGCCTTCGAGGATACATGGACTGGACTCTTGATTATTACACTTATGATTGTAGGCCCACTAGTTGGTTAAGGCAAAGGAGGGGGATTGGGAGGTATGTTGCCCATTGCACCTATATTTTCTACTTATGCCTTGAGTATCTGAATTATTATGCTTTTTTTGTTCTTTCCGCTCTTTACTTTTACTTTTTCATTTATGTTGTTCTGTTTTGACTGATTCATAACATACATTCAGTGTCCCAAACTGTAGCTGACTAGGACACAATTGGATTATATATACTGCTTTCTGGTTTCTTCCAGCAATGTTTGGGTTCTGCCTGTTTCAGGTTTGACAGGTACCACAATAATTAAGTTGTTTGTGCCACATATGTGAAAATTGTGAGGAAAACGAAATCTGCCTAATGACGAATCACACATTTCCTTGAGCAGAGTAAGGTGCTCTTCGCTGTCTGTTCTCTGTGGCGGCAGTCAAGTGATCTGCCCAGCGGCACCACGGCTGCTTGAAAGGTCTTGTCGGGAGGAAGAGGTGAGGGTCAGCGTTATCATTATACTGCTGCAAGGAGCTTTGTGGGGTGCCTAGGATGTAATACAAATGGTATCAGCAAGGAGAGGGGAAAACCTCAGGAAGTGGTCCGTTTTGTCCCAGGCCCAGCAAAGTCCAGAGGAACGAGCCCGAGAGCATCAGGCCCACCCATTGTCTGTCACTGATTCGGTAGGCTCTGATGAAGACAGGGTAGCAAATCCTGCTGAACAACATCCACTTGCAGCAAGCGTGGCGACCTAGGAAGGACTACTGCCAGAACCAAAAATACTAAGTTAGGACCCTGACTTGACGAGCGAGAGACCCAATCGGAGCAAGGGAACGAACATTTGGTGGAAACTCTACATGCTGGGATATTGAGTTTAAGATCTGTTCTTGGAAAACTATTAGTTGCTGGGATATTGAGTCGAATTATTGCTGCAACTGAGAAAGTTAATTTCTAGAAATCTATAGCATGCTTGGAAATTGCATCCAGCTGACCAGACACACTGAAAACCTAAATTCTGACAAGTTTCTTTGAGATAATAACATTCTGTTTAAACTTTATTATATTTGTCAGTCATTTATTTTCCTCTAGAATTGCATATTCTTTCTTTTGCATTACGCTGATGATATCATGTAACTGGTTGCAACAGCGCCCTGATGCCTGAGGGTTTAGGCACTTTACAAATGTAATAAATAAATACATGATATAGGACATGAATGTATATTAAACCAAGAGGGGTGTTCACTCACAGTACAAAAATGCAGAACAAATTTAATAAACTTAACTTGTCGTTTTTCCAATCGGTCTTCTTTTCCAGGCATTTTCGCAGCCAGTTAAATTCAATCGGATTTATGGAATTTTTGAAGTAATGAGTGATGCCCCTGAACGCGTGAAACAACAGATGAAAAAACTGTTGCGAGAACAGCAAACTCCAAATCCCATTTATGATGTCACAAGACATGCAACAAGTTCTGAACCTCAGCGAAAGAAAAAACTCTCTGAGGACTTAAATATCGACAACAACTATACTATCATGGTGAGATGTAGGATTATGATCTGCAAATTTCCCTGATGCCAGTTTTTTAGATTAGCTTTTTGAGAAATTCATCAATTTCAGTCATATCTGGAATTGGATCGCCTACACAGAAAATTTTTGATCTGGTTGGAAAATGTGCATATATGTAATGAATTTAATTAAAAATAGTGTGTTATATAAAATAGCATTGTTCATCACAGACAACAGAGGTAGAAACATTGCTAGATTCCACATCATTGACAAATCAAATAACATTATTCCAAAATGAAAGCCATTTCCATGAGGTTTCAAGTTTAGAGTACTTGCTTACTTTATTAGTTAGTGTCTGAATTAGTTAGGGACAAACTGACCTGCCGTCTGCTACAAAGGCAAAACACGCTCTGTCTTGTCCAAGAAGAGAGTCCACATTCAAACCTGTGTCTCTGCGGCCTCTAACAACACGGCCAAACTTTTTAAAATCTGCAAGGAGCTGGCCAAACCTTCTGCAGTCTCTATCTTACCTGTTCCCTCCCAGGCGCTCTGTACAGCTCTGGCTTCTCACTTCACCTCTAAAACCGATTTAAGCAATCACTCTTTTGCCACTGGATCCTTCCCCTCTATCTCCCCAAGCATCCTTTCTGCATCCCCTCCTTAAAAGCCTTCTGCTGTCCCTACCTGTCCGGCAAACTATCACCCGATCTCTATCACTCCTTTCCTGAGCAAACTCCTGGAAAAGCTGTACATCTCCCAGCATACACTCCACACTGAATTTGTTGGTTGTCTCCATGACCATCAGTCTGGCTTCAGAGCAGCCAGAGGAACGGAAACTGCTCTCCTGAACACATTTGAAGATCTGCTCTCTAATCTTGATTCCAGCCTTCCTTCTGTCCTCATCCTCCTTGACCTCTCCTCAGCTTTTGACATGGTCAATCGCGCCATCCTGATCAATCGACTCTGGGAAAACATGGGCATCACGGATCAGGCCCTGGAGTGGTTGACCGCCTTCCTCCTGGATCGACCCTCTCAGGTTCAACTTGCGTCCTTTCTCTCCACCACCTCTCTCTCCGCATATGGTGTTCCTCAGGGCTCTAGCCTCTGACCCTGCCTATTCAATGTATACCTGGCCCCTTTGGCCCACCTGATCTCTACCTTCTCCTCTAACTTTCAGTGTTATGCGGATAACTGAGCTCTCTTTCAGGCTCCCCTCAGCCTCCTCTCCTCTCTCGCTCATTCCTGACTGTCTATCCACGATTTAGGAGTGGTGCACGTCCAACGATCTCTGCGTTAATGCCAGTAATATGTAGATCCTTCTCATTGGGACCCCTGCTCCTGCTTTCCCTCTCTCACTCTGGCTGCTCGCCTTCCTCTGAGGCAAAAAACCTTGGTGTCATCTTCGATTCCACTCTCTCCTCACATCACGGACCTTGCCAAGAAGACTCACTATCAGCTGCACCTCCTCAGAGGTATTCTTCCTTTTCTTACTTTCCCCCAGAAGCTCACTGTCTCCAGAGCCCTAGTTCTCTTTAGGCTGGACTACTGCAACAGCCTCTTTCTCAATCTGCCTTCCTCTACTCTCCGCCCTCTGCAACTAATCCAGAACAGGACTTCAAGACTTATCCTTGGCCTCAAGCCCAGGGACCGTATCTCTCCAGCCCTGAAATCTCTCCACTGGCTCCCGGTGGCTGCAAGGATCGAGTTTAAGACCCACTGCATCGTCCACAAGACTTTCTGGTGCTGGGTCCCACACTACATCCAACTATCTCTTCCAAAATACCTTCCTTCTCAAGCCCTTCGCTCAGCTACCTCCAACTCTGAAGGCCAGTCGCTTCTCCAGGCAGAGAGTGGGGGTAGAGCTCTCTCCTCTGCAGGTGCCTCCCTCTGGAAGGGCCTCCCTGCCCCTCTCAAACTTGAGCCGGACCGCCTGAAGTTCCAAAAGGTGCTTAAGACTTTCCTTTTCTCCTCTGCTTTCTCTCTCTCTCCCCTACTGACCTACCCGCCTGCTGCGCCAACTGGTTGCTTGCTACCCCCAGAGTCTCACCGGGTACCAGGCTCCTCCATGATCAGTCTCCCTGCACTGCCTCTGGGCCTACTGCGCACTTGGGGACTGTAACTGTGACCTATATAGCTCCCTGCCTCCTTGCACTTACCCAGCAGAGCCGTAATGCCCTTGCTGCACTCAGAGCATTGCTGCCCTGATAGTACTTCCCCTACCCTCTCCCTTTCGTCTCCATGGCACTTGCCCCCTCTCCCTTCCCCTGCACTTTTTGCACTGTCGCACTTGAACGATCTGAATGACACAAGGCCTAGTAAGATTGTTTGTCTTGTCCTCCCTCTGTCTTCCCCCCTTTGTCTTGTCCTGCCTAGAAACACTTGTGTACAGGCGCGTTATAAATTACATATCATATCACTATCTTGCCATCACTTAAACACGCTCGGATGATTCCTTTGCTTAAAAACCTTCACTGGACCCCTCGCTTCCTGGTAACTATCGTCTGATTTCATTGCTCCCTTTCTTTATGAAATTACTTGATTGTCTGATCACTCCTATTCTCTACTTTTCTTGAATGCACCTCTTTCTTTGACCCTATTCAATCTGGGTTTTGTCCTGGTCACGGAACTGAGTCAGTACTTATATCGGTGATTGACAACCTTGCCAGTCTGGCCGATGGTAGAGGTGTGGGGGCTCTGATCCTTTTAGACCTGTCAGCATCATTTTACACTACTGACCACTCTGTCCTGCTGCACCGGATGGCCTGGGCGGGCGTCGCCGCACAAGTTCTGACTTGGTTCCAGTCTTTCCTTTCGGAACGATCTCAGTCTCTTTCTCTCCCTCCTTTCAAGCCTACCCCTATCCCAGTTTACCTGTGGTGTCCCTCAGGGTTCGGCTCTATCTCCCATTCTCTTCAATGTCTATGTGCAGCCCCTAGCTAAACTGATTAATTCTCACAGTTTTCAGTGTTATACATATGCGGGCGATACACAAATTGTGGTCTGTCTTGACCTTAAACAATCTCTCCATGGAGGCTCAAATCAGCTCTGTTGGACTGGCCACTTCAAACTTAGGGTTCTTTGGAAAGTTCTTTCCTTTCTGCCTTTCTGCCTCCATGTGCCGGTAGTGGTCTCCGCGGTATTTGATCACCTTGGTTACTGCAACTCTATCTTGCTCAACCGGTATACTTGCTTCACTGGTGAAGGCGGGCGTCCCCTGATAGCACGATCCTCCCCGCAATGAGAGACAATAATGGACTCTCCCAAGATGGGAATAAGGCTAAGACAAAGTGCGGGTGAGCTTAATCGGAGTTTATCTAAGTCACAATTAGGGCATGCAAAGGACTCTGCAAACTCCGAGAGCGCTCTGTCTGACATTAGCAAAGACAGGCGTATATATTTACATAATGCGTCACAAGAACCTACACACTATAGGGGGCACATGTTCGTGGGGATTGGGTGGCGATGACTAGCTATAGGTGTAGCTGTGATGTGTTACGGCGTGGTTGGTGGACGTCACTGGTTGCCAACGTGGGCCGGGCAGGTCAGCTGGGCTCATCCGGGCGGCGGTGTTGTGCCAGGCGTGGCCAGTGTCATTGATGAACGTCTTCGTTGGCTTTCTGCCCTAAGGCCACGCACACCACATTCATTCATCACCGCAATATTATCTTCCCCTGTAAATCCTACAATAGGTTATTATACAGGTTAATACAACACAGGAGGAATGCACCTAGAGCGGGGTCCTTTGGTGATATATCAATACATGGTTACCATCATTCTGTTGGCCGGGTATCATAGGTCACGAGGTTGGGTCTCAGGGCAAGGGGTGAGCTGTCCAAGTTTTCGTGTCTCGTTAGAAGTCATTATGAATGGGTTCCTACAGTGTTGCTATAATATTGGGTGTCCTAATTTTACAGGGGCCATTAACCTGGGGTGAACTGGTGGGTCGTGGAGCCTAAGAAAGGGCACCTTTTGGCCTGTGTTTATGGCCGAGGTTTGCTGCTGGGTTGTAAATAATTCAGGTGGCTGGTTGCGGCCATGGGAGCTGTGGGGGAGCGTGAATGCTTGAGGCGGCTCCAGCCGAATTGGGGGAGGTGAGGCACAGCAGCCCGGGCCGCTGTCTTTCATCTGGCAGGCTTCACTGGGGAGGGAGGGGAAGTGGCCTTGGATATGTCCACAATGGTATTTTTCTCGTGTGTTTGCAGGTTATACAAAAAGACATACTAATTCATATATTGTACAATACTCATTGAGCTTTTTCTCTACAGCTTACATGTCTACATTGTTAGTGCCTTTACATGGCTATTTCAAATGCGTTACCTATACCAATTTTGCTATTGTTACCTATATGTTAAGCATTTAACAACCACGACATTTTGTTACATTCTATGCATGCACGATAAGCGAGGTAGTATTAAGGTTGGCGGAGCATGCGGGAACAACTGGCCAATGAGGCTGATGGTAGTGACACATGGTGAGCTTGAACATTCTAATGCATTCTATGCGTTTTCGTACACACTTTACATGAGCTCCCAATGCGGTTGCACTTGTTTTCTGTCTCGCTCTAGCAGCATTAGTTCAGTTATGGCATAGGCCCTTGGAGTACATTCTTCTGGGAGAAACATAACATAAAACCCGGGACACTTCTCTTATTTGCGCATTGCCTACGGGGATATGGGTATTTCAACCAGAATGCCACATGAACATAAAATGAATTCTGCCATCTTCATGGAATCTACATATTTTGTAAAAAGGGTCATGGAGAGAAGAGTTTCATCACAGGCAGTTTGCATATTATTATCTGGGGTCTCTACTTTTGTCGGGGGACCATTTTACAGTTTTTTTCCACCTCGGCCCTGCTGGCCGGGTCATACTGAGGACAGTGATACACTGCGGAAGGTGAATGTTACAGTGTTTGTTTCTAACACTAGCTCATGTCCGTCTGTTCCTGGGAACAGGCTCTCAGCGGATCTGCCAGGGAGCTGCGGCCGCGGGGATAAGTGAGAACTCTCCAAGGGTGGGGGCTACGCTGCGGCGCACAGGGGCTCATGTCGTTCTGGTTTCACAAAATGGTTTCCAGGGCCTAGCTTAATACAGCCCACCTGCCACCTGGGCCCTGGTGGCAGGGGGGACCCCCGACGAGCCATGGACTCCACAAGAGGGGGACTGCAGGGGAGGGAGGGGTCTCTTGGACCCATTCTCCCCTACATTTCCCCCCTTTCGTTACTTAAGTAACGAATACTGTAACTCCCTCAACCTCTTGCGTTCCTCTTCTTCTGCTACTGCCTCATCCCATGCGGGGGTGCCTTTTATAGGCATCCATGCCCTACATACCCCTCGCAGTCTTTCCCCCCTTCTAGCATACTCGTCTGGTGTACAGGTCATATATATACAATCCCCATTCCCTTCCAGATCCACCCACACCTCCTTATACCACTCGAGTTCACGGGGCTCTTTAATTGTAGTGTGCCATAGTCTGTCTACTACATCCCCACTGTGGTATATGGGCACCATCTGGAATTTTGGTGTGTTTTCTTCTCCTGTTTGTACTTCCACTTCCTGCATATTTTGTATTGCACCGCAAGTGTTGCCCATTTTCCCCATCATCATCGCACCATTTGGCACTGCGTTTGCACAACATCGAAGACCCACCTGGCACATACAAAAAATAAAAAGGAGGAACACCACTACCGACATCAACAATTTAACAGTCATTCCCAGCCATGACGGGACCCAGGAGAAGAGGTTGTCGAACCATGTGCTGGCTTCTGCTCCACCCTCCGTTTTCATCCTCTCTCCTAGGTTATGTACTGCTTCGATCACGTGGGATAAGGTACCATTGTCTGCATCTTCAGAAGGTACGAAAGTGCAGCAGGCACTTCCAATTTTTCGGCAAACACCTCCATCCATTGCTGTTAATAGGTCTAGGACATACCTATTTTGCATGGTCATTAGCCGCAGTGCTCTCAGCTCCACCTTTATTACGTTAAATCCTTCTTCAGTGTCATTTGCCAGCGGGATCAGCTCCCAACGTGTAATTTGGAGCCACTTTGCATTTGCCCGTGCCTGGATGCTGGGGATGAGTGAGGCGAAGAAAGTCTCTGCAGAGCTGAATAATCAATACCTGTCTGGGATCTGTGCCAGTAGTTCTGATGATGCTTTTGATATGTAGTTTGACAATCGTCTGCTTCGAGACAGCATCTCACCCTTATTGCCGGAAGACAGGACATATAATTGTGATTCTGCAGTTGGTTGGGCCTCATTCTTCCGAGGAGTCTCTTGCATTTTCTTACTCCCGTCAATGTGGCTCTCCAGTATCACCATTAGCGCAGAATGTAGGGTGGCCAATGAGCAGATGCCGCTCCAGGATTGTGGGAGGTGCAGGTATGCCTGGTTGCCACATACCCAATACCCAATAAGTGCCATGAGGGCCGCTGTCCCTTTCCTCATGTCCGGAATTGTGAGGGTCTTGTTGCAGTTTTTGTTTGACCCCATAATAGTTTTTCCGTCTCCATTGAAACACAGTTCATGGGGCCTCATTACACGGATGGCGGTAGGGATTTACCGGTACCGGTAAAATACCGGTACCGGTAAAATACCGGTACCGGTAAATCCCTACCGCCTTACTACGAGGTCCCTTTGCGGGTTGGGGGATTTAACGCCTGCTTTTTGCAGGCGTTAAAATCCAACCCGCTAAGGGACCTCGGAGCTAATTACGGCACCGCAAAATTGCGGTGCCGTAATTAGCGCCTTCCCCATTCCCATAGAGCCCTATGGGGCAGAAATGGGAATCGGTAAAGGGCAATGGCGGAAAGGGGATTTACCGCCCCTCCAACCTTGGAATGTGGCGGTAAATCCCCTTTCCGCCAAAGCGGTGCCGGTATTTTACCGGCATGAGCCATGGCGCTAATAGCACCATGGCTCACCGCCTACCGGGTAATGAGGCCCATAATCTATTTCTTTCTGTAGCTTGAATGGCTTTTCAATGGCAGTCACCCAGGTTAATTTTGAGATGTGCTCTCTCCATACTGGTGTACATGTTCTTTCTATCCACTGCAGTTTTTCTGGTGTCACACCTCGCAGCCCTTCAGCTTTGCACATTATTTCTTCATCTTTCCACTTATTTTCTGAAAATAATGTCCCTTGTATTATAAAAAATGGTTCTTCCAAACATATCACTCCTTCCGCTTTCGGGTAACAGGTCTTCGCGTTCTGCAGCATTTTAAAAGTTACCTCGTGTGCCTGGAAGGTGTTTTTAATTCTGCACAACGTGAGATGAAGGAGACATTGGGCATCCACAATAGGCAAATCTTTTGGTAGCAATACTTTGGGTGTACCTGAAGCATGGGGAATGAGGGAGCAGACATAGCAACTCTCATTTGTTGTTTGTTTTGCAGTTGCACTCATGTCTGCATATCATTTATTTGTCTGGTGGGGGTGTCGTGGGTCTTCCATCTTGTCCAGTCCCAACCCGTAATACTTGTCTTATTTTCTCCTCCCCACCTCCCTTTTCCTCCTATTATTCCTAAGATATTTCCCGGCTTTACGTGCGAGGAGCAGCCTAGACCCTCCTTTGTTCCCTCCGCCCCCCTTTTCCCATTCATCATTTAATGCTGTGTATCTCACTGCCATCTCTTCATTCTCTTTCTTAATTCTATCAGGTAGTGTGTTCTCTGTCGTGGGGGTGTTCACATGCGTGGGCACGCTGGTGGGGGTGTTGTACAGCCATGATATAACAGAAGGGTTACGATCATTTAAACCGTGGGCATTGTAATCGGAGACATTTGGCGGGGAAGTTGTGCTATTCTGTATTTTATCCTGCATTCTTTCAGTTGGCGAGGTAGCTGCTTTGGGCGGTTTCATGTTATATCCCCATACAAGTTTAGATCCGTCCCACACCAGAAAATCACCTTCTTTAATGTTCGCAATTGTAGTTTGATTTGTTACATTATTCCCGTTGTTCCCTCCCCCCTCGTTCATCTCGATAGAGATGAACGCTATAAACCAATAGGTAACCAAGCCAAACAGTATTGTGAAAAACAATGTAATGCACACAGACAATCCACACTTAGACGAATATCTAAATTTTTCAGCTAAAACATCTCTACATTTAATCAATCTATTCGTTGCAGGCTGCCCGTTTGTTCCCATGGTAGTTCCTGTTTGAAATATAAAAGTGCATTAAGTACGTGCATGTAAACATTTTTGTTGGCACTGTATGTACCAGGAAGTTATAGAGAGGGAGAAGGTCGAGGGGGGTTGGAGGGAGAAAGGGGTGCACAGAGAAGGGAATTGATAATACATATATTTTACACCGTTATTTTCAATTAAACAATATTTTTTTTAGTTTTTTTCATTTATCTCGATCAATAACCTGTAATAGAATAGTTTCGTTAACAGCTTAATTTACCAGTTACATTCTTCCATTCATCTGTTCATGTTTACTCATCATTTCCATTATTTTGGTTTGCTGTTGTCTGTGCCTCCCCATCCATTTCTTCCTGCACACTATTATATGCCTTCCGTACGTCCGTCAAATGTATCCAGTACCTGAGTTCCTTCACTTTTACAGCTGTGGGTGTACAAAACACTACTTCGTATGGCCCATGGAACCTTGGGGCATTCCACCGGCGCACAAAGCTCCGGACATAAATGAACTCTCCTGGCATTAATTGTCCTTGTGTGTCCTGTTCCATAAAGGGCACTGTTGTGTTCCCTTCCTCCCTGGTAAATGGTGGTGAGAGCTGCCTTGAAATTGCACGCGCTGCCCTAGTTAGCTTCTTCAGGTAATCTGTGAATTCATCTCCTAATATTGTGGCGCTTCTGTGTGCATCTGAGTGTTGGCGCAGTGGAGAATGTGCTGTGTGGATCCGTCTCACTGTCACGATTTCGTGCGGGGACAGATGGTCATCCTTACTCTGCTGATTCCTTAACTCAAACAGTGCAAGGGGTAAGCAGTAGATCCAGTTTTTCTTTAACGAAAAACACAATTTAGACAATCTTCCTTTTAACAGGCCATTCATCTTCTCGACAACGCCGTTACTTTGAGGATGATAAATTGAGCATAGTTTATGTTTTATTCCTAATAATGTAGTCACTTCCTTGAAGAGTTTGTTTACAAAATGAGTGCCGTTGTCTGAGCGAATCACGTCACAAATTCCCCAGCGTGGTAACACTTCCCTCACTAGGAACTTTGCAGCGCTCTTCGCATCAGGGCGTGCACATGGACCGGCTTCCACCCACCTGGAGAATGGACATACAACCGCTATCATGTAGCGTGCCCCATTACACCTCTCCCCCATGTCCGCATAATCAATGTGCAGTTCTCTGAAGGGTCCTGTTGGTTTTGGAATTGTCCCCCTAAGTGTCCGTAGGGCCATCCCGGAGTTATATATTTGGCAAGTCGTGTACTCCATTGTCAACCTGGATATGTGTTCCTGGAGACATGGCACAAACCAATCTTCCTGTATCTCTGCCACAATGTGTTGTTTAGTATTGTGCGCTGGAAAGTGTAACTGCTGGAATGCTATTTCTAACAGTTTGATGGGCATCACTACTTTTCCTGAGTTATGTTGGCGCCACAATAAATCTGTTGCCGATTGGCTGCAACCTCTCTTTTCCCACAACGCTTTTTCTTCATTACTTGCACTTTCCTGCAACTCTAGTATTTGCGATATGGGTATGGCATTGCATCCTTTTGGAAGGTCTTCGCTTGTCTGGTGCTACAATAAGTACTCACCTGCTCTGTCTTTCAAAATACGAAGCCTCCTTGGCAGCAGCGTCTGCTGCCACGTTCCCCAAAGACACAACGTCGGTGTTAGATGTATGTGCTTGGCATTTCACTATTGCGACCATTGTTGGGCCTTTTAGGGCCTCAATCAATTCCTTCAACAGTTAGGCATGTTGCACTGGGGTCCCATCCGCCCTTCGAAACCCTCTCCGCCCCCACCGAGCTAGACCTCCGTGTATGGTGGTCGTCATGTAAGCTGATTCTGTGTATATTGTCACTGCGCAACCTTTGGCTGCATGTAATGCTTCTATTAGGGCGATAAGTTCTGCGGCCTGGGCTGAGAAATGGGATGGTAGGCGGTATTGTACTAATACTTCATACTCACCTTCTTCTAGCCTCACTACTGCTAGTCCCACATGTTTCTCTCCTGTGTCCATGTCAATTGATGCTGACCCGTCTACAAAGTACACCTCTCCTTCGCTCAGGGCATTTTCACACACCACCGTGTCCTCCCCCGTTTCTCCTGTGTATTTTGCACAGTTATGTTCCTGCATGTCCTCTAGTGTGCATGGTTCTGTGATGAATGTTGCTGGGTTTACTCTCTTGCACCTCACTACGTGAATATTGCCGCTGGACAATATTATTTCATAGGCAGTTGCTCGCTGTGTAGTTAGTGTGCTTTTTGATCTTTCCAGTATCGCAAACAATGAGTGTTCCACGAACAGCATGACAGAGCACCCCATTACTATTGTGGCACTTTTCTCAATGGCGAACGCAGTGGCAGCGAGAGACTGCTCGCATGCGAAATGGCCTTGCATTACTGCATCCAATGTGCTGCTATAGTAAGCTAATGGTTTGTGTCCTAGGGAAGTCTTTTGTGTTAACACAGACGTCATGAGAGTCCCCTTGCAATGTGAGAACAGGTAAAATTTGCGCTCATAATCAGGATTGGCGAGTACTGGGGCACTCGAAATCAGCTCTTTTAGTGACCCAAACGAGTCACTCATTTCTTTTGACCACTCTATTTTCCTGTTCTCTTGCTGGGCCTCTTTGAGTTCTTGCAGCAAAGGTCTGGTGTAAGCTGCATAATCTAGTATCCATGCTCTGCAATAGTTACACATTCCTAAGAATTTTTGCATCTCCTTCACTGTGGTTGGTTCTCTCACTGACCTTATTGCTTCCACTCTGTCAGGTATTATTCTTTTCCCGTCTTTTGATATCAGCTGCCCCAGGTACAGAACTTTTGACTGACTGTATTGTAGTTTCCCTTTGTCCACTTTGTACCCTTTATGGGCCAGCAGTGTCAAGAAGGTAACTGAGTCTCTTCTGCACATCTCTTCACTCTGTGCGCAGACGAGCAAATCGTCTACGTACTGAATGATCGTGCTTTCGACTGTTAGGTTACCCAGGTCTTCGTGTAGTATGCGGTTGAATATGCTTGGACTCTCACAGTATCCCTGAGGTAGCCTGCAATGCTTGTCTCTCTTCCCCCCTAGTGTGAATGCTGTCAGGTATCTGCTTTCTTCTGCCAAGGGGATGGAGAAGAATGCATTTTTCAAATCCACCACTGTGAAATGTGATGCCGTTTTCGGGATACTGCACAATATGGATGCAGGATTCGGGACCAAAGGAAATTCTTTTTGTATGACGTAATTTAGGGGGCGTAAATCTTGGATCATCCTCCATGCCCCTCCTTTTGCTTTTTTGATCGGATAGATACAAGTGTTACATGGGGAGTTAGAGGGCACTATTATTCCCTGTGCTAGCAATGCACTTACTGTCTCTTTTATCCCTTCCTCAGTTTCACGGGACAATGGGTATTGCTTCACTCGGGGCACAATTGCCCCGGGTTTGAGCTTTATCACAACTGGTGACAATCCATGCAACAAGCCTACATCATGGGGGCCTGTTGTCCACAAATTGTTTGGCACCAGTCGCATGTCGTCATCAAAAAATGGCGGCGGTGCTCCCACCACTGCCATCAACTGTACGGGCACTTGTCTTGTTTGAATTAAAATGTCACAGGGTATTGCTATTTCCATTATTATCTCGCCATCACTCTCTGAAAAGAGATCCTCATCAGACAAGTCACGTAGGGCGATATCAGCATTGATGCATAGTACAGTGCGCCATTCACACCTGTCTATGTCCATCCCAATTTCTGCGATCCTTTTGGCTGATACTTGCACAGCATGCAGGTCTAAGGATACCACTGAACCTGGTGCTATGTCTGGGCGTACTATTGGGCGGAAGATGAATTCTGCTGGTATCCTCCACTCTAACTTTTTTAGCTCGGGCACTACTTGGGCTAGTGTTTTTAATCCTTCAATAAACATTTTCTCGTCCACGGGCATGCCGCGTATTTCAGGTGCCGTTGCTCGTACTACTAGCATCACGCGTAATGGGCATATTCCTGGGGTTGAGCACACTATCCCTCTTTCTGTGAACGATATTGTCATATTGAGCTTGCTGAGAAGGTCCCTTCCAAGCAGGTTTATTGGTGATTGTTCATAATAAAGTAAGGGTGTCTATCGTTTTACCCCCCACTGTCACATCCAAATCTTCTGTGTAAGGAACTTCAATTACAGCCCCAGAGAACACCTGCGTCTCTAACTTCCGGTTAGATAGTGGAAACCGGCCTTCACGGATACATGATTTCTCAGCTCCCGAATCCACCATAAATATGAACTGCTTGTCTCCTATCTGCGCCCCTACCAATGGTTCCTCCCCTGCATCATAGGTGGTAGATAGAACTGGACACGCAAGTGTTCTCTGTGGGCTGTCCTATGCTGGTTGTCTCATTGTCCCCCCCTGGCTGAAGACATTCCCTGAAACTACTGACACACCACTATAGGGGGCCGGGGCTGGTGCTCCATTGACATTCGTTGCAAAAGGGTTGCCGGGGGTGTACTGCATATTGTCGTTGTTTGGTGGGTGATTCTGTGTCCTATAATGATGTGCTTGTCTTTGCTCTGCATACCCCTGTTCTTGGTCCCTCTGTTGTCGTCCCATTGGGAGACCGTAGGGCTTCCTGGGTGGGGGTTACCATATTGTTCCATCTCTTGAAAGCTGTTTGGCCTGTTCCTGCATTCTCGGGAAAAGTGTCCCCATCTCCCGCAATTCCAACAACTTCCCTGCGCACCTCTAGGACCTTGTCATCCATTCCCTCCATTCCCCCCGTACCCTTGTCCACCCCCTCTGCGTCCTCTGTACCCACCTCGTCCCACTCGAGGGGCCCAATCTTGCCACTGCGAACCTTCGTTCTGCTCCTGCTCGTTCCACTGTGGTTGTCTTGCTCCTGCCCAATTTGTTGCCACCCTCCCCTGTATTGCTACCAGCCCCTCCTCCTCTTCCTCTCCCTCCCTGCTGTGTGGGAGCGCGGCTACTGCTGCAGCGACCTTCACCAGTTTTGTCTGTACTAACTTTGCCTCGTCTGCCAATCTTTTTTGCGCTATTTCCTTTTCCCTCTCCTTTATCCTTTTACAGTGATGAACTATTATGCTCTGTATTTCGGGCCACCCTTTTGCTTCGATACCTGCAATTTTGTCGAGTGCTTTTTGCGCCTCTTTAGGGAGCCCTCTCTTTATTATAAAGTAAAATAATGAGGTTGACTGATACCAGGGCGTGCCCGTTTCCGCTCTCCACATCTCCTGGACCCGAAAAATGTAATCCATAGCATCTTCTCCATCATTCATCGTACATTGCATTACTGACTGCAAATCTGGGGTGCCTGGAAATGTTTCTCTTAACGCGTCCCACACCCTTGCACGTACTGTGTTAAAAGAGGCGCCATCATGGCGATCGCAGTCTAACGTTACTCCCGGGAAGCCAGCCTTTACCCATACTCTATCAGCTTGATCCCCAACTGCCGATACTAGCAAACTCTTCACATCACCTATTGCTTACGTCACCCCGGCTGCGTGTTTCTCAAATGCGTATATCCACTTACTTGCCCCTCCTGATAGCGATGGTAATAGTTTTAATAAATTGGCCTTGTCCATCTGAGCCCAGGGTATGTAATTTGGCCTCCCTCCTCCCCTGTGTATTAGTGGGAGTTGTAAATTCCCCTTTGTTTCCTTGCCTGTACTCACCTTCATTCCTTCCTTTCCTAGTGGCGCCATTTTCCCCAGCCTATTCCTTAGTCGCCCTGCCCATTCTTCTTCCATTGTTCTTCTTGAACATGCACCATCCAACCCCTCATTTCCTCCTCCCATCGCCATACTTAATCTTTCACCTTCCTCTGAGTCCTCTTCTATATCGCACAATAATTCCTCTCTACCTCCTGTGGCCATAATCTCATCGTCAGTATGTTCCTCCCTTTCCTCTACTTGTGTTCTGAACAGTATCTCTCCCTTCTTCCACCCTTCCTCTATTGTTTTATCATGACCCTGTGTTCTTGTTGTCAACTCTGACCAAGCAGTGTTAACCCCACTCTGTTCACATATGCTTTTTATTCTCGAGAGCTCATCTTTTGCTACGGAGAGCCTAGTCTCTAAATCTTCTGTTAATTTCTCTATATTTACTGTGGGTGTACTTACCTGGTCGCGCTGTCTATGGCTTTCATATGGTGGGGGTGCCGTCGGCCCTCGAGTCGTAGTGACTGTTGTTGGGGGCACATATGTCGGGTCACTGTATCCTTCTGCGGGCACTGGCTTATTTAGTACTGGGTACAATTTAGTTACCTCTACTTGTGGTTCCCCTTCTTGCAACACCTTGTCGTCTCTCGGTATCAGCAATGGTTTGTCAGTGGTAGATGGTAAATCAGTACTGAGCTCTCTTTTTTTTGGGAGGGGGTACTTCTTCAAACAATCTCCATAGATCTAGTATTTCTCTCCTATTGTGTAACTGCTTCCCCTTGTATTTTAAACAAATGCATGTTGCAACCATATCCAGGACACTCTTATCAAATGATCCTCCTTCTGGCCATATTTGGGGTAACCCTTCCCCCTTCAGTTCTGTAATCCACTGATCGTGATATTTCTTAATGCGTTAAGCATGTCCAGGTAGATTCTTACAAATATGGGCCGATGGTGTTTCTGCCCCCATGGTGTGTAGTTTGCCCTATGTATCACTAGATATATCTGTATGTATATGTGTATCTCTGCGTACAAGAATCTGTGTGTTTTCACCACCTGGACAATATGGGAGTGGGTGTGCACTGCTTATACTCTGTATAGTTTAGGGGGTACATACAAGAGCAAACCACATTTTGTACACTACCTATATCTTCAGCACACTTATTAAAAAAAAAAAAGTCATTTTACTGCATCAGGCTCATCCCCGTAAAATTTCTTCTGGTCACACTTACCATGGCCGTACCATAATTATGCACTGTTTTATCACTTTCACACATTCATCTTGACAAAATATGTTCTGACACATGTGATACATACACACAAATAAGCAACACTCTATTCACAGCTCAATTTGTAATCCCTTTCCTCCCTTCCTAGTTGTCTTTCTTTTTAAATCTGATATAAATTATTTTTTTTTTTTTTCAGTCCTAACGCTGTTTTGTACCCAGGAACTCAGAGAGAAGAATAGAAAGAATATCAGTTACTAATGTATTCACCGTGTCTCCCTTTTACCAGACACCTTTATCTTATTACCTCTTCATATATTCCCAGTACTAGTCAAGATAGCACTATGCAGCGCCGCCTTCTACCCCCTTGCGGAGCTAGGTTCCCGTCTCTTTATCTCTTTTCACCTCTTGATCCTACTGGCCATATGCAAAGAAAAAGTAGAGAAAGTCTAGAGTGGTTCTTAGTATTCCCAAAGTGCCCCTTTTTAAATAACCTTGTTTCCTGTCCTGTTTTCCTCCCCTGCTCCCTTTATGGTCGCTCGCACTTAATACTCACGTGCCCGTCTTGAACCGAGAGTCTCCGAACTGGGTGCGTCCAAGCAGTGTTGCCGTACGCTCAACGGTCAGCCCTGGCTGCGGCGAGCGGTACTCAAAGGGGATTTTTCAACCGGGATCCTGTACCCTCTCTCTGTTGAGTGCGCACTTCTAAGCGTACCCGTCGCCGTTGGCGGGCAGCCTACCGGAGCCGGCGCACCGTGCGTATCCCTTTTTGACCGGAGATTTTCGTGCCAAAGGGGACGGTAGGGATGTATTTAAGGAAAAAATGATCACGCTGTTGGGGTCACCACTGAAGGCGAGCGTCCCCTGATAGTACGATCCTCCCCGCAATGAGAGACAATAATGGACTCTCCCAAGATGGGAATAAGGCTAAGACAAAGTGCGGGTGAGCTTAATGGGAGTTTATCTAAGTCACAATTAGGGCATGCAAAGGACTCTGCAAACTCCGAGAGCGCTCTGTCTGACATTAGCAAAGACAGGCGTATATATTTACATAATGCGTCACAAGAACCTACACACTATAGGGGGCACATGTTCGTGGGGATTGGGTGGCGATGACTAGCTATAGGTGTAGCTGTGATGTGTTACGGCGTGGTTGGTGGACGTCACTGGTTGCTAACGTGGGCCGGGCAGGTCAGCTGGGCTCATCCGGGCGGCGGTGTTGTGCCAGGCGTGGCCAGTGTCATTGATGAACGTCTTCGTTGGCTTTCTGCCCTAAGGCCACGCACACCGCATTCATTCATCACCGCAATATTATCTTCCCCTGTAAATCCTACAATAGGTTATTATACAGGTTAATACAACACAGGAGGAATGCACCTAGAGCGGGGTCCTTTGGTGATATATCAATACATGGTTACCATCATTCTGTTGGCCGGGTATCATAGGTCACGAGGTTGGGTCTCAGGGCAAGGGGTGAGCTGTCCAAGTTTTCGTGTCTCGTTAGAAGTCATTATGAATGGGTTCCTACAGTGTTGCTATAATATTGGGTGTCCTAATTTTACAGGGGCCATTAACCTGGGGTGAACTGGTGGGTCGTGGAGCCTAAGAAAGGGCGCCTTTTGGCCTGTGTCTATGGCAGGGGTTTGCTGATGGGTTGTAAATAATTCAGGTGGCTGGTTGCGGCCATGGGAGCTGCGGGGGAACGTGAATGCTTGAGGCGGCTCCAGCCGAATTGGGGGAGGTGAGGCACAGCAGCCCGGGCCTCTGTCTTTCATCTGGCAGGCTTCACTGGGGAGGGAGGGGAAGTGGCCTTGGATATGCCCACAATGGTATTTTCATTGTGTGTTTGCAGGTTATACAAAAAGACATACTAATTTATATATTGTACAATACTCATTGAGCTTTTTCTCTACAGCTTACATGTCTACATTGTTAGTGCCTTTACATGGCCATTTCAAATGCGTTACCTATACCAATGTTGCTATTGTTACCTATATGTTATGCATTTAACAACCACGACATTTTGTTACATTCTATGCATGCACAATAAGCGAGGTAGTTTTAAGGTTGGCGGGAGCACACTTTACATGAGCTCCCAATGCGGTTGCACTTGTTTTCTGTCGCGCTCTAGCAGCATTAGTTCAGTTATGGCATAGGCCCTTGGAGTACATTCTTTTGGGAGAAACATATAACATAAAACCCGGGACACTTCTCTTATTTGCGCATAGCTACAGGGATATGGGTATTTCAACCAGAATGCCACATGAACATAAAATGAATTCTGCCATCTTCATGGAGTCTATATATTTTGGAAAAAGGGTCATGGAGAGAAGAGTTTCATCACATGTAGTTTGCATATTATTATCTGGGGTCTCTACTTTTGTCGGGGGACCATTTTACAGTTCTTTTCCACCTCGGCCCTGCTGGCCGGGTCATACTGAGGACAGTGATACACTGCGGAAGGTGAATGTTACAGTGTTTGTTTCTAACACTAGCTCATGTCCGTCTGTTCGTGGGAACGGGCTCTCAGCAGATCTGCCAGGGAGCTCCGGCCGCAGGGATAAGTGAGAACTCTCCAAGGGTGGGGGCCGCGCTGCGGCGCACAGGGGCTCATGTCATTCTGGTTTCACAAAATGGTTTCTAGGGCCTTGCTTAATACAGCATGTTTGGTCAATGTGTCAGCCACTGGCCCACCCGCCACCTGGGCCCTGGTGGCAGGGGGGACCCCCGACGAGCCATGGACTCCACAAGAGGGGGACTGCAGGGGAGGGAGGGGTCTCTTGGACCCATTCTCCCCTACACTGGCTTCAAGTGCTCCAGAATTCTGCTCCCAGAGTGGCTTCTGGTGCTTCTTACCATGCCCACATTTCTGCCATCCTACTGGCCTTCCACTGGCTACCTGTGGCGGACAGAGTCAAATTTAAAATGCTCTGCATTGTCCATCACGCTTTTTATGAGCATGGGGCAGAGTATCTTTGGGATAAATTCTGCCCTTATGTTCCTGCTAGACCTCTTTGCTCAGTGAAATCCTTGTGCATTCAGGTGCCTAGGTTTCGTCGTGCTAGAATAGGAGGTCGCTCTTTTACGGTTGCTGCCTCTACTCTTAGGAACACTCAGCCATTTCCTATCCGTTCCATTGAAGATCATTTATCATTCTGACGCAAACTGAAAACGTTTATTTTTCTAGATCATGGCTAGAGTTATGTTTGCCTCCCGTGGTTCTTCTGCTATCAGCACCATGATGTGTTTAGGCGACCGACGCGCTATACAACATTTAATAATATAATAATGAATCTTTGTCAGAATGGGCGCACTTGTAAGTAAACTATTGTAACTACTGAGCACATGCCCGCTCAACAAAATGAAGGTGACGTTCAGAATGGCATGCCACGAAATATTATATACACTGGCTTCAAGTGCTCCAGAATTCTGCTCCCAGAGTGGCTTCTGGTGCTTCTTACCATGCCCACATTTCTGCCATCCTACTGGCCTTCCACTGGCTACCTGTGGCGGACAGAGTCAAATTTAAAATGCTCTGCATTGTCCATCACGCTTTTTATGAGCATGGGGCAGAGTATCTTTGGGATAAATTCTGCCCTTATGTTCCTGCTAGACCTCTTTGCTCAGTGAAATCCTTGTGCATTCAGGTGCCTAGGTTTCGTCGTGCTAGAATAGGAGGTCGCTCTTTTACGGTTGCTGCCTCTACTCTTAGGAACACTCAGCCATTTCCTATCCGTTCCATTGAAGATCATTTATCATTCTGACGCAAACTGAAAACGTTTATTTTTCTAGATCATGGCTAGAGTTATGTTTGCCTCCCGTGGTTCTTCTGCTATCAGCACCATGATGTGTTTAGGCGACCGACGCGCTATACAACATTTAATAACATAATAATGAATCTTTGTCAGAATGGGCGCACTTGTAAGTAAACTATTGTAACTACTGAGCACATGCCCGCTCAACAAAATGAAGGTGACGTTCAGAATGGCATGCCACGAAATATTATATGCCCTGGTTCTACACAATATTCTACAATGGAATAGCAGATAGTGGAAAGAAGTAAATCGATTCTCAATGCATGTATTGTTAATGTTATTGCAAAACTTGAACACAGTTATTTAAACAAATGCTACATACTGACGTTACAGAGGTAGTAGACATGAGAATGCTATAAATCACAGACAAAAGACAAAAAAGTCCACTTTAGTAAATATAGGCACTGCTTTCTTACATAACACCCTCTCTTGTTTTAGTGCCTCAACCGAGAGCAAGGAGTTCAGTGGATTATGAAAGAAAGATTTCCATCATTCTTGAAAAGTGACTGCTACTTTGAATACAGGTACAGTATTAAAATCTACTGACAAGAGCAAATGTTATATATTATGGAGTGACCTGCAAAAACGTGAACTTTACTTAACTGTACACTGTAAAACATTTTATCACACCTCATATCTCTGTGTGTTCCTCAGCTTTATATCAAACAATGGATTCTGTAACAAGTGCAAGAAACAGATCAATGAAACACCCAATTTTGTATATTTATCTCACATGTGTCAAATATACCTAACACCCTTCCTTCTTTGGTGATTATTTACCCTTACTATTGTTTCCCCTCTTCCTTGTCAGGTTAATGTTTTCTAGGAAAAGGTGTAAAAAAGCCCTTCATATTTTAGCCTGATAGATTTCAGGAACGAAAGGGTCTCTTCCTCAGCATGGATTGTAGAAATTAAACAGAATCTTTAATTGTAGTGACAAACAATTTGAGTACAAGTGGACACAGGAAGTAAAGATCAATTGGTCAAAATCATAGGTATTAACAGAATCAAAATCATGCTCGGCCTTGACAATGAAGAATTTTGCTTTCAATTGGTGTCCTGACAAGATACGCTACCTTGGGATCTGGCTGACTAAAGATGTGTCTAAAATGATGGAGGTCAACTTATCACACGTTGTCCAAAATATGAATTCAGACTTTAGAAGGTGGAATGAGTTACGACTAAGTCTATGGGGGAGTCTGTAACGCTCACCTGATTCTCGCAGAGGCGCCGGTCTTGACTGGGCAACTACCGTATCTTCAAAGGTGATGTGTAGCACCCGGTTGGCTCTTTGGGCTGGACCTCTGTGCACTGTATGCCTGACTTCAAGAGTGAGATGTCTTAGGTAAGTGAATGCCGAGCTCTCCATCTGCCTCGGGGCAGGGTGCTGTAACCAGTTTCTTCACTGGGTAGGTAGCGCAGGCCTCTTGACTTCAGAGGACTGCTGTCCGTCGTTTACTGCACGAACGGTAAGTTTCGAGTAATTCTATTGTCTTTAAAGTCTTTAGTAATGATGTCTCTTGTTTTGCAGGGTTCCGGCGATGGCGGATGGCGGGCTGAAGTGAGTTGAAGATGGAGTCCGTGTGATGAATAGAAGCGCCTGGAAACACGTAAGTAAGCGCTTGTTGCCTGCTTCACGATGCGCTCTAACTGTCTTTTTATTTTGCAGGTACGAGTTCGGAGCGGCTGCTGGGTGCCGGAATACCCACTGGGTTAGATGTGGAAAGGAGTAATGGCACGTGAGTATTAAAGTTCCCCAATGTCTTTAAACGCACCTTGTTTTGTCTTTCAGATGCGGGATGCAGCGCCGAAGGCCTCCGGAGCGTGCGAAGAGTTGGTAAGCTTTTGTCTTTCAGATGCCGGAATGCAGTGTGAAGACCTCCGGAGCGCACGAAGAGTAGGTAAGCCTTTGTCTTTCAGATGCCGGAATGCTAACCTGTTCTTTCTTGTCTTTATAGGTGTTGCTGAAGACTGTATTCAGGATGGTAAGCCTTTTTCCTTAGGCCCAGGATCCGATGCAGAAGACACGATGAGCGTTCTGCTGCAGAGGATGCAGAATAACGCAAAGCAAGATTCATCCACCGGGTGTGGTTTAAATAGCCTCCTGTAGTGCTTAGGTGTCTCCTTCCACAGCCACGCCTAGGTAAGAAAAGAGTTCCTGCTTTCCAGAAGAGTTCCAGTGTTCTGAATCTAGGGAGTGGCTCCTGCCCCACCCAACAGGAAATGTAGTTCCAAACAGAAGAGGATCAGAGGCTCAACTGGCAGGCAAGTAAGCAGCATGGTCTGCTGCAGGTAAGTCCACCCAAGCATTATGAGCCCGGCGCTTCCAGCGCTGGGACTGGGCATATTTATGAGCCTGGTGCCACTGGCGCCAGGACTGGGTCCAAAAGGTCCCAATTGGGACTGGTTGGCACTCGGAACCTGGCTTATGGATCTGCTTCCAAGGGAGTTGGGAAAACCCTGACCTTTTGGAAGCAGAGATCATGACAGAGAGTGCATGCAATTAAAATGACGACAACTCCAATAATTAACTATGTATTAAGCATGATTCCCTTGCCAATCAAAAAGTGCTATCTGAAGAAAATTGAGAACTTGATCCAGTCCTTCCTGTGGGAGGGTAAACAGCCACGTCTAAAACTATGGAAAGTACAACTTTCACAAGAATGTGGTGGTCTGGGGGTTCCAGACTTTGAAAATTATCATTTGGCGTTTGGGACACAACATTTGGTTCCTTTCATAGAAAATTCATCTGATGGCTGGACAATGGCGGAAGCAAGTAGATCTTCTCCACTTTCCCCCAGGGCAATTCTGTCTACGGTGGATGGAACAGGATATAAATCGTCTCTACCAACTGCATTTGTAAGGTCATGTTGGAAAGATCTCTTGAGAAAGAGCAAAAAGAATGTTGTTTCAGACTATGGATTTTCTTCGCTCTGGTTAAATCCAGACATTAAGTTGGATGGGAAGCCTCTTTTCTGGTTGAACTGGCTACTGGGAGGTGTACAGTGGCTTGAGGATCTTGTTGAAGGGGGAAAATGGATCAGTTTTAAAAGATTGACGCTAGTTAATTATCTCAACGATTGCACAATGGGGAGTATAGGAAGCTGAAGAAAGCTCTGGTGAACAAAATTCCAGATGGATGCAAGAGCTGGCATGTATGGCTGAGAGAATATAAATTTGAAGGTGGTATGGCTTCAAAGGTGTACAAAAATCTAGACCAGTACAAAGAACCAAATAAAGACTTACTGTCAAAATGGTCAGACATAATTGGTTCAGAGATGTCGGAGGGCAGATGGAGGAATCTGTGCAAGAATGTGGCTCTAACATCTTTGAATCTAGGAGAAAGATGTAGACGAATCAAAATTCTAAACAGAGTTTTTTGGACGCCACAAAGATTGCATGCAAGAGGTTTAGCTGATTCCGGTGCCTGTTGGAGGTGCAGACATGCTAATGGGACTTTGAACATATGATTTGGGACTGTTATGAGCTAAGATCTTTCTGGAGAGGGGTCACTTCGAAGATGAATGAGGTTCTTCTGTTGTATGAAGATTATACTACTGTAATTTTGGGAGATGACATGGTGGAAGATCTCTCATTTCCACAGAGGAGTTGGATTTTCAGGGCGTCGAATTCCACCAATAAAATCACATTAAGAAAGTGGAAAAGTGAAGAAAGGCCGACAATTTCAGAACAAGTGTCAAGATTTGAGAAGTTAATCCTATACAGGGATAAGAAAATGAATTTATTTGATCAAATCTGGGGCAGATGTTTAGACTTGTAATATTGCTGTCAATCTGGTATAGGATTGAAACTTAATATCTCCTCTTTATAGGGTTTTGGGTACCCTAATTGTGATGATCCTAGATGTATATTTCTGTTCATGTGAAGTTTGTGTTTTATGTTGTATTATATATAAAATTAATAAACAAGTAAATAAAAAAAAGAAACCGTATTTAATTTTATAGTGTCAAAATATGGAAATGCCAATTTGGTGAAAACATAATTACTTTGTTTTATTCATTTTTGATCCATTAATTCCAACAGTTGTAAGAGAAAGCTTCACTGGTATCTTAATGTGTGTGTGTGTGTGTGTATTTTTAATGAACATTTTGGTGATTTGAATCTGGTTGTAATTTGATGTACTTTTATGGATATGGTTTTAATATGAAAACATTTTTTTTTTAGATGATTGATTAAAGCTGCCTCTTTAGTACAAAGTTGTACACATGCAAAATACAGTTGGTTACAGGCTTATTACTTATAAGAGAGCGCAAGTGATATGCAAATAATGGGTGGAGGCCATCTTTGAGTTAGAGTGTGATAAAAGGGGCAATAAATTACTTACTGACACTTTTTTTTACCGCACCGCCATACTTGTAATTTGACCCACTGTGTTCCGCGGGTGCTGGATTCTTATTTTCTTTTTCAAAAAGCAACTCCTGATTTTAAGTATCTGCATTTTGGTAAATGCTACAATATTTATCATGTTATTTAAATGATGGCTGCACTCTGATTGCATTCACACAATGTTTCTTTACATTTACTAACTAAAACAGCAGTGCAGGATTATGATTTAGGAATTTACTTTGTGTTTATCTGTCCAGAATTATTAGATTTAAGAAGGCATTTTAAATGTAATAATATTGGGTCGGTGTCGGAGGCAATGGGTTTTGTTTTGTGTTGATGTAAACTTTGTAACTGATTTATGTGAGTATGTTTAAACGTTTGCAAAGGAAATTTCGAATCTAGTCTCTTTAGCAAGATTGTTTTTAGGTGCACTTGGTATATTTTAAGGAAAATGATTCTAATATTATCTTTTTAATGTGTTTTAATCATGTTTGTTTTGAAAATCTATTTTGTAAATGGCGTAAGCCGAAATAAAGTATTACTACTACTAGCAATGCAAGGGTCATTGGTTTCTTTTCCGGATAGCTCCATGTTCAGAATTTGGACAGCTGTCATCTTGATGATTAGCAAGGTATCTGCATTTCAGTGCCTCACCGAGGTTATCATTTTGATTAGGGTTTTATCGCTGAGGCATGCATTTCTAGAGAGAAGAATGAGTGATCTGTGCCAATGTTGCTTTTAAGTACAGGTTAGTGGAGTGCTCCTTGCACATTAATAAGCCAACGCTTACTAAAGGGGAGACAGGAATGTCTGTGATCAACATGAAGCCTTGGAGGGGAGGATCCACAAATGAAGACTGAGTAGCAGGCCGTTACCGCAGCTCCTCAATGCACTACCATGTAAAGAATGTTCCTTACCCTGACACCTTGGATTTGCACGGTGCTGCTCGTTTGCTGTGTTTTCGTCACCCTTGATTTACACGTCTGCACTTTCAACATGCCATTTTCGGCACAGGCGTTTTCGGTGACTTTTCTCTTTTAAAATACAAATGTGTTGTATGTTTGGGGTAGGGATTTGGGTGGGGGTGGGTTAGATGAGGAATTCGACAAGCCCCCATTTAAAAAAAAAAAAAAAAAAAAAAAAAGGAAAACGATTCAACAAAAACACCTCTGTCATGTGGAAAGTGCAGACGTGTAAAACACTGGCGGTGAAAACACATGGATCTTGTGCCACTTCACCTAACTGAAGGGACTGCCCAAGGATCATCTGTGCGAGGCGTCATCCTGAAGCATTAAACAATGAAGATTACCCCCGCTATAAGCACAGGGAGTCTTGATTCTATTAAAGACAAGGAGGCGAGCATTGCTCCCCTGACAGAATGCGCTCCGGACCTGGCCATATCTACTCCTGCCAACTGCATCACTGCTCGCATCCATCTCGTTATGGTGGCTGTTGCGACTGCTTTGTATGGTTTCCTGCATGCTATGAGCCATGGGCCTCATCTCTGCTGTCCTATGCTCGTATTCCTTTATGCAGGCTGCTACGCACCACTTGGGATGTTCGTGTAGGTAGGGATACACTATTGCTGAGGAACCGGTCTTGGTTCTCCTGACCAATGAGACTCCTTCTGGTCCATACACCTTTCTGTTCACATCCAGGGCTCTAACGTCTGCTACTCTCCTACAGGAGACTAGGCACAAGAGAATCGCTAGTTTGTCTGACAGTTGTGTCAATGACAGATATCTGTTCCCCGGCCAATCGGCCAGCAATTTTAGCACTACTGATACGTCCCCTAGGGCGTCGTACCTTGGTTCTGGAGGTCTCCTAAATCGTATTCCTCTAAGGAGTCGAACGACTGCTGTGTTCTCACCTACAGGCATGCCTTCGATGGACAAGTGTCCCGCTGATATGATAGACCTGTACACTCCTATCTCCACTAAAGGGGCCAAAACGGGATGAACATTTCTCCTTTTGCACCATCGCGACCATCTGCTCTAAGCTGCGTCATACTGCAGTGAGCTGCACAGCTTGAGTTGAAATGCCTGGGAGATTGCAGCATCTCCTGCTATTATGAACGCCAGCAGAGACAGAGTCCCTCTCACTCTCAGAGGATGATATGACCCAGCTGGGTCCGTGAGAAGGTTGTCTCCTGGTGGCAGTACCCTCGGATAATCTATCACTAGCTCCAACATCGTCGGGAACCACACTTGTGACTTCCATATTGGAGCCAGAACTATCATCCTTGCTCTATCTCTGTGAACTTTGTCTAGTACCCTGTTCATCATTATGAATGGTAGGAACGCGTAGTGAGTGTCTCCCCTCCAGTCTTGGAGGAATGCGTCTACTACTGCGGCTTTCGGATCTAACCTCCTGCTGAAATACCTGCTCTTTTGAGCATTCAGTCTGGCTGCAAATAGATCAGTATGTGCTGGTCCCCACAGATCCTCTATCTGTCGGAAGACGCTCCTGTCCAGCATCCAGTCGCTGGAGTCTGATAAGTGTCTGGAATTCCAGTCCTCTACTACATTTAGCGAACCTGGGAGATATTCCGCTACTACCGAGGCCCCTGATATGAAGCAGGAGTGCCAGAAATCTTTGGCTAACTCCGCTAGTAATTTGGACTTTGTCCCTCCTAAGTGATTGATGTATCTCACTGCTGATATGTTGCCCATCGTCAGCAGGATATGCGCGTTCACTCTGCCTTTCGTGAAGACTTTGATTGTGAATGACCCGCCTAGTAGCTCCAGATAGTTGATGTGCATCTTGAGCTCTTCTGCGCTCCATTTTCCCCCCGTTTCTAGCTCCCCAGCCTGCTCTGCTGGTGTCCGACTCTATCACTAGATCGGGTCGGTCTCCAAATATGGCCTTGCCGTTCCAGGCGTCCATATTCTGTAGCCACCATTCCAGCTCTGTCTTAGATTCTGCATTGAGGGGTACTGCTTGGTGGTTGGTACTTTAGCCCTTGCTTCAGGTGTTTTGGAAATATTGCTTGGATCGACGGTGCCAGTAGATCCACTACTCTCGCTATCGTCCTCAGTGATAATAGTCTTTTGTCTAGGCAGCTCCTCATTTCTCTTTTTATGTCTCATCTTCCTGGCTGGTAACTCGAGGGTAGCTGACCTGGTGTCTATGACGAACCCCAGGAAGTCTATCCTCCTCGTCGGTACCACGTCCAATGTTTCCTGATTCACTAGGAAACCTAGTGATGCTAGGAGCTCCTTCACCCAGCCTGTCTGGTATAGGTGCGTCGCCTGCTGTTCACCATCAGCAGGATATCGTCCATATATATGATTATCCTTGTTCCCTTCTCTCTGATCGCTTCCACCATCGGCTTCATGAGCTTCGTAAAGGCCCATGGTGCTGAGGCTAGACCAAATGGCATTGTCGTAAATTGCCAAAATTGTCCGTCCCAGTCGAACGCTAGAAATGTCCGGTATTCCTCTTGGACTGGTATCGTGAGGTAAGTGTCTTTGAGATCGATCCTTGTGAGCCAGTCGTTTTGCCTGAGGATATCCCTGAGCTGGTGGATCACCTCCATTTTGAAATGGTGGTATGTCACCCAGCCGTTCAGTTCCTTCAAATTTATTACAGGCCTTACTTTGTCTTTCCTGTGTACCAGGAACATGTTGCTTATAAACATTGGTGGTTCGCTGCAGGGCTCTATCTCCCACTTCTGTGGCAGGCTCTGCAATTCTGTGTGTTGCTTCTCTTTCTCTAACTGCGCTGTGTGCATAGGTCGGGGGGTTGGGGGTTTGGGTTTGTATGGGTGTCTGTATAAACTCTAGCTGCAGTCCTTTGACCGTCTGAAGCACCCAGACATCGCTGGAAAGTGTGTACCAGTTCTCCCAGAAACGCAATGTTTTTCCCCCTACTGGCTGGTATGGTGTATGTCTCACCTGTGGGGAAGCTTTGTCCTCTTCTCTGTCTTCCTCTCGGAAATCGCCCTCTCATGGGGAAGAAAGCAACTTGCTGCTTATTTTCCCAGTAATGGGCCCTGTTGTTTTGAGGCCTTCTTGCGGTTTGTTAACGACCGGTCGCTCAACCTCGATACCGATCAGTCCCGGAGAAAACTCTGCCTGGAAATATCTTTTTTATGGAAGCTTGGGCTTTCTCTAGGGAGGTGTAGGTACTTACAAATCTCCCCATTTCCTTCCCGAACATCTACACGAACAGGAGTCCTTGAGCCGTTTCGCCTGCATATGAGGCTAGGTCTCTTAGCTTGGGATCGATTTTGAGGAGGAGGCCTCTTCTGCGCTCTGATGATATGGCGCAGTTTGCATTGCCTAGTAGGCACACTGCTCTTTGTGCCCAGTTGCGAGGATGTCTGTGTCCACTTCTTCCCCGGTATCTCAGTCTTGTTCCGCTAGGTCCATGATTTTAAACAGGGGTTCCGCAATGTCGAGGACCTTCTCCTGGCAACTCTTCCAGGACCTATCTATCCCTTTCCTAGGGTCCCAGGAGGTTTTCGATACGAACGCCAGCATCTTTGGATCTAGTTCCGGCGCCTCAGCTACCTTCCCTGGCAGTTCAGGTTTCGGGCACTCGGCGCGCATCCGCTGTCTCGCCTCCCTTTCAAGGGATTTGCGAAGTCTGTGCGTCATATATTTAATCACTCGCAGAGAGAGTAGCCAGCCTATGGACTTGGGGTTGTGGATATCTTCTGGTTCGAACATATCTGTAATCTCATTGTCGTCCTCCGTATTGTGACGTTTCTTTAGCCTTTTCTTAGGCGGGGGCTGTGAATCGTCTTCATCACCTCTATTGTCCTCTTCTTGCGAGGATCATGGGGTCTCTGTGGGCTCTTCTTCTGAGTCCTGCTCCTCATTCCCCATATTTTCTTCCCCAGGGTAGGGGGTTGTGAAGCTTGGCACTCCTCACTTTGGCGTGAAAGCATCTCGTAGCTTCATGAAAGCGTTGGTAACCTCTGGGGCCTCAACATCTGCCCCGTCCGATTGACCCAGGGGGTCAAAGAGACTATTTTTCTCATCCGGATTTTGTTACACCCCTGAGAGAGAGCCCTTTAATGTGGCTTATGTGGACATGCTTTCTTTGTTGGTGCTCTTAGTATACTGGCTCAAAAAAGATTCAATGGTTGCCAGTCTCTCCTGCAGGGGCCTGACCCCTTCTGCCACAGCTTCAGCCATTGAGTTTCCCAGGACTTCCCTAAAGCTGTAGGCTAGATCTTCTGTTTGTTCCTGCTCACTCCATTCAAATTCTGCCATGCTTGTTCTGTCTTTAGTGCCTTATGTACTAGGATTAGGTGTAGTGGCACCCCCCTCCTTCACTGTGCTGTTGTGGGGCTGCACCTTATTCTCTTACCTGCTGTGCAGGTTTCAGTGCTCCTTCTAGAGCTGGGTCTTTATAGCTGCTGTTGATCTTAGCAGCGGTTTATCTGCTGTGCAGATTATAATCGTGACCCTGTTGGGTTATGCAACCTCTCCCCCTGGAGATATCTGCTCATATCGCTTCGTGCGGCTTATTTAGATAAGGAATGTGTTTTCGGTGCAACCTCTCCCTTGGGGTGGAAATCCGCATTGCACAAATTTTGTTATTAATATTTGCGTTAAAACGCCTGTTAGGCAGAAACCTGTGCAGTTCCTTCTGGGACCACTGCAAAAGATTTAAGACTACAGGTGTTTGGCAGTAAACCAACTTGGTAACAGTCTGTACCACACAGATTCACTTGGTAGCTGTGGCTGAGCAGTCAGACTTCCCTCAAGAAGAGTTAGGCAGTATACAGAGTATTCACAATAGGTCAAAAGAACACAGTAGAACAAGTAAACACTGACCAGGACTTGGTGTAAAAGAGATATAATTATTTATTTAAAACCACATCTAGAAAAACACACAGGCACTAATAGTAAGCAATTCAAAAACACGGTCACTAAAAGATATACACTCACTTAGAAGAATATTAGACAAGTCTTAAGTAAAGCCCCACTTATTTTCCGACAGCGGTGAGCGCTTAACGCAGATGGCACTCTAATAATTTGTTTTAAAAGGGAGAGAAAAGCAGAGAATACATTGAAACAGATCCCAACACTTTTACAAGAACACAACAAAAGAGGAAGGCAAAGTAAAACCGTGAAGTTAGAGTTTAGTAGGCCAGATCCACTTTGAGAGGATCAAAACGAAATGTGTCCAAGGTCACACGGTTGCAGTGCACAAAAGACTTGTAACGGTTCAAAATGAGTTGGACCAGAGAAAGGGACCAGGTAGAAGGTCAAGGCGGTCAGCCCAGTCCAGAAGGTTAAGGGATTATTATTACCTTGTAGCAATCTTTAGAAAGGGAGGCCTGGCGGACACGGTACCTTAAAGTGGTGAGAATACTCCAGCGGGGGCAGTTGTTCCTGGCAGCGGATGCAAGTCTGTGCTTCGTCCGGGGGAAGAGAGGATCTCGTCGCGGATGAAGACCGGAGTCTGTTGCACTGCCAGGGAAGAAACCAGCCGCGGAGTTCTCGGGTAAAAGGAGCGGTCCTTTTATTCGCGGTCCAGTGGTAAGTGGCTATCCGGTTGCCGGGGTGCTTGGCACGGGCAATTCGACCAAAAGCCGGTCTGGGGTGCGAAGAGAAGAAGGTAAACTGGTTGTGCCCACCAGTCAGGGGAAGAAGCCTCTCCAGCCGGGAGATCTTCTCTGTCGTCGGGAAGTGGTGAGTCGGTTCCGCAGGGCTCCACCGGTGGTGTCGTCGTGGTAGGTCGGCTCAGCTTCTCCCTCGTCGGATTCTCAGGTCCTGTGGCGACTTCTGAAGTTCCAGTCCCCAAAGCCCTGCTTTTATGCAGCACACCCCCATTCACTCAGCTTACCTGTCAATCAAACATGCTAAGTGGTGAGCCGGCCGGCTCACCACTTGGGCCAATCACACAAGAGTGCGACTTGAGTTACCAAGGTAACTCAGTCCAGGGTGCCTAAGTGGCACCACCTTTGCAGGCTTCTGTGGAGAAGCCCGCCAAAAAGTGGAACAAAGGGCTCGACTTGAGTTGGAGTCACAGAAGAGAACACAAACGCCATTTTAGAATCGAGTTCTGGCAAAAAATACCAACTGGCGGATTAATATTAAATAAATAAACCGGCGGTATGTTCGAGGCTATGAGAATTAAATAATTAAAGTTGGTAGCCTCGAACAATGGGAAAATCCCATAGGAATATATTTGCGGTCGAATATAAAAAGTAGTATCCACTGCCACCAGCCAAAACTCGATCAGGGGGGACGGTGACGTGCCCCCTCGACTAACAGACCCTGGGGCAATCAAATTGCCCTGACCAGTACGTCCACAATATGATGGTTTGTACTGGTTTCTGTTAATAATTTGGGACTAATAAAGCCAATGGTGACTTTACATGCCCTGGGAGACAGTAGTCAGTCCCAGGGTATGGAGTCTATGGTGGGGTGTCACTATGACACCCCTGTGTCACTGCACGGAGGGTGCTGTGTTACACCCATAGTAAAAACACATGAGACCCTATGGAGTAAAGGAGCCCATAAAACACATTAACAGTCAAAGGAACACCATAAATCATGTCCGAGAGTGGGAGAAAAAGAGTCTCACTCTTTCTTGGCAGGAGAAAAAAACAAGCTCCAGAAATCCAGCAAAGCTGCTGGGGGACTCACTAGGTTAGGAAATTCAGCTTAAAGAGAGAATTCTCCCTAACAACGCCTCCTTTGAGCCTCTTTGCTCCGTAGCGTTCGGTGTGTGCCTTTGCCGAAGCTTTCCGGAGGTAAGCTCCTCCCACACAAAGTTGGGGGCTTTCGCCCCTCGCCTCGCTTCTCTCTGCAAAACTCGTTGTGGGTGAGTTTACGGCCCCGCCTCCCGTAAGGGTGGGGGCCGCTCCGCTCGCTCCTCCCTCTCACGGGATGGAGTGACTGATGTTACAGAGTTCGGCGGACAACTGGCATGCCGAGAGTGCGACACGGGGCCACCGACTCAGCGATAATGTGATAACTCTTGATTGAATTATATTATATACCAAGTGTAAAAGGCACACTCCTACTACCAAAGTAACTTCAAGTTACTTTGTAATATATTCTACAAACATATATAATTACACATTTACAATGCCGCTCTCAGCAGCTAGAGAAAACGTGATTTATCTGCTTGGAGAGCAGGAAAGAAGAGGGAGAGGACAGGAAGGATAATGGTCACGTGCACAGGGCACATAGGACTACAAATGAACTGAATCTAAGGGAAATGTCGTTTTTTGACTAAAAAGAAAAAATAAATGTGTTTTTCCCATGTGGGAAGTTACAAAGTTTGTGTTTTGTTGAAACTGCTGGAGACAGGAATAAAAGGAAGATGAAGCATAATGCTCGCCTCTGTCTTGACATAGAATCGACCTGGCAAAAGAACTGTTGTTGCTCTCCTTGCTTCTGAGGGGCAAGCAGAGACTTTTTGTGCTGATTACGGAGAGTGCCATTTGGGTGCAGGTCGGGGGGGCTCACTTACTCCTCAAGATTGACATCGGAGCAGGGATGTGCTCAGGGCTGGCCTTAGAAGCCGAAGCGCCCCGGGCAGCAAATAAAAATGTTGGTGCCTTGCCACCGCGCGCCGCTAGTCATGCGGCAGGGGATGGGGGTGCCACATTTTTCAATAGGCACTGGAGGAGCCCGATTGTTATTAAATGCGCTCCGCTTCAGAGAGCAGAGCACATTTAACTTCAACTGGGCGCCTGCCTCGCAGAGGCAAAGCCATAATTCTCTAAGAAGTCGGGCCTGAAGCTAATGCAGTTGGGCCCACAGCAGTGACATTAACATCAGTAAATGCCACACAGTGCTGCTGAGTGGGCATTTGCATATTTACGGTGGGCCTTGCCCACTCAGGCCCTACTATGTCTACGCCTCTGCTGCCGCGCCTTCTCCCACCATGCACGCTTGGGGGAGACCTTGAAAGACTCCCCTAAGCTGGCGTGGCAGGGGTTTAATGGAAGGGCGGCCGCCCGAAACGCCCTGCCCCATGGCCGGCTCTGGATGTGCTTCCCTGCACGCAACTGTATGTCTAATCTGTGCTATTCTACGTCTTATTGGGGCCCAGGTGCTCGGGTAAATCGATGCACGCTGGGGTTGCTCTGACATTGAAATGATATGTGGAGGGCACCCCTTGAGGGATTTTGCGTTGAGCTGTTGAGCTAGGGGAGCCATACTGCAGAACACAACTGGCCTGCTCAACGATTTACTGCATGGGCACACATGATTGCCGTATTGTATCTCTTGCAGTCCCTTCCAAGCAAGCTGTATATACTCACTAACATGAGACGATGAACCAAAGTGACTTTGGCTAATACTACTTGTTGCATGCCTGCTGCGCTGCCGGTATGGCCTGTGAGTCCTGGATCATTGCTACTATTATTCTGCTCACTATTATAGATTTTGTCCCTGATTTCTCCAGCGATATGTGTAATTGAGAAATAGAGCTATAAGCTTAATTTCTTTGGGCCCTGTGATTGATTGAGGACTGTGTGATTTTATGATTGAATAAATCATCAATGATATGAAAAACTACGCAGAAAGAGATCATAAGCGCTACGTAGCAAACCGGAGCCCTTGAATAAAAGAGGGTAGAGCCCCGTGAGAGCTAGCCCTCCATCAGAGGGGTAACAACCCAGCCCAAAA